>NW_012116566.1:2934822-2997266 GCF_000951035.1 Colobus angolensis palliatus
CACCCTGACAAAACAGTCCCTTTACCAACAGGTAGAAAGCAGTAGGTGGAATTTAACACTTTTAAAGTCGAGCTCACTGGACATCATGATAGATGTGATATAACTATCATGTTCGCTCTCATGATAGTCCTCCCTTTGTCTCAGATGAGACTTTGGACTGTGGACTTTTGGGTTAATGCTGAAATGAGTTAAGACTTTGGGGGACAGTTGGGCACGCATGATTGGTTTTGATATATGAGGACATGAGATTTGGAGTGACCAGTGTTGAAATGATATGATTTGGCTGTGTCCCCACCCAAATCTCAACTTGATTTGTATCTCCCAGAATTCCCACGTGTTGTGGGAGGAGCCCAGGGGGATGTAACTGAGTCATGGGGTCTGGTCTTTCCCAGCTATTCTCATGATAGCGAATAAGTCTCACAAGATCTGATGGGATTTGCAGGGGTTTCTACTTTTACTTCTTTATCATCTTCTCTTGCCACCATGTAAGAAGTACCTTTCACCTCCCGCCATGAATCTGAGGCCTTCCTAACTTCCTAGTCATGTGGAACTGTAAGTCAAATTAAATCTGTTTTTCTTCCCAGTCTTGGGTATGTCTTTACCAGCAATGTGAAAATGGACTAACACAATATATGAAAGAAGAAATAATGTTATTAGATTTTTCAAAATTCTTTTAGCCATACTGTTGCATTTTGGAGACTAAGTAGTTAAATGCAAAACAGAAACACTTTCTTCCTGATATGAAAAGCCAGTTTGCAAAAGTAATATTCCCGTTTATCAAATGTTGCTGATGATCCTAAAGAGGCTTATTCCCAGAATACATGCATCTTTGTTCATTTAATGGTTATAACACTATAAATGTAGGAGATTTAAAGGTCACTAACAAATCAAAAATATTAGTGCTTCTCTAAGATAATTTATCTTCCAGTCATATATTAAGCAAACGTAGAATGCATTGCCTTAATACAAAGAATATAAAATGACTAATACACTATTGACTTGTGATGATAATATGGTAATTTTTGAATCATTGTTTTTGGTGACTGTACTACCTATGATCTAATGAAACATTCTCCAGGTATGTCAAATAGATATAATTTAAAAATTTCTCATGTCAAGCAACTGAACTAAAAGTAGAAAAACTTGTGATAATAACATATATTAGCATTTTACTGAAATTACCATAAGAAAGAGAGTATAAAAGAAAATATAAATTCATTGGGGAAAATGTTGAATAAATAAAAATCAAAGAACATGGAATTAAACAAGTACTTTTCAAATTATTTTTTAATGTATCTTAAGATAACTTGAAAAGATTGATTTAATATTTTCTTTCATTCAAAATTTTTCTGTTTTTCCAAGTTTTAGTAGTATAAATACCTAGCAAATGAGGATTGACCCATGTATGTGACAAGACCAATTAATATGATTATGAAAATATTGCAGTGGATACCAAAAAGTAACTACTGTAGCAATTAAATTACTTTACTAACCCACCCCACTCTTCATTATAGAATATTTTCAAAGCTATTTATATATATGTGTTTTAATAATCAACACACCTGTCAATTATAATGCTAACTATCCTTGAAGATTTAAGACCTCGTCTAACCACTAGAATTAATTTTAGTCTAAACAGTCATTTACTGTTATATCTAAGGATTGTAATTAAGAATATCAGTAGAACTATAAGAAATAAATCAAACTTTATATTTTAAAAATAAATGTATGATATAATAATGGATTTTTGTTTGTATACTCTGCATATCAAAAGAAATCATATAATTTTAAAATTTAAATGAACCATTAGAACACTTAGAAAAGCAAATAACCAATTGAAAGTTGGGATTCCTTTTTTGTTTCCCAAAGTCATGAACAAGATGACTGTAATATTTTCTTTATTTTCACTTAATTCAGACAGGTTTCTTGATGACTATAGGTCCCTGATCTCCTTTTTCTTAGAGGATTTACAAATACTTGTAATTGCAAATTCTTTCTCTGCCCAATTTAGATGCATATAAATCTCCTTAAAACCCCTTGCCAGTTTTACAACCCAGCAATATCTTTCTCAAGAATTTCAGAGCCATCTGTTTGAAATGCAATCATCAAGAAAGACAGCATGTCTGTCTTCCAGTCTCTATACGAAGGTAGGCACTTTCCCACTTTGATGGGCACTAATTAGCAAATATAGATGGCCTAATCACATGGAAAAACCCTTACAAACTTGGAAATAACTCAACATGCCAGACATATCATCAATCAGCCTACCCCTTGATGTCTTCCAGTACTCTTCTATAAGCTCACACAGAGATTAGAATATCTTTCTTCTTTTGTTTCAGCAGAGTTCAGTTTAGGCTGTCTCCCCTTTTGCAGTAGTCTTGTATAAAGTCTTCCTTGCCTGTTGTATTAGTCTGTTCTTTTGCTGCTAATGAAGACATACCTGAGACTGAGTGATTTACAAAGAAAAAGAGGTTTAATAAACTCACACTTCGACATGGCTGGGGAGACCTCACAATCATGGTGGAAAGTGAAGGAGAAGCAAAGGCACATCTTGCATGGTGACAGGCAAGAGAGTGTGTGCAGAACTGCCCTTTATAAAAATATCAGATCTCATGAGACTTATTCACTATCATGAGAACAGGAGGGAAGAAACTGCCCCCATGATTCAATTATCTCCACCAGGTCCCTCCCACATGTAGGGGATTATGGAAACTGCAATTCAAGATGAGATTTGGGTGGGGACACAAAGCCTAACCATATCACTTGTTTAAGTTCATCCAGTCCAATTTTCACTTTGACAGCCATCAGATGTCAGAAGTCACCTTTCAAATAAATGTGACATGCATTTCAGCAATAATTTAAAAATTCTTAGAATGACCTTTCTCTTTAGGCTACCACATGCTTACAGTACCAAATTTGTTAATCTCATTGGATTTACAACATGGTATCTACATTAAGAATGTTGGCCAGCCAGCATTGCCGGCTGCTATTAGAATGATATGTCCAGATAACCTCATCTTTAGAAATCATATGTAAGTACTTTTTCAGTTATGGAACCAAACTTGCCTTATTACAGCAATGACTCAGAATTAAATATTGTGTTTTAGAATAAGAGTGTAGTGTCATAAGTTATTTAATATGAGTAATTTCACTGGCAGCTTATATAGGACATCTTATGACAAAATAGTAGCATAGTTTAATTATTATGAGATAGAAGAAAAAAGAGACCTAGCTTCAGTTTAAATAACAATTTATGATAAGATACAGACATCACTCTACTCTCACCTCCTAACAAAACCCTGGACTTTTTAAAAATTTATTCATGCTAAGTTTAAAACTCTTGACTATCTTACTGGTTTATTTTAAATAAAATGCTAACCCTCAGAAAAGTCGACGGGATCCAGAAGGAAAAAAAAAATTAGGATGGGTCCAGCTGGGGTCAGATGTACATACCTGAACCAATCAAGTGAGAGGAATAAGATATAATATATTAAAAATTTCAAGTCCCTCAGGACTCCATAGTTGGAGAAGCAAATGCAGATGGTAGAGGGAGAAGAAGGAACGGTTTTCAGAAGAAATAATGGCTGCTTGTAAAACATGGGATTCTTAGCAAGAAAAAGACGTATTTATATTAAGAAAAATATATTTTAAATGTCAACATAACCAGTGGTTTTCAACTGGAGGCAATTCTGGACCCTATGGCATAGGTAACAAAATGTCTAACATTTTCTTGTCACATTGGAGAAGAAGGAGAGTGTTACTATGGGCATCTAGTAGGTAGAGGCCAGGAATGCTGCTACACATCCTGTAGTGCATAGGAAAACTACCTCCAACTCTCAAAGTTTATGTAGCTCAAAATGTCAAAAATGCTGAACTTGAGAAATTCCGGTCTAGATTTATATTCTGGATGTCTACTGTATTCTTCAACTTTTGCTTATATGATATAATTTCACATCTTTGATTACATATTAATTATTCACCCCTTACCAGCTTTTAGTTTTGTGATGCTGCTTAAACTGCACTACAATCTTCCTGAGACATTGGTTATTCAGAAGTAACTAGTGGACCAAAGATTTGGAGGGGAAATAAGACAGAAAATATAATAAACATACACTTCTCCCCTTTGTATTTCAATTGTGGTATCCTAGAAACTATAATAATGAAGACATAGTTTTTTAAGTCCCATCATGTTTTACCAGATAGAAGTATATTTTCTTTGCTTGCTTGGGGTTTCCCTATTTCTAAAATTAGCTGCACAACTAGCCCAATAAAGTTGGCTTAACTTTTTCAAGAACTATTTGACTCTTTTCTCTCATTTTTCTCCTATATATTAAAACTCTTGAGTATCTTACTGGTTTATTTTAAATAAAATGATTCTTCTACAAAATATATTTCACATTACATGTAACAGTGGCATTTGTCGTAGTAGCAGCAGTACTAACTACCAAACTAACCCAAAATTTTGGCCTACGCCATGTGTCAAAAGTTATACTATGTGCATTACAAATAATATTAATTTTTTAAAAAACTAGAATTTAGGTAGTACTATTTCTACATAGCAAATAAATAAATTATATGCAAGTTTAATTAATATGTTTATATTTGCAAGGATTTAATTAGCCAGAATTTTGCATCAAATTCTGTTTGTCTGCAAAATTGCCCTTTTTACCTCACCTGTTGTCATTTTAATTGCTTTCCCTTTTCTTTGCCAACTCCTTTATCCCAGGTCTGTTAATTTCAATATTTGATCTCATTATTCTGTAAGTTTCTGCATATTGTCATCTGTTCTAACACTCTCAAGGCCCAATTAAATCAAATATGTTCACTGGCTTCTCATTTAATATTTAAAGCCAATCAAAATTCAACAATAGATTTGTTGGTTGGAATAACCCTGAAAAAAATCTGACTTTACTCAATAAAATGGAAATCAAATAGACCATTAAGTATATATACCCGATGTCCAATAAGAAAATTACCCCGCTTGAGTATTGTTTACAATTATGGTAAATTAATGCAGGTGATTATTTGCAAAGCTAATAAAATAGTTGGAGATCTAAGGAGACAATGAAGCATCCCAGACAGTAGGAAAAAAAAGAGAGAGCCTCTTTTACACTTAGGCCAGAGAGACAGAGGCAGTGGTTCAGATGGAGTTGGAGCTGCAATCCCCAGGGAAAACCTAGAATTGCAATCAGAAAGGTCAAAGAGTTCATTAGAAAAGAAAGAGACATATTTACCATTTTCTCTCCCAATCCTGCAGCTTCCTACCATTGGTACCCATAGTCAGAATCCTGCTGGCAACGTGGAGAACAAAGAGGAAAGTTAAAAAAAAAAAAAAAAACTGTATGTTTTAGACCCAGGAACTTCATAGTTAAGCTGTGAAACTAACTGTTAAATGAGGTTCTTCTCTGAAATACGGGAGACTGATTTCAATATGTGGTTTTCCTTTATCTAATCTCTCATAAGCTTGGTCCCCACACTTATAAAACAATAATCATTAAAATTTCTTCTGGATTCTTAGATTTCGTTCTTTCTGCTTTTTGTCACTTAATTTTATTATAAATAGCCATATTTCATGTTAAATTATAATTTGGAAATGCTTAAAATCATGATTCTCAGGCAAATGGTGTATGTGCACATGCACATACAAGTTAAAAAATAAGTCTTATGATAAATTTTCTAGGTTGGATACAAAACTAGATAGTGTCCCACTGGGTTATATGACATAATTTTTAGAGGGTCTTTTTAGCAAGTTACTTTTTTAGGGGTGATATGATTTGACTTTTTGTCCCTACCTAACTATCATCTTGAATTGTAATCCGCATGATCCCCATGTGTCAAAGGGGAAACAGGTGTAGGTAATTGAATCATGGAGCCAGCCTTCCCTATGCTGTTCTCATAATAGTGAGTGAGTTCTCACAAGATCTGATGGTTTTATGAGAGGTTCTTCTGATCTGTCTGCATTTCTTCTTGCTGCTACCTGTAAAGAAGGTGCCTGCTTGATATAGTTTGGCTCTTTGTCCTCACCATAATCTCACCTTGAGTTATCATAATCTCCACATGTCAAGGGTAGGACCAGGTAGAGATAATTGAATCATGGGAATGATTTCTCCCATGCTGTTCTTATAGTAATGAGTGAGTCTCACAAGATCTGATGGTTTTATAACTGTCTGGCATTTCCCCTACTTGCTCTCATTCTCTGTCCTGCCACCCTGTGAAGATATGTCTTCCACCATGATTGTAAGTTTCCTGAGGCCTCCTCAACCATGCAGAACTGTGAATCAATTAAACCTCTCTCCTTTATAAGTTACTCAGACTCAGGTATTTCTTTATAGCCATGTGAGATGGATTAAAACAATAAATTGGTACAAAGGTAGTGAGGCATTGCTGTAAGATACCTGAGAATGTGGAAACAACTTAGGAACTGGGTAATGGGCAGAGTTTGGAACAGTTTGGAGGACTCAGAAGATAGAAAGGTGTGGGAAATTTTGAAACTTCCTAGAGACTTGTTGAATGGCCTTTACCAAAATGCTGCTAGCAATTTTTATTTTCATTTTAGACAATGAAGTCTAAGCTGAGGTGATCTCAGATGGAGATGAGGAACTTGTTGGAAACTGGAGTAAAGGTGACTCTTGCTATCCTTAAGCAAACAGACTGGTGGCATTTTGCCTCCATTGTAGATACCTATGGAACACTGAACTTGAGAGAGATGATTTAGGTTATCTGACAGAAGAAATTTCTAAGCAGCCAAGCATGAGCTGACTTGGGTGCTCTTAAAAGCATTGAATTTGATCCATTTACAAAGATATAGTTTGAAACTGGAATTTATGTTTAAAAGAGAATCAGAGCATACAAATCTGGAAAATCTGCAGCCTGACAATGTGATAGAAAAAAAAAACAACTTATTTTTTGAGGAGAAATTCAAACCAGCTGCAGAACTTTCCATAAGTAATTAGAAGCCAAATGTTAATCACCAAGACTATAGGGAAAATATCTCTAGGGCATGTCAGACACCTTTACAGTAGCCCCTCCCATCACAGGCCTGGAGGCCTAGGAGGAAAAAATGGTTTTGTGTTCTGTGTCTAGGCACCCCATGTTGTGTGTGGCCTAGGGACTTGGTGCCCTGCGTCCTAGCCACTCCAGCCATGGTTAAAAGACATGAAGGTACAGCTGGGATTGTGGATTCAGAGTGTACAAGTCACAAACTTTGGCAACTACCACATGGTGTTGAACCTGCAGGTATACAGAAATCAAGAATTGACATTTGGAATCCTCCACCTAGATTTCAGAGAACACAATCCTCCACCTAGATTCCATACACCTGGATGTCCAGGCAGACTTTTGCTGCCGGAATGGGGCCCTCAGGGGGAACCTCTCCTAGGCCATGTGGGAGGGAAATGTGGGGTTAGAGCCCCCACACAGAGTCTCCACTGGGGCCCTGCTTAATGGAGCTATGAGAGGAGTGCCACTGTCCTCCAGACCTTACAGTAGTAGATCCAGAGATGGCTTTACCGTGCACCTGAAAAAGCTGCAGACACTCAATGCCAACCTGTAAAAGCAGCCAGGAGGGGGGCTGTACCCTGCAGAATCACAGGGACATAGCTGTCCAAGACTGTGGGAGCCCACCTCTTGCATCTGCAAGTTAACCTCTACCCTTATGCTGTTGAATATTTTCCATTCTAGTTGGATTCTACCCAGCACAGTGCACCTGCTCTGCCACGTAGCAGCCAGACTGCCTCTTTAAATGGGTCACTGATCCTGTTTCTCCTGACTGAGTGAGACCTCCCAATAGGTGTTACCAGAGGCTTCCTACAGGGGCTTTGGGGCCCACATCATGTCAGTGCCCCTCTGAGACATAACTGCCAGAGGAAGAAACAGACATCTATCTTTGCTGTTTTGCAGCCTTGTGTGGTGAAACCTCTGGATTTGGGAGGGATGAAGGTGATTAGGGTCTGAAATAGACCCCCAACAAACCACACAGCCCCATGGAAGAGAGATCTGACTGTTAAAAGACAACAAACAGAAAGCAACAACATCAACAACAAAGAACCCTCAAAAACCTCATTCCAAGGTAGCAACCTCAAATATCAGAGGTAAATAAGCCCAAAAAGAAGAGAAAGAATAAATGCTAAAACACTGAACACTCAAAAATCAGAGTGCCTCTTCTCCTCCAAATGATTCCAACACCTCTCCAGCAAGGGCAAAGAACAGGGCAGAGGCTGAGATGGCTGAATTGACAGAAGTGGGCTATGAAAGGTGGGTGATAATGAGTATCTCTGAGCTAAAGCAGCATATTCTAACGTGATTCAAAAAAGCTAAGAATCATGATTAAAACCTCACAGGAGCTTATAACCAGAATAGCCAGTTTATACAGGACATAAATGACCTGATGGAGATGAAAACACAACATGAGAATTTCATAATGCAATTACAAGTATCAATAGTCAAACAGATCAAGCAGAGAAAATAATCTCAGCCCATGAAGAGTATCTTTCTGAAATAAGATAGGCAGACAAGACTAGAGAAAAAAAAGAATAAAAATGAATGAACAGAACCTCCAAGAAATATGAAATTATATATAAAGGCTGAACCTCTTACTAATTGGAATACCTAAAAGGGACAAGAATAAAACCAAGTTGGAAAATGTAACTCAGGATATTATCAAGAAGAATTTCACAACCTAGCAAGATAGGCCAACATTCAAATTCAGGAAATTCAGAAAACCCCAGTAAGGTTCTGGCAAGGGCAATCACTGAAGAGAAAGAAATAAAGGGTATTCAAATAGGAAAAGAGTAAGTCAATTTTTTTTGTTTGTTTGTTTTGCAGATGGCATAATCCTATATCTAGAAAGCTTCTCATGTTCACAGCTTCTTAAGCTGATAAGCAACTTCAACAAAGTTTCAGGGTACAAAATAAATGTGCAAAAATTGCTAACGTTTCTATACACCAACATCTGGCAAGCAGTAAACCAAATCATGAATGAACCCTCATTCACAATTTCTAAAAAGAGAGTAAAATACTTAGGAATACAGCTAACAAGGGAATTAATAGACATCTTCAAGGATTACTATAAACCACTACTCAAGGAAATCAGAGAGGATACAAACAAATGGAAAAACATTCCATGCTCATGAATAGGAGGACTCAGTATCATGAAAATGGCCATACTCCCCAAAGCAATTTATAGATTCAATGCTATTTCTGTTAAACTACCACTTACATTTTTCACAGAATTAGAAAAAACTACTTTTAAATTCATATGGGACAAAAAGCTTGTATAGCCAAGACAACCCTGAGCAAAAAGAACAAAACTGGAGACATTAGGCTATCTGACATCAAACTATACTACAAAGCTACCATAACCCAAATAGCATGTAGTGGTACAAATACAGACACATAGATAAATGCAACACAATAGAGAACTCAGAGATAAGACTGCAAACCTACAACCATGTGATCTTTTACAAACCTGACACAAACAAGCAATGGAGAAAGAATTCCATATTTAATAAATGGTGCTGGGAGAACTGGCTAACCATATGTAGAAAACTGAAGCTGTACCCCTTCTTTATACCTTATACAAAAATTAACTCAAGATAGATTCAAGACTTAAATGTAAAAATGCAAACTATAAAAACCCTAGAATAAAATCTAGGCAATACCTTTCAGGACATAGGCATGGTCAAAGATTTCATGACAAAAATGCCAAAAGCCAAAATTGATAAATGGGATCTAATTAAACTAAAGATCTTCTGCACAGCAAAATAAACTATCATCTGATTGAACAGACAACCTACAGATTGAGAGAACATTTTTGCAATCTATCTATCTGACAAAGGTCTAATATCCAGAGTCTACGGGGAACTTAAACAAATTTACAAAAAATAAAAAACTCCATTAAAAAATGGGCAAAGGACATGAACAGACACTTCTCAAAAGAAGACATTCATGTGGCCCGTAAACATAAAAAAAAAGATCAACATCACTGATCATTAGAGAAATGCAAATCAAAACCACAATGAGACATCATCTCACTCCAGTCTGAATGACAATTATGAAAAAGTCAAGAAACAACAGATGCTGGTGAATTTGCAGAGAAAAAGGAAAGCTTTTACTCTGTTGGTAGGAGTATAATTTAGTTCAACCATTGTGGAAGACAGTGTGACAATTCCTCAAAGATCTAGAATCAGAAATACCATTTTACCCAACAAACTCATTACTGAGTATATACCCAAAGGAATATAAATAATTCTATTATAAAGATCCGTGAATGTGTTTGTTCACCACAGCACTGTGCACAATAGCAAAGACATGGAATCAACGTAAATGCCCATCAATAATAGACTGGGTAGAGAAAACATGGTACATATACATCATGGAATACTATGCAGACATAAAAAGGAGCAAAATCATGTCTTTACAGGGACATGGATAAAGCTGGAAGCTGATATCCTCAGCTAACTAGTACAGGAACAGAAAACCAAAAACTACATGTTCTCACTTATAAGTGTGAGCTGAACAATGATAATAAATAGAAAAATTTTGTGAAGCAACACACACTGAGACCTGTTGAATGGAGATGGGAGGGAGGAGGGAGAGCATCAAGAAGAATAGTTAATGGATGTCGGGCTTAATACCTAGGCGATGGCTGATCTTTGCAGCAAACCATCTTGGCACACATTTACCTATGTAATGAACCTGCACATAGTTCATATGTACTCAGGAACTTAAAATAAAAGCTGAAGGAAAAAAAAAATACTGTCCAGTTAAGAAAACCTCAAACTTACAAGCATGCTTCCTAGAGTACCATTACAATCCTTTCTTAAAATAAAGATAAGTAATCACAAATCTATTCATTGATTGTTTTCAACTAAGAATACTTCAGGCTTTATTGTTTTTGAAAAGGAGTTTCCTCACTACCTACATTTAAAGTTCTCTTTCTGCTATGGTTTGAATAATATTCTTTCCAAATATCATGTGTTGAAATTTAAAGTCAATATGACAGTATTAAGAAGCAGGGTCTTTAGAAGGTGATTAAGTTATGAAGATAGAGCCTTAGTGAGTGGAATTCAGGATTGTATAAAGGAGGCTTCAACAAGAAAAGCCATTACATAATGGTGAAGGGTTTATTTCTACAAGAAGATCTAACTATCTTAAATTTATATGCACCCAACACAGGAGCACACAGATTTATAAAGCAAGTTTGTAGAGACCGTCAAAGAGATTTAGATTCCCTCACAGTAATAATAGGAGACTTTAACATCCCACTAACAATATTAGGCATATTATTGAGACAGCCAATTAACAAAGATATTCAGGACCTGAACTCAGCACTGAATCAAATTAACCTTATGGATATCTACAGAATTCGCCACTAAAAAACATATATTATTCTCATTGCTACATGGCTCTTATTCCAAAATTCATCATATAATTGAAGCTAAAACACTCCTCAGCAAATGCAAAAGAAATGAAATCATAAGAAACACTTTGTCAGACCACAACACAAACAAGTTTGAAATCAAGACTAAAAAGTTCACTCAAAATCATACAATTATATGGAAATTGAATAACCTGTTTTTGAATGATTTTTGGGTAAATAATGAAATTGAGGCAGAAATCAAGAAGTTCTTTGAAACTAACAAAGATACAACGGACCAGAATCTCTGGGACACAGCTAAGGTAGTGTTAAGAAGGAAATTTATAGCACTAAATGACCCATTTAAAAAAATCAGAAAAATTAAAATTAATCACACAACATTGCAACTAAAAGAACTAGAGAACCAAGAGAAAACAAATCCCAAAGCTAGCAGAAGATAGGAAATGAGCCAAATCTGAGCTGAACTGAAGAAGATAAAGATAGAAAAGCAATTCAAAAGATCAGCAAATCTAGGAGCTGTTTTTGTGAAAAATATTAATAAGATAGACCACTAGTTAGACAAATAAAGAAGAAAAGAGAGAAGGTTCAAATAAACACAATCAGAAACAACAAGGCAGATATTACCATCGGTCCCACAGAAAAACAGACAAACATCAGAGATTATGAACACCTCTATGCACATAAACTAGAAAATCTATAGAAAAATGTATTAATTCCTGTATAAATACACCTGCCAAGACTGAAGTAGAAAGAAATTGGGTCCCTAAACAGATCACCAACAAGTTTTGTTATAGAGGCAGTAATAAATAGCCTACAGACCAAAGAAAGCCTAGCATCACATGGATTCACAGCTGAATTCTACTAGAAGTATAAAGAAGAGCTGGTATTTCTACTGAAACTATTCCAAAAGAATTGAAAAAGAGGGACTCCTCCCTAACTCATTCTATGAGACCAGGATCATCCTAATCCCCAAACCTGGCAATGATACAAAAATTAGAACACTTCAGGCCAATATCCTTGATGAATATCGATGTGAAAATCCTCAACAAAATACTGACAAACTAAACTTAACAGCACATCAAAAAGCTTATTCACCACAATCAAGTAGGCTTCATCCCTGGGATGCAAGTTTCATTCAACATATCAAATGGTTCATCACACAAACAGAACTAAAGGCAAAATCCATAAGATTATATCAATAGATACAGAAAAAGGCTTTTGATAAAATTCAACATGCATTCATCTTAAAAACTCTCAGTAAACTGGGTATTGAAGGAACATCCATCAAAATTATAACAACCATCTGTAACAAACCCACAGCCAACATCACACTGAATGGGCAAAAGATGGAAGCATTCCCCTTGAAAACCATCACAAGACAAAGATGCCCTCTCTCACCACTCCTATTCAACATAACATTGGAATTCTGGATAGGGCAATTAGGCAAGAGAAAGAAAGAAAACGCATCCAAATGGGAAGAGAGGAAGTCAAACTACCCCTGTTTGCAGATGACATGATTCAATATCTAGAAAACCCCATAGTCTCAGCACAAAAGCTTGTTAAGCAGATAAACAACTTCAGCAAGTCTCAGGATACAAAATCAATGTGCAAAAATCACTAGCATATCTATAGAGCAACACTCAAGCTGAGAGTAAAATCAAGAACAAACTACCCATCACAGTTGCCAAAAATAGTATAAATTACCTAGGAATATAGCCAACAAGGAAGGTGGATGACTTCTTCAAGGAGAACTACAAACCACTGATCAAAGAAATCAGAGATGACGCTAACAAACAGAAAAAAAATTCCATTCTAATGGATAGGAAGAATCAATGTCATGAAAATGGCCACACTGCCCAAAACAATTTACAGATTCAATGCTATTCCTATGAAACTATTAATGACATTCTTCACAGAACTAGAGAAAACTATTTTAAAATTCATATGGAACAATAAAAGAGCCCAAATAGGCAAGTCAATCCTAAACAAAAAGAACAAAGCTGGAGGCACGACACTACCTGACTTCAGACTACAGTATGGGGCTACAGTAACCAAAACAGCACAGTGCTGGTACGAAAACAGACACATAGACCAATGGAACTGAATAGAGAACCCAGAAATAAGGCTACACACCTATAACTACCTGATCTTTGACAAACCTGACAAAAACAACCAATGAGGGAAGAATTCCCTATTCAATAAATGTTGGTGGGATAACTGGCTAGTCATATGCAGAAGATTTCAACAGGACCTTTTCCTTACACCATACACAAAAATTAACTCAAGATGAATTGAAGACTTAAATACAAAACTACAAAAACCCTGGTAGACAACCAGGCAATACCATTCAGGACATAGGCATGGCAAAAATGTCATAACAAAGATGCCAAAAGCAACTGCAATGAAAGCAAAAATTGAGAAATTGAAATGGGAGCTAATTGAATGAAAGCTTCTACACAGAAAAGAAACTATCAACAGAGTAAAAAGACATTTTACAGAATGGGAGAAAAATTTTGCAAACTATGCATCTGACAAAGGTCTAATATCCAGCATCCATAAGGAACTTAAACAAATTTACAAGAGAAAACCTTTATTAGTCCATTGTCACTCTGTTAATAAAGACATACCCAAGACTCGGCAAGTTATAAAGGGAATAGGTTTAATTGATTCACAGTTCCGCATGGCTGGGGAGACCTCAGGAAATTTACAATCATGGTGGAAGGGGAAGCAAACATGTCCTTCTTCACATGATAGTAGGGAGGAGAAGTGCAGAGTGAAGTGGGGGAAATCCCCTTATAAAACTATTAAATCCTGTGAGAACTCACACTATTACTAGAACAGCAGGAAGGTAACTGCCCCCATGATTCAATTACCTCCCACTGGGTCCCTCCCACAACACATGGGGATTATGGGAACTACAACTCAAGATGAAACTTGGGTGGGGACACAGCCAAACCATATCACAACCTCATTAAAAAGTGGGCAAAGACATGAAGAGACATTTTTCAAAAGAAAACATACATGTGTCTAGCAATCATATTAAAAACAGCTCAACATCACTGATCATTAGAGAAATGCAAATCAAAACTACAATGTGATACCATCTCATGCCAGTCAGAATGGTTATTATAAAAAGTAAAAAACTAACAGATGCTGGCTAGGCTGTGGATAGTGAAGAGCACTTATGCACCATTGGTGAAAGAGTAAATTAGTTCAGCCATTGTGAAAGACAATATGGTGAGTCCTCAAAACCTAAAGACAGAACTACCATTTGACCCAGCAATCCCATCACTGGGTATATACCCAAAGGAACACAAATAATTCTATTATAAAGATATATGTATGCATATGTTCTTCACTATTCACAATAGCAAAGATATGGAATCAAACTAAATGCCCAACAGTGGTAGAGTGGATGAATAAAATGTGGTACAAGTACACCACGGAATACTATGGAGCCATAAAAAAGAATGAGATCATGTCCTTTGCAGGATCATGGTTGGAACTGTAGGCCATCATCCTCAGCAAACTAATGCAAGAACAGAAAACCAAATACCACATGTTCTCACCTGTAAGTGTGTGCCAAATGATGAGAACACATGGAGAGATAGAGGTGAACCATACTGGGGCTTTTCAAAAGGGAGAAGATGGGAGGAGGGAGAGGATCAGAAAAAAAATAACTAATGGGTACTAGGCTTGATACCTAGGTGATGAAATAATCTGTACAACCAACCCCCAAGATACAGGTTTACTTATGTAACAAACCTGCACATGTACCCCTGAACTTAAAATAAAAGCTAAAAATTAAAATAAAAAGGCTTCACACAGTATTCACCCCTTTTGCCCTTCTGTCATGTGAGAACATAAGAGTTCCTCCAGTTCAGAAGATGCAGCAACAAGGTCCCATCTGGGAAACAGAAACCAAGCCATTACCAAACATCACCTGTTGGCACCTTGATCTTGAACTTCCAAGGCTACAGAACTGAGAAATAAATTTCTGTTTTGTATAAAGAACCCAGTTACAAGGATTTTATTATAGCTGTACTAAGGGACTAAGACACTCTCCTTCTATAACCTTTGTAATTTACCTCTTCTGATTCCTGTCTTTGATTTTAATGAATATCATTTTTCTTCTCAACTAATGTTTATATCTTTGAGTGTGAACATTAGACCTTATATTTTATTGCAGTTCTTCATAGCATAGATTATCACTATGTGTTGAACATTAAAATTTTTCTCACTGCCTGCATGGTCTTACATAAAGCACCTCCTGTCTAAGTCACAATTTTCTTACCTGTACTATAGGGTTTTCTAAAGAGCAAATTAAAACACATAGACTGATATCCAGCACTTGACACAAATTAGCTTTATATGCTTTTTTCCTTCCTATCAATATAAATAGCATAGACTTCTTCCCATATGTCATGTATTTCTTTCACACATATATACATTTTAATCCATAGATCATGTCTCATGAAACCATCATTAATAAATCAAGATACATACATAAAATCTTCACAACTAACAATTTTATTCTGAAAAGGTTAACACCCAGGAATAACAGAGAGTGCCATTTCTCTTTTCAGATGTGGCAATAAAATAAGTGTGTGAAAGTTTGCTTAAGGGCTAAATCTGAATAGGTAAAAAGAGAAAGTTATTGCAAAGCAATCTATTTTCAAATACAGAAATATGGCCTGTTAATAACAAAAGCCAAAAGGAGAAACTGAAGATAACAACAGATTATGCCCGTGAATTAATCTCAGGCTTGTGATAAGAGGTCATCCCGATGAAATCTGTACAAAGAGACTTAGAACCCTTTTATGTTAGATCATTGTTTCCTCATTCCATTCACCCACACCTACCAGGTGTGCATACAATTACTATTTTTCTAATAGCTCAGTTTTTAACTGACATAGGTGTTATGGTTATAGAAAAGTATGCTAGAAATTTGGTAAACCACCATGAAAAGAGACATGGGTATCCTCAAGTGATTCACTATTTTAACAAAAACTATTAATTGACCTCCCTGACGTGACAGATACATGCAATGATAAACATGAACACAGATACCCAGTCCTGTCTCTTAGCCTCTTACAAAGCCTATAGTAATAGGGAGACAAGTAGATATGGAAGTAATAGCTATGAGTATTTTTAAAACTTGGATGAATACTGTGTTTTCTGAAGTCGAGAATACTATGAGATTTAGCCCAGTGTTAGGCGGACAAGAGAGGCATGCCAGAGGCAAGGACATTAGTGGAGCAACACATTGGGGTGAATCAAGGGAACACATAATGGCCTTCCATGTATGATTAGGCAATTTTTATTTGGCCTAGCACCTTCTAACTATATGAAATAGTGTTATAACTTAAATTTTCTGTCTCAGTTTTCTCCACGATGAATTGATATAACAATCATTATCTTTCTCATAAGAATTTTCCTGATAATTAAAAAGATACGTAAAGTAATTTAAAGGTGCCTATCACATTATAATTGCTCAATATTTTTAATGTCATTGTATTGAAGAAAACACAGATCTATCAGTAGTTTTTAATCTTATAAATGTAAGAAAAATAGTTGTAAGATTCTTTAGCAAGGCAGGTGAGAGGTGATCATCCCCTAACTTATAGCAACATCAGTGTAGAAGGAAGGGGGATAATTGAAACTTCTCTAGGAGACACAGTCAGGAGGACCTGATGAGAGACTTGGGCCACAAGAGAGATGAGTAGGCAAAAATATTGACTGAGTTTCAGGACATGGCAGAAGCATGACGCCGTTTACACCTGAGCCAAATAGGAAGAGCACATTGTGAGTGGAAGATGATCAGTTCAATTTGGGACATATTAGCTTAAAGACCCTTTCAAAATCATCTATCCATCTGTCTATAAATCTATCTATCTATCTATCTATCATCTATGTATATATGTATGTATGTATGTATCTATCTATCTATCTATTCAGTCATATTCTTAGCTGCATTTGTAATTCTGGAAGTGATCAAAATATAGATGGTAATGAAGGCTACCGTTGTAGATAACCTCATTTATGGAGAAAGACCAAGAAAAGGCACAGCGTAAATAAATATTTTCTACTATATACTTTAATGACCTGGAGATAACTTCATCATAAAGTTTCGAATGAGAAAAGAAGATGGCAAATAAGCTTATGGATATGACAGTTTGATTGAAAAAAAGTATTTCTATGGAATTCCATATGTGTTTACTGTTAGAAAACTTTAGTTGGTTCTTCCACATCAATTATATATATTTAATGATAAAATAAATTATCAATCAGCTTGTCTTTTAAATTTAGAATCAACAGTAACAGCCAACATCATTAAAATTAATGTATGTAATTATTTTTATCGTTATTACTATAGCTAACAGAACATATTCACCAGTCACCTAAGCACATTTCATATATCAACTCATTTAATCCTCACAGCAACCCTGTGAGACAGACACTGTTATTAACCCAATTTATAGATAGGAAAACTATGGGACAGGGGGATTTGGTAATTCACTCTACACAGGTAACATACGGCAAAGTTCACATTGGAACTGTAGAGTCCTATTACATAACCTATGCTCTATCATTGCACTGGTATGATGCAAATGGACACACATAGAACTACATGGTGAATAAGCCTGGTCTGCTACACTGTAAAATTTCTCATAGTTAGTATTAGGTTATTACTATATATATGTATATATACAAAATATATGAACATAAATGAGCTTAAAAATTACTTTCCTAAATGAAGAAATTATTATTTCCAAGGTATTTTTGTAGTGCCAGGTATGTCTTTAGTCATTTACTTGTCTGTTGCAATTTCTTGAATATAACATATTATGCCACAAACCATTAAGACATGAAAACGTTACCTCTCTCTCTCTCACACGCGCGCACACACACACACACACACACACACACACACACACACGGAAAATGTTATAGAGATGTACATAAACTAATTTTGCCAATACGTATTACTAGTAAAGGTGTATTCTTTTTTTTTTTTTTTTTTGACAGGAGCGATAGAGTCTCACACTGTTGCCCAGACTGGAGTGCAGTGGCACAATTTTGGCTCACTGCAGGCTCTGCCTCCTGAGTTCAAGCAATTCTCCTGCCTCAGCCTCCAGAGTACCTGGGATTATAGGCACCCGCCACCACGCGCAGCCAATTTTTTGTACTTTTAGTTAAGATGCAGTTTCACCATGTTGGCCAGGCTGGTCTCGAACTCCTGACCTTGTGATTCGCCCACCTCGACCTCCCAAATTGTTTGGATTACAGGCGTGAGACACCACGCCCAGCCAATAGTGTATTCTTAAATAATATATTCAATATTATATTGTATTAAGAAAAAGATAGGTTAAAATGTTCAGACAAACCTAAAATAAATGGTCTTTACCATTTTAATAAATTACTAGTGGCATTGCATTTTTATATTGTCACCCTTTCATGACAAAATACATAAGATATCTAAAGGAAAGTACACTTAGTGAGTGAGAGAAAATCTGTTGCTTAGGCAAATAAATAAAAGCATAAAATTTGCATCGTACTTATACAAATTTGTCTGTGTATAAAGTGATATATTTTTGTCATTAGAGCATTTTTCTCTCTTTACATTTCCTAAATCATAGTATATCAATTGACAGACCACACGCTAGGTTTCGTGTGTTGTTCTAGCCATACTGACATAACATTTACAAGTAAAGTTTATAAGTAAACCCGGTTTCAGGTCTAATGGTTTGAAATGGACAATTTTAGCTCCCTAAATATTTGTCTTTTATCAGGATGTAAGCACCTTTTATCTTCTATGTTAGGAGCTGAAATTACTGACATCTCTCCTTTTGTACCAACACAGTATGTTTTTACAGCTTCTGATTTACCTCTTTGTATTCTTAACTATAGGCTATACTGAGAAAGATATACTGTATTATACCAAGGTAAGTCTGAGGATAAGCCTGATAAAGAACAAAATTGGAAAGTCAGTGGAATGGATTTCTCTCCATATCATATACTTGATGGATGCCCTTCTGTTATGGGTATTTATTTTGCTACTCCTTCAATTTTCTAAAACTGTTTGTGTTTCTGGCATATAGATGACTTTATCTATTAAATTTTTCTTTTCTATGCTGTGGTTGAGCTTGAAAAACATGTATTTTTATATGTATCCATTTGGAATTATAAAATCCTAAGTATGTTTTAAAATAGCAACAGAATATGCTTCCCTTTAATGCCCTTTTCAGTTTCACTCTCATGTCACAAATAGGTGATAGCTTTTTGTCACTGTTTCCTCTTTTCGACTTGCATTTTTCAATTTCCAGTGACCTCGACCATCACTATTAGCTTTAGTCGCACCAGTACAATGGTTTGAGTTTCTTCAAAGTGATTTGATCAATTTGAAAAATATGACCAACTACTTCTGTAAGATACAAAACTGATGGCTGAGGCTCAGTAAATTCTCAAGAATCTAAAAATTTAAAGCCATAAGTTTTTCTATTCTCCTTAAGAAACACTTTTAAAACAATCCTTGATATGGACACAGGAGCAAACTCCTTTCATTTTATATATATATATATATATTCTGGCAAGGAACTTTAAATCTGATAGTGTACAAGTTATTTACTTGTTCTATCAACGTAGAAGAAATTTCAGAAATGGTACACATGACTTGTCAAGCTATAAGTGTTTTCTTTTTCCTCCAAAAATTATTCATAATTTCCAAGTACGAAGAGATGAATTTCATACAAAAACTTGTGTATCAGTGTCATTTGCAATGGGAACTGTTTTGCAATAAGTAAAGTCCAAAGAAAAGGGGGCTACAGTGCTTGATATTTTATGTTCCCCAAATTCTAAAAATACAAAGGGCATTGTGATGGTGAATACTGAGTGTCAGCTTGATTGAATTGAAGGATGCAAAGTATTGTTCCTGGGAGTGTCTGTGAGGGTGTTTGTTGCCAAAGGAGATTAACATTTGAGTCAGTGGACTGGGAAAGGCAGACCCAGCATCAATCTGGGTGGACACCATCCAATCAGCTGCCAAAGCAGCCAAAATAAAAGCAGGCAGAAGAACATGAAAGGACTAGACGGGTTTAGTCTTTTGGCCTACATCTTTCTCCTGTGCTGGATGCTTCCTGCCCTCGAGCATCGGACTCCCAAGTTCTTCAGCTAGCTTTGGGACTCGGACTGGCTTCCTTACCCCTCAGCTTGCAGACAGCCTATTGTGGTACCTCAAATTTAATCATGTGAGTCAATACTCCTTAATAAACTCCCTTTTATATTTATCTATCCTATTGGTTTTATCTCTAGAGAACCCTGACTAATATGGGCATCTTTACATGCTTATTTCCAATAAATCATGAGAGTATTATTAATCCCAAATTTCTACTATGTATTCATACATAAACCATGTCCTCATGAACTGTGATGCTGTTTATCTATTTAATCATTTATTTATTTATATTGACACGTTGTAATTGTACATATTTGTGTGATACAATTTGAGGAAACATTTATGTTGATCATCTCTATGACGAGCAAATCAAGGTAGTCAGTAAATTCATCACTGCGTACATTTCTTACTTCTTTCTGGTGAGAACATTTAAAAACCTCTTTTCTGGCTATTCTATAATACTCATACCTTACTGTTAAACATTATCACATTACTATGCTGTAGAACACCAGAGCTTGTCCATTCTATCTAATTGTAACTTTGTACCCAATGACCACCACTATTCTGCTATCCACTTCTATAATACCAACTCTTTTTATTTTTAGATTCCAAACCTTAATGAGATCATGCAGTATTTGTGTTTCTGTGTCTGGCATTTCACTTAACATAACATTCTCCAAATACATCCTTGTTGTCACAAATGACAGGATTTCATTTTTTTATGGCCAAATAGTATACCATTATGTGTGTGTGTGTACACACCATATATATATATAAAGAAATGTGAGATATATACGTATGTACATATATACATATACACACACACACACCACATGTTCTTTATTCATTTATCTGTTGTAAGACACTTGGACTATTGAAAACAGTACTGCAAAAGACATGAAAATGCAGATAATTCATCAATATACTAATTTTATTTATTTAAATGTATATATACTAGTGAGATCGCTAGAGCATATTGTAGTTCTATTTTTAACGATTTAAGGAAGCTTCATACAGTTTTCCATAGTGGCCATACTAATTTATTATGTCACTGACAGTGTTTAAGTGTTGCCTATTTTCCCCATCCTCATCAATACTTGTTTTCTTTTGTCTTATTGATAATAGCCATTCAAGTTAGAATTCAGTGGTATCTTACTGTGGTTTGGATTTGTATTTCCCTGGTGATTAGTGATGTTGAGCATTTATTCATGTACCGGTTGGTCATTATATGTCTTCTTCTGAGAAATGTCTCTTAAGGTATTTTGCTCATTTTTAAAGTCAGGTTATTTGTGTTTTATGCCGCTGAGTTGCTTGAGTTTCTTACATATTCTGGATATTAACCCCTTGTCAGATGTGTAGTTTCAAATGTTTTCTTCCATTCCGAAGGTTGTTTCTTCAATCTGTTGTTTCTTCTGCTGTGGAAAAGCTTTTTAGTTTGATGCAATCCCGTTTGTCTATTTTTGCTTTTGTTGCTTATGCTTTTGAGGTCTTATTTTAAAAACACTAGCCCAGCCCAATGTCATAAAGCATTTCATCTGTTTACTTATGGTAGTTTCATAGTTTCAGGCTTTACATTTGAGTCTTTAATCCATTTTAAATTTATTTTTTGTATATGGTTAGAGGTACAAATCTAGTCTTATTCTTCCGCATGTACATAACCAATTTCTGCAACAGCATTTATTGAAAAGACTGTCTTTTCCTCACTGAGTGTTCTTGATTCCTTTGTCAAACGTCAGATGGCTATTGGTGTATGAATTTACTTCCGAGCTCTCTATTCTGCTCCATTGGTCTATGTGTCTGTTTTTATGCCAGTATCATGCTTCTTTATTACTACAACTGAATTTTAAGATTTTTTTCTATTTCTCAGAAGAATGTCATTGGTATTGTGATAGAATTTGCATTAAATTTGTAGATTAGTAATAAGGTAATTGTAACAATATTAATTCTTGCAGTCCATGCAAATGGGCTATCTTTCCATTTATTTGTGCCTTCAGTTTTTTTCACTAATATTTTATGGCTTTTAGTGTAGAGCTCTTTCACCTACTTGGTCAAGTTTATTCACAAGTATCCCTTTTTGTTTTGTGGCTACTGGATATAGAATTGTTTTATATTTTTTCAGATAGTTCACTATTAGCTTATAAAAATGTTACTATAGTCAACAATTTAATTGCACAGTTTAAAATAACTAAAAAATATATAATTAGGTTGTTTGTAACACAAAGGATACATTCTTGAGGGGATGGATACCCCATTTTCCATGATGTGACTAAAATGCATTGCATGCTTGTATCAAAACATCTCATGTACACCACAAATATATACACCTACTGTGTACCCACAAAAATTAAAAATCGTTGTTTTTAATGCTCCTAATTTGTGTATGCTGATTTTGTGGTCTGCTTCTTTACTGAATTTGTGTATTAGTTATAGCGGTTCTTTTGAGGAAGTGTTCTTTAGAGTTTTCTGTATGTTGAATCATGTCACTGCAAATAGAAACATTGTGACTTCCTCCTCTCCAATTTGGATGCCTTTTCTTTTTTTCTCTTGTCCAGTTTTTCTAGCTAAGACTTCCAACACTGTGTTGAATAAAAATGGCAGAAGTGAGCATTCTTGTCTTGTTCCTGATGTTAGAGTAAAAGCTTTCAGCTTTTCCTCATTCCATGTGATTTTAGGTACGATTCTGTCATACATGGTCTTTATTACATTGAGGTACATTCCTTCTATAACTATTTTTTTCAGAGGAATGTTGAATTTTTGTCAAATGCTTTTCCTATATGTAGCGAAGTAATTTTTTTAAACTTTTATTTTTTTTATTTTTTTATTTTTTTATTTTTTTTTGGAGACGGAGTCTAGCTCTGTCGCCCAGGCTGGAGTGCAGTGGCGCGATCTCGGCTCACTGCAAGCTCCGCCTCCCGGGTTTACGCCATTCTCCTGCCTCAGCCTCCCAAGTAGCTGGGACTACAGGCGCCCGCCATCTCGCCCGGCTAGTTTTTTTTTTTGTATTTTTTAGTAGAGACGGGGTTTCACCGTGTAGCTCAGGATGGTCTCAATCTCCTGACCTCGTGATCCACCCATCTCGGCCTCCCAAAGTGCTGGGATTACAGGCTTGAGCCACCGCGCCCGGCCAACTTTTATTGTTAATGTAGTGTATCATGTTTATTAATTTATACATGTTGAACTATGCTTCCATCTCAGGGATGAATTTCACTTGATCATAATGAATGATCTTTGTAACGTCCTGTTTTATTTGGTTTACTAGTATACTGTTGAGGTGTTTTGTATCTGAGTTTACCGGAAATATTGGCCAGCAGTTTCCTTTTTTTGTTGTGTACTTGTCTGATTTTGAAATAAAGGCAATGCTGGCTTTATAAAATTAGTATGAAAATATCTCCTTCTCTTCAATTTTCTGAAACAGTTTGAATGGTATTAGGTTTTCCTTAAATGTATGATAAAATTCAGGAGTGAAATAATCAGATCCTAGGCTTTTTTCATTTTGTTTTGTTTTAAAAGAATACTTTTTATTACTGATTCGATTTTCTCATTTGTTATTGCTCTGGTCAGATTTTGTTTCTTTATAATTTCATCTTGATAGATTGTATGTGTCTAGGAATTTATCTTTTTTTAATATGTTCTCAAATTTGTTGGTATAGAGTTGTTTATAATAGTCGCATGATCCTTTGTATTTCTGTGATATCCGTTTAATGATTCCTTTTTCTTCTCTGGTTTTATTTGTTAGGGACTTTTTCTTTTTACTTAGCCTAGCTAAAGGTTTGTTTATTTTGTTTATCTTTTCAAAAGATTAACCCTTTGTTTTGTTGATCTTTTGAATTGTTTTAGTGTTTACATTGTTCATTTCTTCCGAGATTCATTATTTCCTTCCTTCTACCAATTTTTGGGTTCAGTTCGTTCTCATGTTTCTAGTCCCTTGAGGCACACGATTAGGTTATTTGTGAGATATAATTCTTCTTTGTTGATGTAGGCATACTGTATTATTACGAACCTCCCTCTTAGAAATGTTTTTGCCGTATCCCATAGGTTTTGGTATGGCATGTTTCCATTTTCATTTGTCTCAAAAGTTTTTAAAATTTTCCATTTGATTTTCATTGATTCATTGTTTATTTAAGAGCAGGTTGTTTCATTTCCTCGTATTCGTAAGCTTTCCAAAGCTCTCTTATTGTTGATTTCTAGTCTTATACCATTGTGATCTGAAAACACACTTAATATGATCTCTGTTTTCTTAAATTTGTTAAGACTTGTGTGGTGGACTAAGGTATGATGTATCCTGGAGAATGCTCCATGTGTAGTCAGGAAGAATGTGTATTCTGCTGCTGTCGAGTGGATTGTTCTCCAAATGTCTGCTAGGTCCTTCTAATCTAAAGTTCAAATTCAATAGTTTGTTGTTGTTGCTGTTGTTGATTTTCTGTATCGATGATCTGATCATTGTTGAAAGAAGAGTGTTGATATTATTGTATTACAATTAATCTCTTCCTTTATATCAAATAATATTTGCTTTAGCTATTTGAGTCTTCCAGTGCTGGATGCATATATTTTTACAATGTTGTCTCTTTTTATACTGTTTGAATTATAGTCTATTTTATCAAAGTATGGCTACTAGTGCTTTCTTGTGGTTTCCACTTGTATGGAACATATTTTTTATTCTTTCACTTTCACTCTACTTTTTTTTTTAACAATGGGATAAGTCTCTTGTAGCCAGAATTTTGTTGAGTCTTCCTTTTATCTCTGCAGTGAATTTGTATCTTTTAATTGGAGAATTTAATGTATTTACAAAGTTATTGTTGATATATAAGAACCTACTCCTGCCATTTGGTTAACTGTTTGGAATGTTGTATTGGCTTTGATTGCAGGTAGATGTGGTAGCATGGTTTCCATACAGATGCTTTAGCTGTAATCCAGATCTGCAATATCGGCCATTGTTTTGGTGGCATAAGCTGTGGAAGTTTATGATGGCAATGGTGTAGATTTTCTAGGGGAAGGGGCACCAGGTTGTTTTTCAGGGCAGGTGCATGTGGGTGCAGCAAGCCAGCAACTTGTGTGGCAGGCTCTCCAAAAAGGTGGTACTGCTGTCAGGCTGGACATTGGACTGAGTGCGAGTATGCATACCAGGTGGGTAAAGAGGGTATAGTGGCCACCTCTGGGCTTGCTGTCCTTCAGGTGGCTGACACATGCTGAGCGAGAGGTCACACGGGGCTTCTCTATTGTGCAGACCCACCTATTTTCCTGGTAAATCAGGTTCTTCATGGATTCAGATTCGGGATTTTGGTCCTCGCTTCATGTCTAGGCTCTAGGTAGCCAGGGTGTTGGGGCTGCAGGCACCTGCATGAAAGTAGTGGGCTGACAGAGGGGTCTCAGAGATAGAAGGGGCCAGTGGGTACCGGCTCCCAGAGCAAAATGTACTTCAGTTGGCACTGGGCCACAGCAGCTTATGTTGGAGGTGTGAGGTGAATGTGTCAAGGGAGTTACTGTTCTCAGGCAAAACAACTGGCAAACTCCCAGGAACTGTCCACGTTGAATTCAAGACCTGTGAGAACTAGGAGATCCTCTTGTAGCAATAACTGCTGGCATCTGTGGTGGTAACGGGGATTGCATAGGGCCACCAGCTCACCTTTATCCTGTAAGATGTCTCCCCTGGCTCTGAGCTGATCCTGTCGGGGGAAACAGTGTGGCAGAGGCAGGATGCTTTGCTCCCCTCTGTATAGTGCTATCCTGGGCTTACAACCTCCACTTACTTTTCTGTTTTCCTGGTCCTCTCCAGCATACATCTTTGGTTACTCCAGTCAAATTATAGTTGTTTATTTGTTGATTTGGTCCCCTTTTGGGGGGGGAACAAATGCCAAACAATTCTAGTGGCTATCTTTTCACTCTCCATGGTTATTTTTTGGACACAGTGACGATTCCTCTAAATGTATTAACAAAATTTATTCATCCAACAATTATTTGGTGTGGAAAAACGGCTTTTACTAAATTCAAGAATATGAATTAGCTACTGTCAATTCATTAAACAAACATTCATTTGGCATTTTTATTTTTATTTATTTATTTTGAGACGGAGTCTCGCTCTGTCGCCCAGGCTAGGGTGCAGTGGCCGGATCTCAGCTCACTGCAAGCTCCGCCTCCTGGGTTCACGCCATTCTCCTGCCTCAGCCTCCCGAGCAGCTGGGACTTCAGGTGCCTGCCACCTCACCCAGCTGGTTTTTTGTATTTTTTAGTAGAGACGGGGTTTCACCGTGTTAGCCAGGATGGTCTCGATCTCCTGACCTCGTGATCCGCCCGCCTTGGCCTCCCAAAGTACTGGGATTACAGGCTTGAGCCACCGCGCCCGGCTCATTTGGCATTTTTTAAATATGTGCTATGTATCTGTGACTATGTAAGGAACTGAAAATGCAAGACTTAAGGTGAAAAGTACTGCCAAGGAAGTTACCGCCTAATGAGACATGCAATTTATTACAGAGCCAGAAATGTGAATTTTGCTGTTTGACCAGAATTTTAAGTACATCTTTATTTTGCAAAGGTAGATAGGAAAATCTTCATTGAAAATGGGAGACGTTTGATTTAAACATTGATAACTGACATTTGAATTGACATTCTATTTTTCATAATGTAACTCAGACATAAAATTTTCAATGTCAGAAGGATAAACTGAGGCACGGTGTGAATAGAGAAAGAACTGATGATTTCATTCTAACATGTGGAAAAGGGCTGATACATATCAACTTCAGCTGGGCAGGGTAAAGGAGGAGTGAGCAGTGACTTTATCTATATGATATGAGCATAAGAACAATAGATATATTGTGTCCATCATTATTTCTTATGTGTAATTTTTATTAGTAAGACAGCTTCTCTTTCTTCACACCCTCTCACATCCTAACCATTAAGCTTTAGATAAAGTGGAGAGGCCACAGAGTAGAAGGTAAGGAAAGAAACCTTCTCTTCTGAACCACTACATTATGGGATGTAAAGGAAGGCTGGTAGAAATGTGTGTTCCAATCTCCCTGCTCCAGAGCTCTGCAAACGTGGTCAAGTATTTGCTGAATTGTGTGGGTAAAAGGAATAGAAGATTCAAAATAAATTTTATTCTCTGCCTTTTAGAAGTATGGATGATGGGCACTGGGTGGCAAGAATGTGACAGAGGTTGCTTTGAAGTCAGCCTAGGCTACTGTCCCACAGCAGGTGTGGTTCAGATAATCATATGGTACCAAGAGGCCACCAGTTGCAGGACTGAGTCCACAGGTGACCAATTGTCCATAAGTCAGAGGATGAGAGAAGGTGCACATGCCAGGACCAGCATAGACACCAGAGCCCTGTCATGCCAAGAACAAGTAAGTACCATCATAATTTATCTATTAGCCATGATTAGCCATGATGAAGAGAAGTTAGGAAAAACCTGAAAGAATAAGCAAAAAGTCTGGGTTAAACACAAACAATAAGAACAAAATATATATAATGCTACTTTCTGACACTGCACCAAGATCTTTACACAAACAATTAACAGTTTTAAAAATCATAAAATTCCAGGTAATAGTAATTATTCTCTTGTCTGGTTTAAAGTGAGGTGACAGATATGTTAATTAATTTGATTTAGTTATTCCACAATGTTTATATATATCAACAAATCACATTGTACTCCATTAATATATGCAAATTTTATCTGTCAAAAATAATAATGTATTAGTCTGTTCTTACATTGCTATACAGAATTACCTGAGAGTGGGTCATTTATAAAGAAAGGAGGTTTAATTGACTCATGACTCCTCAGGAAGCATGGCTGGGGAGATCTTAGGAAACTTATAATCATGGCAGAAGGTAAAGAGAAAAAGTGGTACTTCTTAAATGGCTGGAGCAAGAGGAAGAGGGAGAAACAGGAGATGCTATACACTTAAGCAACGAGATCTCAAGTCACTCACTATCACAACAACAGCAAGGGGGATGCTCACTCCCCATGATCCAAACACCTCCCATCAGGCCCCTCCTCCATCTTTGGGTATTACCATTCAACATGAGATTTGGGCATGGCCACAAATCCAAACCATATTAAATAGCAATTAAAATAGTTTTATGGAAGATATACAGGAAGGAAAAACTGTAGTACACTGCTCACTGATTGCCTCAGTAAATGTGAGTTTCCTCCTTTAAAAAAAGCAGATGGCTTCCATGTGGTGTTAAGCTTGTAGGCATACAAAATGCAAAAGTTAATGAGGCTTGGGAGCCTCTGCCTGCATTTCAGAGGATGTAGGGGAAAGTCTGGGTGCTCAGGCACAAGCCTGAGGCAGGGACAGAATCCTAACAGGGAACCTCTACTAGGGCAGTGAAGAGGAAAAATGTGGGATTGGAGTCCCCATGCAGACCCCCAACATGGCTTAGCCTAGTGGAGCTGTGAGAAGGAGGCCACTGGTCTCCTGATCACAGAATGATAGATTCACTGGCAGCTTGCACTTTGCACCTAGACAAGCTGTAAGCACTCAACAACCTGTGAGAGCAGCCACTGGTGCTGAACCCTGCAAAGACACAGGGGTGGAGCTGCCATAGCTTTGAGAGTCTACCCCTAGTGACAGTGTACACTGGATGTGGGACATGGAGCCAAAGGAAATTATTTTGGAGCTTTAAGATTTAATGACTACCTGTTGAATTTTGAACCTCCATGGGATCTGTAGTACCTTTTGTTTGGCTGATTTCTTTTTTTGGAATGAGAATATTTATCCAATGTTGTATCCCATTGCAACTTGGAAGTAAATAACTTGTTTTTCTTTTTACACGTTCTTAGGTGGAAGGGACTTGCCTTTTCCCAGATGAGCCTTTGAACTTCTGAGTTAATGTTGGATTGAGTTGGAATTTGGAAAACTATTGGGAAGGCATAATTGTATTTTGCAATGTGAGAAAGACAGGAGATTTGGGAGGGACCAGGAGCAGAATTATATAGTTTAGGCATTTATCCCCGCCCAAATCTCATGTTGAATTGTAATCCCCAATATTGGAGGTGGAGCCTCGTGGAAGGTTTTGAATCACGGGGGCAGATGGCTTGGGTCATCTTCGTGGTGATAAGTGAGTTACCTGAGTTCTCAGAAGATCTGATCATTTAAAAGTATGTGATCTGTCTCTCTACCACTTTCTCTCTCTCTCTCATTCCTGCTTTTGCCATGTGGGGCACAAGTTCCTGCTTCACCTTCTGCCTTGCGTAAAACTCCGAGAGCCTCCCTGAGAAGCTTATACAAGCATTCTACTTCCTGTACAGCCGGCAGAACTGTGAGCTAATTAAACCTCTCTTCTTTTAAATTACCTAGTCTCAGGTATCTCTTTATAGTAATGGAAGGAGGCTTAATTTAGAGATCTACCCCCTTCAAAAATGTTTACGTGCACAGTACCATATTAACTGTAGGAACTATGTTGTACAGTCTATCTCTAGACTTCTCCATCCTGTATAATGGTAACTTTATATCCACGGAACAACAATTCCCCATTTCCCCTTCTCCCCAGATCCTGGCATACATCATTCTATTTCCTACTTCTATAGGTTTCATTATTTTTAATACCTCATATAAGTGGAATCATGCCGTATTCATCTGTTACTAACTTAGTATATGTAACACAATTAGTTTTACAGATCTATCCATATTAGTACATGGTAAGATTTACTATTATTAAAGGCTGAATAATAGTCTATGTATTTCTGTACATTTCTGTAAATGTGTTTATATGCATTTTCTTCACCCATTAATCTGTCAATGGACATTGGGGTTGTTTTCATATATTGGATATTATGAATAATGCTGCAACAAACGTGAGAGTGAAGATGTCTCTTTGAAATTCTGATTTCAATATTTTTATATACACCCTGAAATAAGATTGTCAGATTATATGGTAGTTCTATTTTTAATATTTTGAGAGGCCTCCATACTGTTTTCCATAGCAGTTGCACCATTTTAAATGAAGTGGAAGAAGTTTTTAAACTTCAGATATGTATTTGTGTGTGTATGTGTACACACATACATGAGATGTACATGCACACACATACATGAGACATAAACAGTATTTGGTATATGATGTTTTGGAATGTTTCTAGTAAGTCATCTTATGAATTAGATGTCTACTGAAAACACTTGGAGATACAATGATTTAAAGATCCTAAGGCTTTTACTTAATTCCTCTGATAAAGTTTGGCATGACAGTGTTCTTATTTCTACTGGGGGTGCTGGAATTAGGCTCTTCCATCCACAGTTCAGAGCTTTGTTTCTCTCATAACTAAAAGAACAAATTTATGTGTTGTGCATTAGGCATAAAAAATAAAGTCTATGGTCATAAAATAATTCCAAAAGGGTGTAGAAAATTGAAGCTTGCAGAGATTTTGTCAAGTGACTTTATCACTTTCATTTTCTAAAAAAAAAAAGGAAAAAAACAACTTTTTTCTTTTTATCCTCAGACTACTTTCATTAGTGGTATTTGCTTAGTAATAATTATTTTTAAAACTTTTTAAAATTAGAATAGTTTAAAGAAAAACTTGGTAACCATTTCTCCATGATTCTGTTCATATTTTTATGGATTTCTTCCCAATTTATTTTCTTGTTTACTTTTGCCATTGCAGTCATACCTTTTGTACAATATAGGTAACATTATACAATGCATATTTTCCAATGTTATTAAAACACCTCACCGTGTATAATATCTGTTCATATTTCTATGTTAAAAGTTGACTAAAAATTTGTACATTATAAGATATTGGATCATTTCAATAATTCGCTATGACTGAAAATATTGCAATGAATATTGTTTCTCAGTATATATTGGGCTACATTTTAATCACTTTTTAGGATAGATCGCCAAATTGAGGGAGAGATTAATTGTTCATTGATTCATTCAACATGTATTTACAAAACAGTTTGTGCCACAGATTGTTCTTGGAACCTGCAGTAATGAAAACACACACACATGCACACACACACACATACATCTATATTCATGAATATTAAGGTGGGGAAGACAGTCAAAAAGCAAATCAAAAAATAAATAAAGACAGATGCCAAATATGGAAACAGACATTTATATGAGGGAGCTCTTTAACATTTGGTAGTTAAGGAAACTATTTCTAATATGAGCTTCATATATGAGTCAGGTGAGCAATCCATAGGGCAAATACATTTAGACAGAAGAAAGGAGAATAGTTAAAGATCTACAAGCATTTGTGAATGCCCTGTTCAAAGAGACAGAGGTCAGGCAAGTTGATGCAAAGGGAATAATGAGGACAGTGATAGGAGACAATGGAAAATAGAAAAAGAATAGGTAATGGGAACAGACCACTTAGGACCTTACCCATCACTTTTTGATGACTGAGACAAAGAGTACCATTTTCACATTCACCTCCTCCCAGTTTAACCAGTAGTAAGTATTGCCAAGTTATAATATTGGTTAATTCATATGGGAGTGGTTGACATTTTCTGTTATTTTAGTGGGTCTTTTAATTATACATTTTCTGATTTTTAAGCATGTATATTTCCCCTCTGGAACTGGACTTTAATATTCCACTTATCTAATTATATGACATCTGTCCATATTAAAGGTACCAAACATAAGGTTATGTTATTTGCTGAAAACATGTTTACAGCTTCTTTGTCTTTGTATTATACATATGGTATCCAGTGCCAGTGTTTTTCATAGTTAAATAATTATTTCTAATTGCTGTTTTAATGTCTAATGTTAGGTTTGGAAAATATTTTCAAAACTATCTAAGAAATTGCATATTGATTCACACATAGAGAAGTCCAATTTTAGTCTAATTTAATAAAGTTGCTTAAAGCACTTGTTTTCAGGCTTAAACTTGATATGTAAAGATTAACTGAGTTAACTAAGCCATCACACTAATTGATTTCCTTCAAGGTCCCTCTCTTATCCTTAATGCTTTGGAACAGGTATTCTTAAAATTCAGCTGCCTACAGTATCCATGCAGATGGCTTGAACAAATACGGTAGGTTGGATATGAGATAGCAGACAGTGTGAATCCTGTGGGAAGCTCAGATTGCATAAATAGGTTAGGCTTATCACATATAGTTTACTAGAACCTACTGAAACACACATGATGATGAGAGTGCCATTAGAGTGGCTAGAAAAAGAATTGTTTGTTTCAATAAAGCTACTTAATGCAGATATTTATTGCTAGAATTTGATGGAGTAGATAGCTCCTACCTTCAGATATTTTTTGATAGACTTAGATGATGCTACATCTATATCTATTTTTCTTCTGAAACAGAAATTGAAGAGGTACAATATCACTGCCTCAATAAAATAATATTATTAATTAAACAGTTTTTCATTCCAATCCAATTTTTTTTACTTAAACAGTTGGCACATTAACAGAATAATCAATTCAGGGAAATGAATTCCACCTCAGTTTTTTTCCTCTGGAATGTTTGTCTCCATGTTGTTTGACCTTCACAATGAGTAAAAATGAGTACAATGAAATGTTCCCCTCACGCCCTATTACCTAAAAGGCAAATGGAACATCTCTCTCCTAATCCTATTACTAAGATCCTTTATTCTGGTATAATTATTAGGTATTTTGGGTAAGGTATTTATAGATATTTATATATATATAAGTATATATAAATAAGTATATATAATTAATCTGTTAGTGTATGAATATAAAATGTACATATATATTATATATGACATATATGTAAATATTGTATATGTAGTTTCACATTGATAATCAATTAGATAAGCTTTAGTGTTTTGCACTTCAGACAATGCTGTTATAAGTAACCCTGTATGCAGATAATCATTTTTCAAGAACACTAATGTATCAGTGTGCAAAATTCTGAGGAGTAGAATTCAAGAGTATGTACATTTAGAATTTTGATAGAATTCACCACTTTGTTTTCATTGAGAGTTTTACATATGTACATCCCCCTCAGCATTTTATGACAACTTGCACCACTTTACACCTTTGCAGTCATAGTGTGTTATACATATTCTGAAATCTTTGCCACTAGACACATTTATTTGGAGAGTTTTTCTAAGCGCAATTTGTAGTTTCTTTACTTTGAACTGTGTGTTCATATCTTTGACCATTTTTTTTTCCACTGAGCAAATGGTTCTTTCATTATTGATTGGTAAGAACTCTGTATGTATTAGGAGGGCTTGCTTTTTGACTGTTACGTTTTACAAGTCTTATACCCCTATTGACTTTTTGTTTTGTTTGTGGTACTTTTGCTATGTTCTACCAGCTAATTAGAGAGATATATTAAATATTCCCACTATTGTGGATTTGCTTATTTCTACTTTCTACATTATTTTTAATGTAAATATTATTGACAGCATACGTATTTGGGATTAGCTCTTTTTTTATAAAAAAATAACATTTCATTTCCTATAATGCTTTATTTATTTTATTTTGCTTGTAGTCTACTAGTACACTATTGCTACACTAATTTCTGAAAGTAGTATAGCTACAGAAACTTCCTTTAGGTTAGTGTTTTAGGAAATACATTCTTTACCCTTTTCCATTCAACCATTCTGTACTCTCATGTGTGCCACCAAGTAAAAAACATTTTAGTATATTTATATTAATTTAATCACTGCTATATCTGGGTTTATATCATAAAACTATTTGTTTTCTATTTGACCCACTGCTTTTATGGAGTTTTTTCAAAGACTTACTTACCTTCCCTTGAATTTTTCCATTTTTCATTATTCTCCTTTGCCCATCCACTCACTTGCTAATTATACATTCATAATTGCTTTCATAGTCTTTTTAGTGAAAACTTCAATGATTACAACATAGTAGACTGTTCTAGAAGTGAACACTTTTGGCCAGGCGTGGTAGCTTACGCTTGTAATCCCACCACTTTGGGAGGCTGAGGTAGGCAGATCACCGGTAGTCATAAGATAGCAGTGGTTACCAATTTGGAAGCAATGTGTGGTTTGATGTTGGGGGACATGAGCTAAACAAGACTGGCAAAAAGTGTTTTTTTCATTTTTTTAATCCATGAATTTTTTAATTGGCAGTATTTTACTTTTTTTCTGATTTTACAATTAAATTAAGGATAATTCCAGACTAGTCTGGCCAACATAGTGAAACCTCTGCTCTACTAAAAATACAAAAAAAAAAAAAAAGAAAAAAAAGCCAAGTGTGGTGGTGAGCACCTGTAATCCCAGCTACTCCAGAAGCTGAGAAAGGAGAACCCTGGGAAGTGGGGTTGCAATGAGCCGAGATCGCGTCATTGCACTCCAGCCTGGGCAACAGAGCAAGACTCCATTCAAAAAATAAAATAAAATAAAAAGTGAACACTTTTATGGACTATAACTTCTACTAATTTTTGAATATTGCTAGGACTTTAGAACACTTTAGCTGAAATTCCTCATATCCACTGTTTTGCTTTTTGGTTCTCAGAATGTTTCATTCTTGGATATTTTATAAACCCAAAGCATTATTATTATAATTCTGTATCATTTGTGTTTATCTGCTTTTCCACATCCACATTTTTAATTTGTCCAGTTCCCTTCATTTCTTCCAATATTTTAGTTGCTGTGGGATAATTTTTCTTCTGCTTGATAAAATTACCTTTAGTAATTTACTCAGTACAGGATAACTGGCAACAAATTTTCTCATATTTGCTTGCCTGAAAACATCATTATTACATATTAATTTTTAAAGTGAAGCATATTGGTGTGTAATTTACATATAATAAAAGCATCCATTTGAAAAGTACTGTTAAATGAATTTTGCCAAAGGTACACATCCATAAAACCATACCAACACACACACACACACACACACAGACACACGGAAACACAACTTTTATTTTAATTGTAACAATGCAATCTTTTGAAGAACAGATATTTCAACACCTGACATTTCAAATTTCAAATTTTGATGCAGTCCATTTTACTCCTTTTTAAAGATATGTTTATTTTTATGCTCTATCAGAACTATTATGAAGATTTTATCCTGTTTTCTTCTATAGATTTTAGAGCTTTAGGATTTATATTACTAAATGATTCATGCTCCATTTTTAATTTATTTATGGTATGTCATACAGACTGAGGCTCATTTTTTAAATGTGGTTATCCAATTTCACTAGAACCATTTGTGGATCAGATGAGGCTTTTCCCTATTGAGTTAACTTGGCATCTTTGTTGAAAGTCAACATGTACATATCTGTGGGTCTATGTCTATATGCTCTATTTTGTTTCACTGATCCTTATGTATCCTTAGGCTGGTATTACACTTTCTTGATTGCTATATTTACATTTATGTGCTATATTTATATTAAATTTGAACTTGCAATAATGTAGTGTATATCATTCAAATTTATTCTTCAATTTTAAGGATTCCTTTAGATAATTCTAGGTATTTTACATTTTGATATAACTTTTGGAAACATCATATTAATGTAAGGAAGACCTTCAGATAATTTAATTAGAATTTCATTCTATCTCCAGATTACTTTCCAGGCAATTAACAACTTAATGAATACTGTCTCTGAGTCCATAAACTGACATATCTCTGTTCATTTTTAATTTTTTCAATTTCTATTACCATTGTTTCAAAATTTTCAGTGTCCAAATCTTGCTCAAAGTATTTTGTGTTTATAAACGATGGAAAATAGTATTTTGTTATATTTTCTTATGATCTTTAAGTTTACAGAAATGCAAGATTTTTTGTTTATTGACTTTGTATTCCACAACCTAAAGTCTTCACTTGTTCTAGCAGATTCTTTTTGTAAATTTTCTAAGACTTTATATGTGCATATCCACATGTTCAAAACAAAAGAGTTTATTTCATTTTTGACATATAAATTTCCACTCTTACTATAATCGCTAATAAATTATTACAATTCTTTCTAAATATATTGATAAATTTTATTGGCTAATGTTTGTTAAGAATTTTTCCACTGATATTTATGACATTTATTCATCTTCTGTTTATTTTCTTTCAATATATTTATCTTATTTTGGCATCAGGATAATTCAGGCTTCATAGAGGAGAAAAATATTTCTTTGTAGTTTTCTTAAAGAGATACTTTAAAATTGGCAGTACTTGAGTTGAATTAAAAAAAAAAACAGTTGGTATTTCATGTATACTGCAATTCAGGTTTTCTGTATCATTTTGTATTAGTTTTTGGATACTGTGTTTTTCAAGGAATTTACCAATGCCACCTAAGTTTTTTGATTTATTGCTATATATTTGTTTATAATAGCCCTTATTATACTTCTAATACATGTAAGATCTGCTGTAATATCTACTTTTTCTGATAGTAATAATTTGTATCTTCTATCATTTTACTGATTAATCTGACTAAAGTTAGTATTATTAATATTATTGATTTTTTCAAAAACTAATTTGAAGTGGATTTTTGTTTATATGCTTTCTATTTAATTCACTTCAACTATTATCCTTAGAAGGTCCTCTCTTCTACTTATTTTGCCTGAATAAACGACTGTATTTTGCAACATCCCTTCATGTTAGTTTTGGTGTACTTCATTAAATCTTAAAAAAATCGAGCATATCGATGTGTACCACTTATGGACCAGTGCATAGCTCTTGCTCATTTTCAATCTCCTCCTTGTGCAGATACCATGATATTGAATTTTCCATTGCTTAATATAAAGTAAACTGGATTCCTGATTTTCTGAAAGGTGACTTCTAGAGAAATTTATTTCTAAAAGATGACTTCTAGAGAAACAACTAATTTTAATCATACTTTTAATTTTAATAAACCTTTAATATATCAAGTTCCTGGTATTTTCCATTAATAAGCTTGCTTGTTATAGGAACAAACATTCATTTACCATGATTAATATAGAATCATCTGAAAACATGTACAGTAGAAGACAGTAATGGTTACCAATTTGGAAGCAATGTGTGGTTTAATGTTGGGGGACATGAGTTAAATGAGACTGGCAAAATTTTTTTTCATTTTTTTAATCCATGAATGTTTTTAATTGGCAGTATTCTTTTCTGATTTTACAATTAAATTAAGGATAATTCTGAAATGAGTATATCTTGATAAACTAAAGATAATAAAACAAATTAAAATAGTGAGAAGATATAGGAAAGGGGGAGTAGAAAAACAAAAATGAAGTAAGGCTTCATAATTCATGTGGTGGATGAAAAATTATTGCTTAAATTTATTAAATCACGGACCACAGGTACTTAGCTGTGTTTAACTAACACATGGCCAATTACTCTGCTTAATTTACTATTCAAAGAAGAAGAGATATAGCAGTGAACAAAACAGTCAGTATACATGAGGCCATGTAGTCTACATTCTAGTAAGGGAGAAATAATAAACAAACAAACAAAATTGAACAGCTGGAGCACAGTCATGATTATTTATACAAGGAGGAAACATGTAAATTGAGCAGAATGATTTTGTTTTCATGTGGTTTGTGTAGGCCGATAAAGGAAAATCTCACTGAAGTAGTCATATTTGAGCAAAGACCAGATAACAGAGTGCAAGAGAGTCATATAAATGTTTTGCTGAGGAGGATTTCATAAAGAAGAAACAGAAAACGTAAAGGCCTAAAGTAAGGAAGGCCATCACACGTCAGGTAAGATGAGTAAGAAAGGCAGTGGTAAAGGTGAGTCTGTAGGAATCACCTATGATCAGAGAACAGAGGGTCTTTCGGGTTGGAAACAAAACATGAAGGTTGAAAGACTGAATATAGAAACAGACAATGGGCAGGCCATGTATAGAAATGCAGCTTTGACCCACAACCTCGAGCAAGCTGCCCAGGAAACCAAGCTCTTATCTGCAATAAAGAACTCATGAAGGCAGCTTTAAGGCAGTATCTGCAATAAAGAACTCATGAAGGCAGCTTTAAGGCAGATTTGCAGGGAGCCAGAATTCTATCTCCAGTGACAATCCGGGAAGCTGAATAATAACTTCTGTAACAATCTGTCAGAAATGGCCAGGAATTGATTAGTAACTGACAGCTTCCTTAATTTTTGTCCCTGCTTTCAAATAGGGCCAGAGAAAGCCAAATATGCACCCTTAACCAATCACATGGGATGTTCTGATTCTAGTTAATCTCATGTGCAGCTTCTCCAGACCAACAGGGCACACCCAAGGCCTTCCCTTTCTCCACTATAAAACATTCCCACTCCTCTGCCTGCCTCTGAGTCTCTGTCAAGCACGAGTGACAATGTCTAACTCCCTTGCTATAGCAAGTAAAGAATAAATGACCTTGTTTTTCTCATCTGGGTGGTCTTTGTATATTTCCATAGGTGGTAAAGGTAAATAGTATAATAACTGAAAATCGACACTATGGCTTTTTTTTTTAATCAGAAGTAAAACTTGCACACACAAAGTAAGCAAAGAAAAAAAAATATTTCATGTACAAACAAAATAAAATGAAGCACTGAAAACACATAACATTAAATAAAAAATGACCTTAAGAACTCATCCTGCAGTAATTTCCAATAGCTGAAATCTTCAACCTGCCCAGAAATTTACAGAGATTTATCACTATTGACTCTAGCTTGCAGCAGCTCCTCCAGGAGTATTGGAAAGTTTACATCATTTTCTGACTTTAACCTTTGAGAGTGTCGCAATTTAGCATTTAGTTTTACATTGTTGTTATTTCAGTAAAATATCCAGTGGTGCCTGGTTGAGTCTTAAATGGAAATATTTACTTCATTTATGTAACTAAAGATATTCAATAATTAAGAAAAGCCATGAGTAAACCTCTTCTTTTTCAAATTGTGATAATTGTATCTTCTTTTCTTTGTCTCCTTTAAAAATAAAGTCAAAAATATTATAGATAAAGATTAAAGTTCTGTCACGTGCTTAAAGAATTTGGGGTACCTTCCTAGCCTCCAAATCTTGAAAAGTTAACAGCAGGATGGTTTTCAAATTAGTCACATTTTTCTCTCTCCCTAGGTTAAAATATTTTAAGAAGTATAGCAGAGGCCCATTCAAGTCTATATGGAAAGTCGTGTAATATTACCAATTGATAGTCTTTCTTACCAATAAAACAAAAGCCTAATGTATATGCAAGGCTCAAAAATGTTTCAACCCTAAACACAACAAAAAGTTTTCTCCACTCCACTCAAACTTTTACCTGGCAATATATTTTGATGATATCTGACATTTCTAAAAGCCAGAAAATCTTTCTTGATAGACAGAGATGTTACTGACTTATAGCAGATAATGTGCATTTGACACAAATAATGCTTCAATATTCCATTGTATTTAAAAAATTTTAAATCTACTGTTACAAATCTATGTTCTTGTAAGGAAGGAAATGTAGAACAACAGAAATAAAAACAACTATACGAAATACTTGAAGAAAAGACTTTGACACTAATGCAATGATTTTATAATGAATCCTCTTTACATGAAAATTATTAACTCACTGTATTTTACCATAGAAATACAGAAGTTGCACATTCACTCTTGTTCTTCATTCATTAACAAAAAAAGGCATTTTGACATTTTTAGTCCCATTATGTTTACTACTGGAAATTAAAAAAGAGGTATATTACTTTAAAATATTTTGCAGTTTCAACTAGCCCTGGAGAAAAACAAAGGCAGATATCCATAATCATAGTCATGGAGGGTGTTTCCTCTATTCCTAATAAATGGAATTGTCTCTAATCATATTATGGATATCTCTTGGAGTGATTCATCTGATTGCTTTGTGCACACCTGTGCTTTTCTTGCACTCAGTTTCTATTTAAGAATTTTATAGATTTAGCACTTAAATTTTAGGTCTTTATTGAGTTAAATTTTGTGTGCATGTGAAGTAGAGGTCCAAATTGAGGGATAGTTACTGGAAATGGATTGCTAGTACTCTGCTGAAGATTTGTTAGTCTGTCTTCATAAGTCACACTGGCTTGTAGTTTTGTTTTCTTGTGATGTCTTTGTCTAATGTTGGTATAAGGGTAACACTGGCCTCATAGAATGAGTTGGGAAGCGTACTAACATTTCTACTTTTGGAAGAGTTTACGAAGGATGGGCATTAATTCTTCTTTAAATGCTTGGTAAAACTCGTCAGTAGGAGCCTTCTGGTCCTGGGCTTTTTATGTGCAGATTAATTTGTCTGCCAGGTGTTAAGTACAGTACTCAATAGTTGTTTTTTCTGCTCTTGTTCATTTTTCCACTCTTCAGCCTCTGGTGGGACTCAGTGTCTGTTGTTCCCCCTCTCTTTATATCCATGTGTTCACATAATTTAGCTCACACTGATAAGTGAGAACATGCAGTATTTGGTTTTTGTTCCTGCATTAGTTTGCTAAGTATAATGGCCTCCACCTCCATCATGATCCTGCAAAGGACATGACCTTGTTTTTTATGACTGCATAGTATTCCATAGTGTATATGCACCACATTTTCTTTATCCAGTCTACTACTGAGGGATATTTAGGATGACTCCGCGTAGTTGCTATTGTGAATAGTGCTGCAGTGAACATATGCACGCATCTGTCTTTACGGTAGAACAATTTGTATTCCTATGCGTATACACAGTAATGTGCAATACGGTGGTTCTGCTTTTAGTTCTTTGAGGGACCGCCACACTGCTTTCCACAATGGTTAAACAAATTTACACCCCCACCAACAGTGTACAAGTATTCCTTTTTCTCCTAAACCTCACTGGCATCTGTTACTTTTTGGCTATTTAAGAATAGTCATTCTGACTGGTGTGAGATGATATCTCCTTGTGGTTTGGTTTTGATTTCTAATAATCAATGATATTGAGCCTTTCTTCATATGGTTGTTGGCCATTTGTATGCCTTCTTTTGAGAAGTGTCAGTTCATGTCATTTGCCCACATTTTAATGAGGTTGTTTGTTTTCTTGTAAATTTGTGTAAGTTTCCTATACATGCTGAATATTAGACCTTTGTCAAATACATAGTTTGCAAATATTTTCCCTTATTCTGTAGGCTGTCTGCTTACTCTGTTGATAGTTTCTTTGCTGTGAAGATGATCTTTAGTTTAATTCAATCCCATTTGTGAATTTTTGTTTTCATTGCAATTGCTTAAGGCATCTTCATCATGAAATCCTTGGCAGTTTCTATGTCCAGAATAGTATCACCTATTTTCTTTTGGCAAATTTTTCTAAGGTTTTCATAGTTTTGGGTTTTACATTCAAGTCTTTAATTCATCTCGTGTTGATTTCTGACTATGGTGTAAGGACGGGGTCCTGTTTAAGTCTTCTGCATATGGCTAGCCAGTTATCCCAGCACTATTTATTGAATAGGGAGTCCTTTCCTCATTGCATCTTTTTGTCAGCTTTGTCAAATATCTCATGGTTGTAGGCATGCAGATTCATTTCTGGGCTCTTTATTCTGTTCTATTTGTCTTTGTGTCTGTTTTTATACCAATACCATACTGTTGTGACCTTGTAATATAGTTTGAATTAGGGTAGCATGACATCTCCAGCTTTGTTCTTTTTGCTTAGGATTGCCTTGGCTATTTGGGCTCTTTTTTGGTACCATATGAATTGTAAAATAGTTTTTTTTCTAGTTCTATGAAGAACGTCACTGGCAGTTTGATAGGAATAGCATTGAATCTCTAAATTGCTTTGGGCAGTGTGGCCATTTTAACAATATGATTCTTCTTATCCCATCAGCATGGAATATTTTTTCCATTCATGTGTGTCATCTCCAATTTCTTTTTTTTTTTATTTTATTATACTTTAAGTTCTAGGGTACATGTGCATAATGTGCAGGTTTGTTACATATGTATACTTGTGCCATGTTGGTGTGCTGCACCCATCAACTCGTCAGCACCCATCAATTCATCATTTATATCAGGTATAACTCCCCAATGCAATCCCTCCCCCCTCCCCCCTCCCCATGATAGGCCCCAGTGTGTGATGTTCCCCTTCCCGAGTCCAAATGATCTCATTGTTAAGCAGTGTTTTGTAGTTCTCCTTGTAGAGGTCTTTCACCTCTCTGGTATGCCTATGTATTTTATCCTTTTCATGACAGTTGTGAAAGGGTTTGCATTCCTGATTTGGCTTTCAGTTTGGCTATTGTTGAGGTATAGAAATGCTAGTGATTTTTGTACATTGATTTTGTATTCTGAAACCTTGCTGAATTTATCAGCTTTAGGAACTTGTGAGCCAAGACTATGCGGTTTTCTAGGTAAAGAATCATGTTGTCTGCTAACAGGGATAGTTTGACTTCCTCTCTTCTTCTTTGGATGCCCTTCACTTATTTCTCTTGTCTGATTGCTCTGGCCAGGACTTCCAATACTATGTTGAATAGGAGTGGTGTGACAGGGCATCCTTGTCTTGTGCTGGTTTATAAGGGGAATGCTTCTAGCTTTTGCCCATTCAGTATGATGTTGGCTATGAGTTTGTCACAGATGGATCTTATTATTTTGTTGCATGTTCTTTTAATACCTAAATTGCTGAGAGTTTTTAACATGGAGAGACGTTGAATTTTATCAGAAGCCTTTCTGCTCTATTGAGATAATCATGTGGTTTTTGTCTTTCGCTCTGTTTATGTGATGAATCATAATTACTGATTTGCATATGTTGAACCAATCTTGCATCTAGGGATAAAGCCTACTTGATGGTTGTGGATTAGCTTTTTGATGTGCTGCTGGTTTTGGTTTATTATTATTTTGTCAAGGATTTTTTCATAGATGATCCTCAAAGATATTGGCCTGAAGTTTTATTTTCTTTTGTCTCTGGCAGGCTTTGGTATCAGGATGATGCTGGCCTCATAAAATGGGTTGGGAAGATGTTTACCCATCTCAATTTTTTGAAATGGTTTCAGTAGAAATGATGCCAGCTTTTCTTTTACATATGGTGGAATTTGGCTGGGAATCATTCATCTGGTCCTGGGCTTTTTTTTTTTTTCTTCATCACTAGGCTATTTACTTTTTATTCAGTTTTGAAGACTGCTATTGATCTCTTGAGGGATTCCATTTATTCCCTGGTTCACTTTTGGGAGGGTATATGTGTCCAGAAATTAATCCATTTCTTCTAGATTTTCTAGTTTGTGCATAAAACTGTTTATAATAATTTTTAATGGTTATTTGCATTTGTTGTGTGGTCAGTGGTAATAACCCCGTTGTCATATCTGATTGTGTTTATTTGGATCTTCTCTCTTTTTTTGTTAGAGTCTAGATAGTGGTCTATCTTGTTACTTTAAGAAAAAAACAGCTCCTGGTTTTCTTGATCTTTTGAGTTGTTTTTTGTGTCTCAGTCTCCTTCAATTAGCTCTGATTTTGTTTTTCTTTTCTTCTGCTAGATTTGGGATTGGTTTGCTCTTTCTTCTCTAGTTCTTTTACTTATTATGTTAGGTTGTTATTTGAGATCTGTCTTTTTCTTTTAATGTGAGCATTTAGTGCTGTAAAGTTCCCTCTTAACACCATCTTGACTGTGTCTCAGAGATTCTGGTTTGTTGTATCTTTATTCTCATTAGTTTCAAAAGACTTCTTAATTTTTGCCTTTATTTCATTAGTTACCCAACAGTCATTCAGGACCAGGTTGTTTAATTTCCATGTAATTGTATTGTTTTGAGTGATTTCTTCTTCTTGTATTCTATGTTGATTGCACTGTGGTCTGAGAGAGCGGTGGTATTATTTCTAATACTTTTCACTTCCTGAAGATTGTTTTATGTCAGATTGTGTGGCCAATTTTAGAGTATGTGCTATGTGCAGATGAGAAGAATGAATACTCTGTTGCTCTGGGTAAAGAGATCTGTAGATGCCTATCAGATTCATTCGGCCCAGTGTTGAGTTCTGGTCCTAAATATCTTTGTTAATTTTCTGCTTCCAGGATTTGTCTAATACTGTCAGTGTGGTGTTGAAGTCTCCCACTATTATTGTGTGGGAGTCTCAGTCTCGTTGAAGGTCTCTAAAAATTTCCTTTATGAATCTGGATCCTCTGTGTTGGCTGCATATGTATTTAGGATAACTATCCTAAAATACAGACAGTTAGGTCTTCTTGTTAAATTGAACCCTTTACCATTATGTAATGCTTTTCTTTATCTTTTTTATCTTGGTGGTTTAAATCTTTTTACCTGAAGTTAGTACCTCTACTTCTTTCTGTTTTCTGTTTGCTTGGTTCATTTTTCTCCATCCCTTTATTTTGAGCATATAGGTTTCCTTGCATATGAGATGGCTCTTGAAGACAGCATACAATTGGGTCTTGTTTCTTTATCCAGTTTGCCTCAGTGCCTATTAAGTGGGGCATACAGCCTGTTTACATTCAGGATTACTATTTATATGTGACAATTTGATCCTGTCATTGTATTGTTAGCTGGTGGTTTTGTAGACATGATTGTACAGTTGCTTTATAATGTCAGAGTACTATGTACTTAAGTGTGTTTTTGTGGTGACAGATAATGGTCTTTTATTTCCATGTTTAGCATTCTTTTAAGTACCTCTTGTAAGGCAAATCTTGTGGTAATAAATCCCCTTAGCATTTGCTTGTCTGAATAGAATTTTATTTCTCTTTTGTTTATGTAGCTTAATTAGGCTGGATATGAAATTCCTAGTTGGAATTTCTTTTCTTTAAGTATGCTGAATATAGACCCCTAATCTCTTCTGGCTCATAGGGTTTCTGCTGAGAGGGCTGCAGTTAGTCTGATGGGCTTCCTTTTGTATGTAACCTGTCCTTGCTCTCCAGTTACCTTTAAATTCTTTTTATTAATTTCAACCTTAGAGAACCTGATAATTTTGTGTCTTGTGGATGATCTTCTTATGAAGTATTTTTCAGGGGTTCTCTGCATTCCCTGAATGTGAATGTAGTCTTCTCTGGCTAGATTGGAAAAGTTCTTATGGATATTATCCTCAAATATGTTTTCCAAGTTCCTTTCATTCTTCCCATCTCTTTCAGGGACACCAATGGCTCACAGTTTCAGTCTCTTTATATAACTTCATATTTCTCAGATGTTCTGTTTGTTCCTTTTCATCCTTTTCACTTTATTTTTGACTGTCTTATTTCATAAAGTTAGTCTTCAAGTTCTGAAATTCTTTACTTTGCTTGGTCTAGTATGCTGTTAATACTTGTGATTGCATTATGAAATTCTTCTAGAGTGTTTTTCAGCTCTATCAGGTTGGTTATGTTTTATTCTATAATAGTTATCTTGTCTGTCTGCTCATTTATTGTTTTATTGTGATTCTTAGCTTCCTTAGATTTGGTTTTAATGTTCTTCTGAAATTGATGATGTTCTTTCCTATTTGTGTTCTGAATTCTATTTCTGTCTTGGCAGCCATCCCACCCTGGTTAAGAACCCTTGTTAGAGAATTGATGCAATCTTTTGGAAGAAAGGAGACACTCTGGCTTTTTGAGTTGTTAGGGTTCTTGTGCTGGTTCTTTCTGATCTTTGTGGTCTGATGTTCCTTCATTCTTTTGAAGTTTCTGTCCCTTGGATTGGTCTTTTTTTCTTTTATTCTGTTTGATGACCTTGGGGGTTTGATTGTGGCCAGTGATTGACTTCATTACTGGGAAATTTTAGGCATCCAAGGTTCATCTCAGGACCTCTAGACTATGTGCTCTGACTCTAGGGGACTGGCATCAGGCCCTGGCTTTATTCTCTGGCTCCTCAAGGTTAGGAACCTGCTGTACTGGAGGGGCTGACATGCTCCCAGACCCTTGGTAACACCACTATAAGGGGTGGTGCCAGCCAAAACACTTTGTAGGGCAGTGGCAATTGGATCCATCCTTGTTCACATACGCCAGCAGCAGTGGCAGTGGCAGTGTGGCAGGGTGCACACTCAATGGCTGTGGCAGGGTGCTAGCAGGTGCCAGAGTGCTGGCCCCTATGTGGGCATTCATAGCAGCGGTGGTGGAAGTACACCTCAATAGGATGAGGGGACCCCTGCCAGCTACTGTACATGTGTTCACACCAGTGAGGATGTTAGCATGGGGGTGGGCACTTGTGGGCTCAAGACAGTGTTTATCCTTTGTGTGCATTTATGAAGGCAGTACTGGCCACTCAGGGCTGGGGTCAGGTCCACTGTTTTCTGTGCCTAATTTCATACTGGTGGCTGTGTTGGTGCAGGAGCAGGGTGCTGGTGGGGATGTGGCTGGTGGGCTCTGTTCCTGCCAATGCTCTGACTACAGTGGTAGTGTGGTGGGGGAAGAGGCAGTGGGATGTACTCACATCAGTTGTAATGGCACAGCATGGTACACAAGCACAATTGGCACTGGTGGGGAAGGCAAGCACCCATGAACACATGCTCCAGCAAAGCAATGTAGGGGATGTCCTTGGGCAAGTGTTTGCAGGCAAAGTGCCATGGGGAAGGCTGCAGTAGGGGGCAGGGCACAGGCAGGCTGGTGTGGGTCCACAGGCACATCTCTGCTGGAGCACTCTGCCAGTCATGTGCAGTCCACCAATGCAGGAGCTATATATGGGCCCCCAGGAAGTATCGGGGGCTACACTTCAAGCAGGTCCAGACCTACTGGGGCCCCAGGAGAGCCCATTAGACAACGAGGTGCTCAGGCTGTACTTGCCCAGTCTCATGGGCAAGACCACCCTGTAGGGTTCAGGTCCAACTATTCTCCTAGGGCTAAAGTCATCTATGGGAGCAAGTCAAGCTTAGGGGTTGGGCATCCCTGGCTGTGCTGCACTAGAGATGCTCCTACACCAAACCTCCTGGACTCTGCACCAGCAAAGGGTCTTCCCCTACCACTTCTGTAAGTAACGTTCCCTGCCAACTCAAGTGCTCATGGTAGTCAGGGAGTTTCCTCTTGCTGGGATTCTAGAGGCCCATGATGAGAGAAGGTTGTGCCTTGCCTGTTCAACTCGCTCCCTCCACAGGAGTCGCTGGGAGTCAGGAACGTGGTAGCATAATATCCCGAGATTCCCAGCTTCCTCCCGCTTCAGCCCAGCATCTGTGTTTTTCTTCTGTCTGCTCGCAATGCCTTCCCTCTGAAGATCTACTAGGAGTGTGCCAGTCTTCTTGATGTCCTTGTCCCTCTGTGGGAAGTGTTCTTTCTGTCTGTCTCTAGTTGGCTATTTTGGAGCAAGACCACACCTATGCTTTATATCTGACACCATGGAATACTATGCAGTCATAAAAACAGATGAGTTATTGTCCTTTGTAGGGACATGGATGCAGCTGGAAACCATCATTCTCAGCAAATTATCTCAAGAACAGAAAACCAAACACCACATGTTCTCACTCGTAGGTGGGAATTGAACAATGGGAACACTTGGACACAAGAAGGGGAACATCACACACTGGGGCTTGTTGTGGGTTCGGGGGGGAGAGGGATAGCATTAGGAGATATACCTAATTTAAATGACAAGTTAATGGGTGCAGCACATCAATGTGGCACATGCATACGTATGTAACAAACCTGTACTTTGTGCATATGTACCCTAGAACTTAAAGTATAATAAAAAAGAAAAAAAAGAATAAAAGAGATAAATTTTTTTAAAAAAAGAAAAGATGGACACCTGAAATCTTCTAGGCCACCTTCTTTAGGGACTGAAAGAGGAAAATGATAAGGACCTTTCTGACTTGGTCTTTGCTTCTCTATTTCTTCATATCTCATATAATCAGGCACCTCTCTCTCTCTCTCTTTCTTTCTCTATCACACACACACAAACACACACACACACACACTCCTCTCTCATAATTCAAAAGATGTGAAATGTATTACACTATATAATAGACTACAAATATATTAACCACAAACTATAGGAATTTTATGGGTTTATGGATTCACCTGGACAGACCCTAACATATAAATTGGGTAAGAAGAGTAGGAAGGATGAGTTCATTGATAACCTCAATTTCTCTTCAGGATTAAAATTTGTACTCCAGCAGACTTTACCAGGAACCTGTGGAGTAATGAAGGGATGACTCTATCTTATGACTAAATCCGACTTTACTGCCTATGTTCTTTTACAAAGTAGCTAAAATTCATAAGGGAAGAAGGGGCAGTGCTTTGACTTCATTACTTCCAACATTCTCCTATGTAATGACGTATTATTTGAAAGTGTTATTTTGTATTCATAGTTTAGTCTTTACAATATCAAACACAACCATCATGTTAACACTTGAGATGTGAGTGGTTGATGCTATGGAATGAAGTAAAAGTACTTCACAAGGTTTATATGAAAAAGTACTTGTAGAAACTCCCAATATAAGGATTTCAGTGGACAAGGGACAAAGCACTTGATCCTTATCAAAGTTGTTTCTTTATGCTTCCCTGTATTTTACCATCAAAGACAATTATATTTGGCTTGGATTTTGTACTTTTTCAGGAATCAGGGTTTTTTATATAATTGTATAAACCTTTATTTAACGGTTGTTGATAATTACTCATCCTTTAAATAAAAAATGACAGTTTAAAAATGACCATAATTAAAGCAATTACATCTCATTTGACAGGAACTTGTGCATGGCCTGTCACTAAATAAGATTTTAAAAATGAATAAAGCATTGGAAGAGCATAAGCTTTTTTGTTACAATGCACATGTAAAAACCAAATGGCATTTTTGAAGAATAAAAATTGTATCTCCTTATTTGTTTGTGCATTGTACAGTGAGTGCCAGAGCAAAGTTTTATTTCATTACCTATGTTTTATAGATTAAATAATACAATTCTTGTATTAAGTGCATTGGTAGAACCACAAAAGTATAAACAAATAGATGCTTGATAGTTTGAAATAAGATCAATATAGAGATTTTAAACATCATGATGCCTGGGAGACTGTTAAGCTTATTTATATCTATATTCTAATGTCCTGAATGGTTCTTTAAAAACCTTTTTTGAACTAAAGTTGAGCTACCTGGTTTATAAAATTGTATTACTTAATAACCTCAACTTATATTTATATTTTAGAACCTGACACAGCATATCTTTCTGGCTAACATTGCAGACTTTAGAGTCAGAAGATTGATACCAGTAAAGGGGAAAAGGAATGGGAAAGTTAACCTCATTTAACAGTGTTAACTATGCATATACCATAATCCAAGATCACAGGGCTAACTTTTAGAAATATAACTCTAAAACAGGCAGACAAGGACCTAACTCTCACAAAATTTATCTTCCAATAGAGAGAGACATGAGATCACTTGGACTCGGGAAGGGGAACATCACACACTGGGGCCTATCACGGGGAGAGGGGAGTGGGGAGGAATTGCATTGGGAGTTATACCTGATGTAAATGACGAGTTGATGGGTGCTGACGAGTTGATGGGTGCAGCACACCAACATGGCACAAGTATACATATGTAACAAACCTGCACGTTATGCACATGTACCCTAGAACTTAAAGTATAAAAAAAAAAAAAAAAAAACAGAGAAGATTACCCAGGGGTTGGTGTTCTTTCTTTTTTAATTTATTTTTTTATTTATTTTATTTTATTTATTTATTTATTTATTTTTTGTGAGACGGAGTCTTGCTCTGTCGCCCGGGTTGGAGTGCAGTGGCCGGATCTCAGCTCACTGCAAGCTCTGCCTCCCAGGTTTACACCATTCTCCTGCCTCAGCCTCCTGAGTAGCTGGGACTACAGGCGCCACGCCTGGCTAGTTTTTTTTTTTTTTTTTTTTTGTATGTTTTTAGTAGAGACGGGGTTTCACTGTGTTAGCCAGGATGGTCTCGATCTCCTGACCTTGTGATCCACCCGTCTCGGCCTCCCAAAGTGCTGGGATTACAGGCTTGAGCCACCGCTCCCGGCCTTGGTGTTCTTATACAGGGGGAAACCATCGTGATACAGAGACTATTTCAGTCAAGGGTTCAGGGAAAGCCACTCTAGAAGATGACTTTTAGGTTGAGACCTAAATAAAAGGATAGATTAAGTCATCTGAAGAAAGGTCAAAGACACTGGGTTACATGTCAAGAGAACAAGAAGACTGGGTGGCATAAATGTTTAACTGTAGTCAACTTTGTATCACAATGTCTTTTAGGATATAGTCATGAGTTTCTAATTTCTTTTTGCATTTAAAAAAATACAATGAGTATCTGAAGAATTAATGTTTATATCTTAATATTCAGGGATTTTTCCACACAAAAAGTCCACCGGTAGTGTCCTAGATTTAAAGTTAATGTTAATTTATTGCAATAAATATTTTTAAACTTATTTTCATTTGACATACAAATTAAAATATTCTATGTATAATTCTAGAGTATTTCCTAGGGAAATCTGATTAATGTTCTATCAACTTTAGTTGAACAGACTAATTTCTCAAAAACATTTAGGACTTAGTTAATGCAATTTCATTAATCATTTTAAAAAGTACTTTTGAATGTAATCTTTTTGACAGTCATTTAAATCTCTTCAAAGCCAAAGTGGGCAAGATTTAAAGTTTAAGCAGCAAAATATTCCAAATAACTTAACAGCCTTGTGAATCTAGTATATTAAAATTATTAATATAAGTGCAATTCATTTGAACAATTTACAGTTTTTACAAATAAGACGTTTTTCTCACATAGCTCAGAGTAAAATCACAATAGTAAAATAAATTACCCAATTCTGATTAAAATCACCAACTATAATTTTGTGAGTTTGAACATCTCACAAACACCAAAGACATACAAATCCTTTTCGTAATTATTAAATGTACTCCTAGAACTCTTTACATAAAGTATTTGAAAAATGAGAGGATGACATATATTTTATTATTATACAAGAGCTGCCACCATCTCTCCATCTGTAGATGTTAAGAAGGCCGAATTGAATAACACCCAATCTATTTTCCTTCAAACATTTTCTAGTACCTCAGCTGTTTTCTTTTTTTCTTTCTTTTTAAAGCCTAATTGGATAAACCCAAACTAACTGATCTAAGTTAATAGCATTCCCATCTTTTTCTAATTTCCCCTTGTCTATTTTTATGGAATATGATAAATCTAAGAGGCACTCCAGTGTGTCTCTTGAATTGCATTCATTCAGTAGCAGCAATCAAAACTGCCTTTGGTAATTAAAATCAATTCAATTACCTTGGCTAACATAATGATATTCTTCTTTATTATTTCATTGGTATTATGAGCTAAAAATAGGAAGAGACAATTTAGCCCTCATTCTTTTCTCCCTTTTTTTTCCTTTGTAATTTCAAATTTTATTTTAGATTCAGAATACATGTACAGCTTTGTTACATAAATATATTGTGTGATACTGACTTTTGGAATATGATTGATCCTGTCACCCAGGTAATGAGCGTAGTACCCAACAGTTAGTTTTTCAATCCTAGCCTTCCTCCCAGCTTCCATCCTCATGTAGTCCTCAGTGTCTGTTGTTCCTTTCTTTGTGTGTTGATACCTTTCTTTGGGTATCAACGTTTGATACCCACTTATAAGTGAAAACATGCAGTAATTGGTTTTATGTTCCTGGGTTTATGCACTTAGGATAGTGGCCTTCAGTTGCATCCTTATTGCTGCAAAGGATACTATTATTTCATTTTTTATGGTGTGTAGTACTCCATGGTGTATACGTGCCACATTTTCTTTATCCAATCCACCACTGATGGGTACCTAGGTTGATTCCATATCTTTGTTATTGTTAGTAGTTTGGCTCTCATTCTTAATATATCAATAATTATGTCCATATTTCTCCTGGACTTTGAAATGTTTATTTATTTATTTAAACATATATTAGCATTGACCTTTGCTCTTGAAATTTTGACCTCTCGGTAGGTTCAGCGACCCAATTGGTCTTGATAATGTAAAATAAAATTTGTTAAGTCCACTAATGTCTCATAGCTGATGTCCTTAACATCTGTGTACATGGGCCCATTGAACAAGCCCACATTAACTTAGGAAGGTGGCTGATTTTCATCCACAGGAAGATTTCACTTAGTACCATGTTTATTGAGAACACCTTTTTTGTGGATGCTCCTTTGGGGCCTTTACTGAGCCTATGAAGAGCTGGCCAGTCCAATAATTATAACCTCTGGGTATCTCTTTTTCCATCAAAATTTGAAAAATCAAATGTGTTTTCCAACAGTGCTATCCACTGTTGGAAATTTTTCTTATTCGTGTTTTTAGGCTACCCCTTAATAGGGACCACTTCTGGTGGAAACAAGCATACCAGGAAGATATGTATAGCTTCAATCTCTGTTAACTAAATATGGAGAATAACCTTTGGGGCCATAGATTTGGCTAGAGGACAAGCAGAGAGGCTGTAAAACAAGTTACATGGGAATCTGTTTTGCATGCTTACATGTTACCACTTATGCTTGGGGGCTTATTTTTTTAAGTGAAGATGGTGTGTTTAAAAATGGAATGTTGCTAAGCACAGCTTAATTTATGATTTAGTGTGCCAGATAACAACCAGTTCATAATGGAAACTGAAGAATTGTCACTTGGTTGCCACTGTCAGACCTTCCTTCTTTACTGAACTCCAAAAATAAGCCTGCCTTCTCTGAAATAGAAAATAGTTATTGGTCGATGAAAAAATGTTTTTACCCAAAATCTCTATTAATTTTCTCTGCTCTGGGTCTCATGAGAGGTTTCATCAAAGAATCCAATTTGACACAGATTCTTCCAATATCATAGTTCTGATAGTTCCTAATATCTAACGCAACAGCATCTAGATCCCTGCAACTGGGACCTGGCATGAAGCATGCCTTAGCACTAGGCACATTCAAAACTGGAAAATGTAGGAGATACCCAGTAAATACGTGGTGACAGCACACACAAATGTAACTCATATTACCTCAATAATCCAAAAGTCTACCAATCATTGTGCCTTTTGTGGACAGCATAAGGTCCAGTAAATTGTCTCCTCCTTGAAAGACCTGGGTATACCAAAGGCCAGGGAAACCCTAGAATATTTACTGATTTAACAGATATCTGAACTTTCAATGTTATTTCCCACCTTCTGGCACACACGCCATTATAACTTCTTGTGCATTTGCTTTATGCTGTTCGACAATCCAGTTAGTTTAATCTGGCAAGCGTATCAGCCATTACTAGGCTTTGTATGATGTCAAGCTCATCAAGATCTCTCCAGACTGTGATGAGAGAGATAAAAGGAATATTGTATTCTTGATATAAGAAAACCTAAACATTCTGCTGTTTCTATGAAATGAAGGCAAATTGGTTGTAGTTTTCCTAGTTGAAGAAAATACCAAAAAAAAATAACAAAAACAAAAACAAAAAAATTCTAGGTCAATAATTATATGCCAAGTGCCAGAGCAGACACTGATTCACTTCAATTAAAATAGAACATCTGGAAAAGCGTCAGCAATTGATGACAAAACCTTAATATTAATACTTTATCCAAAATTGATCCACATCTTGACATAGCCAAACAGGTGCACTAACTTGGTATATAGAAAAAAGTCACCATCCTGAATTTTTCAAGTGTTTGATGGTAGTGCTAATTTCTTCTATTTCTTTGGGTTGTGGTATTCCTTTAAATGTATAGTTTTGCCAAGTTAAGAGTTGGGTAATTAGTTTTAGGACCTTCTTGGTCCTTCTTGAGTAATAGTCTTCATGAGTCAGGAACTCAAAAGCAGAGTTTCGCAGATAACATGTGTCCATTCCCACTATGCATATAGCCTGGGATAAAAATCAAAGTCAGGATTCCTATGCACATGGAACATACTAGGAAAGCAACCAGGGCTATAGCTACATTTATGACCCAACCTTCCTAAGCACAAAATGTCTTTAATATGATTTGATTTACATATTATTAGCACTGGTTTAAATTGAGTATTTTATATGTCTGTGGAAGCTCTGGGTATTTTCATTTCCCCGATTTACATTTTCCTTGAGAAATCATTGTAAGTAAAATGCTTATTCCTCGGTAGCACCAGTAAATTCAGCATTCAGGCAAAAAGTTTTCTCAGCAAGTCAATTTTACTTTCTGCAGAAAAGGGGCTCCTCACAGATGGAACAATGGTGAGAGCACACCTGAACAAAGGAGAGAAACAATTTTTATTCCTTATGCAGTTTGTCCCTGCTACTGTGTCCTGTCTCCATTGGTTGGAGCCGGACCACACATGCTAAGCTAAACCTGACTGACTAATAACTTAAAACTTTCCGAAATAAGTAAAGGCAAAGGAGAACAAAGGAAAAGAGGAAACTGCTTACGAAAAGACTTAGAGAAATAATAACATATCCAAAAAAGGAAGGGGCATATGCTGTGAGGTGGGACATGCCTGAGCATGTCTAGAACAAATATCTTGGTTAAAGTACAAGGACATAGAATGTACTCATTCTCTTATATCTAATAGCTACATAGGATAGGGCTTAAAAATGAGTTATTAGCATAAAGCAAGGAGGCATGAAGAAAGTTGGTCTTTAAAAGAAATTGTTATTTCTAACACTTATGATTTATTCTTTAACAAGAAGGAAAACTTTGAAGAGGAACTGTTTTATTTCCACACAAATGATTAAGAGTCTCTGTGGGAAAGTTTGGGGGAAAAGTCGCAGAACATATTTGGGACATTTGTTAAGTGATTTATATTCTTCCCTCAACCAGTTAATGTACTGTCTTTTGAATTAGTTTGTGTCTGTGAACTGGGAAACAGGCCAAGATTACTCGCTATGACTTGACCTAGAACTGTTTTACTTATATATGTCATGTGTCATCTCATTAGACCCCTTATTCTTCAATCCTAGGGTCTTTGTGATCAATTAGGCATTACCACACATCTAATTCTTGCATCTCCAACTATGAACTCTGGAGTGAAGAAGTCAGCCGCAGCAGAAATGTTCAAGTACAAAGCGTCCCTCTTACAAAAATATTGCTAAATTCTTTGGTGAAGAGATAACCTTCTAGGTCTTTATGGATTAAAGTATGAGTAGGTATTGATTGAGAAGGCTATAAACAACATACCTTCTCCAACAGCCTCACCTCCTTGAACCTTCAAACCCCTTCTTATACATTATGCCATGGAAGTTACGGTATCCAAGACTCATCTACTCTGTTTGATGTTTTCCTAGGTATGCCATCCAGGCCGACAGCACTAGTGTAAAGGGGAACCTTGTAGAAATGGAAATATTCAGTTTCCATCTCTGATGTGCAGAATTCTAAGATGATTGTCAAGATTCCCAGTCCCTGGTGTAGATGTCCTTGTATTGGATGTGGCTGCTTCAGTTTAATAATTAATATAGTTACATTAAGTTAATATAAAATAAGATTATCCTGGGTAATTCTGGCCTAATAAAGTGAGCTCTTAAATGACATTAAAACATCAAAGAGATTCTCATTCTAGCTTCAAAGAAGAGAACCAAACAGTGATGTTCAAAACTACATATATAAAGAGGTAGCATCTAGTAACTGAGGGTCTCAGTGTTACAACCTCAAAGAGTTAAATTCTTTCAATTACCAGGACAGACTTGAAAAAGCATCCCAAGTTCAAAAAGAGGACCACATCTCAAAAGATGAGTCCTTGAACACACTGAGCAGGATCCAACCTAAGCTAGGCCCAAAGTTCTGGCCCATGTTGTATTAGAAATTCTGAAAGTGGGACCTAGCAATCTGTGTTTTGACAAACCTTGCATACAGACTTCACTTAAATCACATAGCAGACTGTTAATATCCTTTAAGTTAACTTATCAACCTTCTAACACTATGCGTGTATTCACGGTGATAAATCCAGAAATATTAAATCTTATATTCTGCCTTCTTTGGTCTAACACCCTAAGAGTGTATTCCCGTATGTTCTCCACACTCATGCCAAAAATGGTGTCAAGATGTAAGAGTGATCTTCCAAGAAGATCATGCTTTGCGCTTTTCCATCTGGGAGTTGCTGGGATCCAACCAGTTAAGAACTTGGAAGAAATGAGGTGCAGTCAAGGTAGTGGAAGTTCTGGTACACTGCCTAGATCTTTTCAAGATCGAGGTACTCACTGACCCAAATGCAGGAAACTGTCTGCTATGGTTCACTAATGAGTCTCTCTTCAAGAATTCTCATGAACCAAAGAGAGTTGCCTCACACAGGTTGCAGCCTGCAGTGGTTTGTTTCTAAAGATGGCTACAACTGCATTCCCCATCCTGCCTGCCTTTTGCAATGAGAATTTGCTACTCCTGTTGTAAAAGAGTGAAATGTATTTTCTCTCCTCTTGAACTGAACTGACTCTATGATTTTCTTTGACCAATAGTATGAGGCAGAAGAGAGTCAGTGATTTCTAAGACTAGGCTTTAAGTGGCCTTTTAGTTTAAAAATAAACAAACAAAAAAATCTGTTTAGGGCTCAACCTAAACATGAGGAGGAAAATGGCAGAAATGTGGCTGAATTCTGGCCACAGTGAAATGACCAACTCAGTGCAACCATATGAGTGATTTCAAGCGAGGTCAAAAGAAGAATCATAAGGTAATACAGAGAATGATGAAAAAATAATTATTTTTTATTCAGGCTTCAAAATTTGGGAATGGTTTTTAATCCAGTAATACATTAACTGAGAAATGATCCCTCTCAGGGAAGGCCTACATCCACTGGGTGGTGGATAGAGGGGTAGAAATCCTGGTTCCTTTTTGTCAATTAAAGACTCTCTGAAGGATCATCCTAGCTTCACAGTTCCCCATAAGGTCAGCTGAAACATCTGTAGCCATGTATCACATTTCAGTTTCTCCCTTTGCCTGTTGTGCCTCCTCATTTCCTTACATGTGTTGTTCCTAAAAGAGTTCCCATTTCTTCTCAACCAGTGCTTTGTGATGTATTTATTTGCTTCCAACACTGCAACTCTTACAATCAATTCTTATGATCAATCTTCAGCCATGTATGCCCTGAATCTGTATCTGCCAAAGAGGTAGCCAGCTACAGGTTGACCTGTACCTTGAGATATAAATTCAAAGTTTTCTATCATTGCTCAATGATTGTGTCATTGTAATATGATCAACATCATTCAGCGCAGAACACAATCAATAACCAATCTTTTTACCATAACCATTGAGTGTCATTTATTCTTGTCTCCCAAAATCTTTACCTCCATTTGCATTCAAACCCATGGCAGTGTCAGTGATAATGTGTGCGATTGTGACACACCACTCTATGCCATATTCTGTTAAATCCCATTTCTTTCAACGTGGAGATTTTTTGAGGAGTCATTAGGTGAACATTTTTATTCCATAATCTAGTTTCATGGGTTTTTTCTTAAGGCCACGCTAGTACTAATTGTCACATAATTTGGGTAGAAAAAGATATGGTACATATAAAAAGCTAATTTAAAAAATAGTAAAGGCCTGTTTACAAAGGTATGGAAAAGATTAAGGAAATTAAGAGGGGATGGTACAGGTTCCAGAAACTAGCAAAAGCAAGGAGTCATTAATAACCCTAGATCTGTAGATGATTTGGGAGAGAACAATGCTACTCGAAACCAGTAATTGTTGCAATTCCAGGGGCAAAGCTACCTAAGAAAAGCTAAAGTCATAAGTGAGAAAAGAAACTTTCTTCCAATCCACAGTGAAATAATGGGAAGGCAGGGAGTTATACATCTCTTCTTGCCTTCCTACTTTTGTTTGCGCCCCGTTGATACCACTCAACTGAAAGCCAGAAAGCATAAAGGCCTAGGTCTTACAGTCTGTAGGAATCAGTCTCCCAGAATAAAGTAGAGGGCAGAGAAAGAAATATAAAGTGGAGTGCAGATATGGAGAGACAGAGGATAACCAAATCAAGTGTCATGCCCCTTTTCTATCTTTACTTTTGTATCAACCATATTTCTATTCATTTCCAGTCATCTTTGTTTTAATTTGTTGACTGTGGCAGACTTCAATTTGATTATCTTCCTTTCTTCCTGGATCTCTGCTTCCATCCTTCATTTCCAATTTCTGTCTTTTCTCTTTTTTTCCTGTCTTTTATTCCTTCTCTGAAACATAGTCGATGTCTGATAAAACCAAAGCATGGTTCAAAAGACGATGTTAAAACATAGCTGCACAATCTCAGGCCTTGCAGTTTAGTTGTTCAGTTGTGATATGGGTACCCATAATTATACTAAAAGCATTTTACAGATGTGATAACTATTTCATAAGGACCTATTCAGTTCCAGTTACCTCATTCCTTATGCATTTACAGAAAAGTCATTATTTTTACCTCTGATGACACATGTAAAGAAATGCAAGAAATCATTTGCTTTACACTGAAGAATGTATAAAATATGAGTATATATTAATATATAAAATGCACATATTTAGTATGTTATATGCTGATATACATCATTTTACATATCTTCTAAACAATTAATTAGATATATAGCTTAGATTATTAATAGTTTAAGTGGAGAATCTACACCTACACTCTTTCTGAATTCAATAGCAAGTTCAGCACGATGCTGGATATCCACTAGGTAATTTCTAAATGCTTATTGGCTTTACTTAGGTTTTTCTTAGGATTGGTTCCTATGAATCAGATTTTGATAAAACTCTTGCATTTTTATAACCATACAGTTAGGATATATGATCATTCTTGTCTTAGATTTAGTTTGCATTTTATGCATTATCACTTAGAAACTTAAAGAAATAAACCATGTTTAAGGCATATTCAAAACACTGATAAAAATCCTGTTTATATGGTAATTTTGGAACACTATAAATCTCACAGGATTTTTGAAATTCATAAAAGAGATAAATTACTTAGGAAGAAAAAAGTGTGAATATCAAATATACTTAACTTTTTTATTTTCTAAAAAGTTGATTTTTTATTTTTACTAGTGTGTATTTTATTGAGTATATGATAAAATACTTTTAAGAATAAGCTAAATCAAAGTAAATAGGAAGGTAGTTCTTAGAAATGGGTTGATTTTCGGCCCAGCATGGTATCTCACACCTGTAATCCCAGCACTTTGGGATGCCAAGGCGGACAGATTACCTGAGGTCAGGAGTTCGAGACCAGCCTGGCCAACATAGTGAAACCCTGTCTCTACTTAAAATACAAAAATTAGCCAGGCATGGTGGCTCATGCTTGTAATCTCAGCTACTCAGGAGGCTGAGGCAGGAGAATCACTTGAAGCTGGGAGGCAGAGGTTGCAGCGAGCCGAGATCTTGCCACTGCACTCCAGCCTGGGTGACAACAGTGAAACTCCACTCAAAAGATACAATTATAGTAAAATGTAGCTCTATCATTTATATATGCAGATGTGAAACATCTGTGGCTGAAATATATGAATATATGAAAGAATATTTTAAGAATGCAAAAAAACTAACATATATTCCATTTCTACAATATTGCGGAGTATTATTTAACATGTTGATGAAGTCACTATGAATAATCATTAAAGTTATTTGAAATGATTTTTACAATAAGAAAATACTTCTCCCTATACACAAGATAAAGATTATAATTATCACTTTATTATATCAAGACGATATTCTTGTGATTAGCCTGAATTTCTCTTTTATCTCACCAAGTGGGAGAATATTTGGTGTGTTTATTCTTTCCATACAGAAAGAACTGGCCTCAGAAATATTTCAAAACTTGTACTTCGAAGTTTAGATTACTTTATTCTCCAGGGATTGCTGAAATTACAGAGTCAAGTCTCTCAACAGGCACACAGTTGCAGTCTTCTAGAGGAATAAAATGACACAAGTATTAACAGCAACAGCAACATCATAAAAAGTCCCAGCGTTCTTCATAGCCTCACTGAGAAATTTCATAAGAAGAGAAAGCTCGCTTTTGATTAGGAGCTCGAATATGGAGTTTGTAGTGAAATGCATAGAATAAGGTTAAGGGATACAGAAACATCAGAATTATATATATATAATACATATACATACACATACATTTCCAATAACAGCTACTTTCAAAGACAATAATAATTCCTCTTTTAACTAATTTCAAAATATTGAACAATGGAGGGGTTTATGATTAAAACTGTAATAACCAGCCTTGACTGGTTTTCACTTTCTGGCCAGGAGATAATTTGTAGCCTATCATATATAAGCCTTTAAAAAAAAAATCAATTCTCTGAAGTAATGCCTTGTGACTGTGCTGTCTTTCTCTAAATCCTCTCCAGTAAGGGATGCAAAATATAAAATACTTCTACATTTGGGGGTCTTCATTTTAATTGTGTTCCTGATAATGATAATTTCAAAGAGATCAAACATTAAAATATTAAACACATACGTATTTTAAAGTTATACTCATTTTTACCAAAAAAAAAAAAGAGAGAGAGATGCTAGTATTTCTGTGAAAGCCACTATTTCAATTAATTGAAATCTATGAAGCACAACAAAGAAAAGAATTGAAATCCTCCCTTTCATTAAGAAACCTGAAGATAACCTTGGAGAAGGTTACTGGCAAGGTATTTTTTATACATAAAAGTATGACTTGCTGTACATAACCAGCTTTGAAATGTGGAAACTAAATTGGGAAAAATAAAAAAAATCGTTGCTTCAGTAAGTATAGAAAAATATACTATAATTAAAAGTCACATGTTTTGTGGAAAGGAATTAAACGTTCTGAGGAAGTCTGAGATACTGAAAGCATGTTTACATAGAGTAAATGAAATGAAACACAAAGCGAATTTTTAGGAGTTTAAGGAAAACATAAGTCCTCTTGCACTGGTTTGCTAGGGCTGCCATAACAAAATATCACAAACTGGTGACTTAAACAAGAGCAATTTATTTTGTCATAGTTCTGCACACTGGAAGTCCAAGATCAACGTTCCAGCAAGATTGGTTTCTCCTCTCTCCCTGCCTTGCAGATGGCCGCCTTCTCTCTCTGTCCTCACTTGGCCTTTCCTCTGTGCACTGGCATTCCTAGCGTTTCTTCTCTTTTAGTAAGGACACCAGTCCTCTTGGATTAGAACCCAACTCTTACCATCTCACTTCACCCTGCCCACCTCTTTAAAGGCCTTATCTCCAAACACAGTCACATTCTGAGATCCTCGGAGACAGAGGCTCTGAAATACTGGGAATTAAATCTTCAGCATATGAACTTTGAGGAGATACAGAATTCCTTCCTTGACATACCTAAAGTTTCTAATAAAATTAGACTATGTATTAAATTATCCACAAAACCTTTTGATTTTTCTCTTTAAGCAGTGTTAGAAAAAGTAAGCTAAATTCCATCATATTATAATCACTAATCTATAAAAGCATCTCAAATTATTATTGTGATGAAATGTTAAATCGTGCATAGGACAAAATCTCAGAGTCATATTGCCAGGGTTTCACATTTTAGTACTGCTCAAGCTTTGCTCAGTTGAGTCATCTGGTTCCCATCAATGTCAATTCAGCATACTAATCAACTGGGGAAGATTTGAGTACATGTTACCAATTATTTTAATGCAGATATTAAACTCAATTGACTGGAATCATATACGGAGGTCTTCTATTTCAGAACTTGTCTTCGTCAAATAGTTTCTTCAATCTCATTCTAGCTTCTTCACAGAGAGGTTTTTTTAAAAAAATATTATTATTATTACACTTTACATTCTGGGGTACATGTGCAGAACATGCAAGTTTGTTACATAGCTATACACGTGCCATGGTGGTTTGCTGCACCCATCAACCCATCATCTACATTAGGTTATTTCTCCTAATGCTATCCCTCCCCTACCCCCTATCCCCCAGCAGGCACCCGTGTGTGATGTTCCCCTCCCTGTGTCCATGTGTTCTCATTGTTCAATTCCCATTTACGAGTGAGAACAAGGACTGTTTGGTTTTCTGTTCTTGTGTTAGTTTCCTGAGAATGATGGTTTTCCAGCTTCATCCATGTCCCTTCAAAGGACATGAATTCATCCTTTTTTTATGGCTGCATAATATTCCATGGTGTATATGTGCCACATTTATCCAGTCTATCATTGATAGGCATTTGGGTTGGTTCCAAGTCTTTGCTATTGTGCATAGTGCTGCAATAAACATACGTGTGCATGTGTCTTTATAGTAGAAGGATTTATAATCCTTTGGGTATATACCCAGTAACGGGATTGCTGGGTCGAATAGTATCTCTAGTTCCAGATCCTTGAGGAATCGCCACACTGTCTTCAACAATGGTTGAACTAATTTACACTCCCACCAACAGTGTAAAAGTGTTCCTGTTTCTCCACATCCTCTCCAGCATCTGTTGTTTCCTGACTTTT
>NW_012116566.1:2997406-3027392 GCF_000951035.1 Colobus angolensis palliatus
ACGGGGTTTCACCATGTTAGCCAGGATGGTCTCAATCTCCTGACCTCGTGATCCACCCGTCTCGGCCTCCCAAAGTGCTGGGATTACAGACTTGAGCCACCGCGCCCGGCCTGTTTCCTGATTTTAATCATTGCCATTCTAATTGGCGTGAGGTGGTATCTCATTGTGGTTTTGATTTGCATTTGTCTAATGACCATGATGATGAGTATTTTTTCACGTTTGTTGGCTGCATGAATGTCTTCTTTTGAGAAGTGTCTGTTCATATCCTTCACCCACTTTTTGATAGTTTTTTTTTTTCTTGTAAATTTGTTTTAAATTCATTGTACATTCTGGATATTAGCCCTTTGTCAGATGGATAGATTGGAAACATTTTCTCCCATTCTGTAGGTTGCCTGTTCACTCTGATGATAGTTTCTTTTGCTGTGCAGAAGCTCTTTAGTTTAATTAGATCCCATTTGTCAATTTTGGTTTTGTTGCCATTGCATTTGGTGTTTTAGTCATGAAGTCTTTGCCCATGCCTATGTCCTGAATGGTATTGCCTAGGTTTTCTTCTAGAATTTTTATGGTTTTAGGTTTCACATTTAAGTCTTTAATCCATCTTCAGCTATTTTTTTGTACAAGGTGTAAGGAAGGGATCCAGTTTTGGCTTGCTGCATGTGGTTAGCCAGTTTTCCTAATACCATTTATTAAATAGGGAATCCTTTCCCCATTGCTTGTTTTCTGTCAGGTTTGTCAAAGATCAGATGATTGTAGATGTGTGGTGTTATTTCTGAGGCCTCTGTTCTGTTCCATTGGTCTGTATATCTGTTTTGGTACCAGTACCATGTTTTTGTGGTTATTGTAGTCTTGTAGTATAGTTTGAAGTCAGGTAGCGTGATGCCTCCAGCTTTGTTCTTTTTGCTTAGGATTGTCTTGGCTATGCGGGCTCTTTTTTGGTTCCATATGAAATTTAAAGTAGTGTTTTCCAATTGTGTGAAGAAAGTAATTGGTAGCTTGACGGGGATAGCATTGAATCTATAAATTACTTTGGGCAGTATGGCCATTTTCATGATATTGATTCTTCCTATCCATGAACATGAAAAGTTTTTCCATTTGTTTGTGTCCTTTTTTACTTCATTGAGCAGTGGTTTGTAGTTCTCCTTGAAGAAGTCCTTCACAGAGAGGTTATTTAGTGACAAGGATCTCAAAGCAGTAGCCACATATGCCGGTTCTCTGTTGCATCCACATGTGTGACCTGCTAAGAGAAGTTACGCTGAAGAAAAACCTAGGGAGACTGTGATTCCTTTTGCTAAAAATTTTAGGGAAAATCAAACTGATTATTACTCAGTTAATTATTTGTCCTCAAGCCCTTTTAAAAATATATTTCACTGAGAATTGCTTAAATTTTCATATTATCCACAAAATTTTTCAGCAAAAATTCTTATTTATGTTGAAAAATAATGGTAGTTTGCAATGCTATTATTGGTAAATTGGTCAAAAAAATAAGAACGTCAAACACATATAAGGTAAAAATGTTGACAATTTGGTTTCTGTTTAAAGTATGTATATTTTGAGCTATTAAATCAGTTGTTAAAAGACAACTTGGTTTCTGTTTAAAGTATATATATTTTGAGCTATTAAATCAATTGTTAGTGACAAATACACTTCTTTGCAATTTGAGCTTTTATATATTTTGGGGAACAGAGAATTATATTGGTTGCACTGATTATATTTCAACTCACTAATAAAGAAAGTAAAGATCCCAAATGTTGTTTATTGACCTTCTTTTATAGTAATAGCAAGTAAGCAGAGTTAGAGATGAGGTTAGTTTCTGTGAGTGAGTAAACGGACGAGAAAGCATTTTTCCTTCAGGGCCATAACACAAGGGTCTAAGTAGCTGATGACACACACTAAGAAAGATAAAAGAGTTTGAATAATTCTGAATTTTTAAAATTCAAATATGCACAGAGGAATCACATGGATATATACATAGTTAAGCTTTTCTTCTATAATAAGTTGATAAGCAGTTCACAGAAATCATTGTCTGTTGCTTATCATATATACAAGAAAAATTATCAGTCTGTGAACTATTTGAGTGCCATTACCAGAATTCATTAAACAAGCAGCATCCAGTCAGTGCAGGGAAACAAAACAACACTATCATGACATGCAAGCCTGTACTGCAGGCAATTTAAATACAAATAATTACAATTAATATTTTGTATTTAATAATATTAAATACAAAAAATAGAAGTTGAATTTTGATCAGGGGAAGAGTTTATTTTACCTGTTGTCAACCCCTCAAATAAATTTCAAGTTTAATTTTGAATAGATTATTTATAATTTTGTATTTTGTATTTCATTAGGAAATTAAAATCAATTTAACCTGTTATTAAATAAATATTCGAATGTATTCTAATAACAGACATTGGCTTTCCAAACGATCTTTATTTTTTAATTTTTCATTTTTAATTATTACAGATACATAACAGTTGTACATGTTTATGGGATACATGTGGCATTTTGATATAAGCATGCAATGTTTAATAATCAAATCAAGATAATTGGAGTATCTGTCACCTCAAGCATTGATCATTTCCCTGTGTTAGGACCATTAGTTTTACCTATTCCAGTCATCCACATGGTGATAAAAGGTTTCTATTATATCCCTAGTAGTTGGTGATTTGTTGTATCCTAATGAATTGCCACTGTCAGATCTAGCTTTCTGTCATTTCAAAAAAATGTACAAAGTACGTAATGTATACAACATATCCTAGAATTTCAGAGTCGTGAAGGATGCTGACATTGACCATCCTGGGCCCCAATGACTACAGATGGGATGTTGTTAAAGACTTTGAGTGATTAAAAACCCAATAAGACATTTCATTAGATTGAAATTGAACCAAAAAGCTAAATGAAGAATATGGTGTTTATCAGAACCTCTGTGGTGGGTAAAATGAATCAGGGCAAGGCTCATATTAAAGACATATCTTCTTCCCATTTCTTGCTCCATATAGTTACAAAATAGACAATGCTAAAATATGAAAAAATGGAAATGAGATGAGAAAATCAATAAACAGCTAATTTAGTCTAAAAATAAATTTTATTTATACACTTGTACATGGAATTTAATGGAGTCAAATAGATAGGAAGACTACCATTCACTTGATAGAAATGTATTACCCACGAAATTTCAATATCACTTTGCTCAAGAATCAAAACAAAATTAGACCCCATTTTACTAAAGTAAGGTGGCTAAGAAACAGATTCACCAACATCCACAACCAATTTTGCCAAGGAAAACAAATGGAAGGAAATAGAGCCTCCCTGAGGGAAACATGCTCCCAGAAGGGAAAGAGAGTAAAACTAAAGAATTTCAAAGGTAAATCATAACCAGGGCTAGCCACCCTCAGGGTAGAAAGCCTTCTAAGTCTCTGCTCCATGAGATTGCAAAATTCATACATGCACGCAACTGTTTGTGTTTTCTTTTACATGCACGCAACTGTTTGTGTTTTTCTTTTACATGCATGCAACTGTTTGTGTTTTCTTTATTTCTTCAATTCAAAAGAAAGACCTTAATTCATTATCTGTTCCACTTATAACATTCGTATGTATGTGTATGTCTGTATGTGTGTATTTAGCGGACATATCTTTTCGGCTAATAATTGAATACAGCAGAAGTTGTTTAATTGAGATATGATGGGAGGCTACAGCAAGGGCCCTGGGTATCTTAAACGATGAGCTGGACACAATGGATTGGATAAAGTTCTGTAATGTCTTCTTTGAAGAGGGTGTGCTCTGACTCTAGGTAGGGGGAAAAAGCAAACAAAATAATTGATGTCCAGGAAATGGTTGAGGTACATATTGCCTTTATGATATTCAGCTCTTTTCTCCATCATAGATACATGGAAAGACCACATCTTTTCTCTCCCTTGCATTGAGGCAAAGCTGCATGACTAACTGCAATCTATAGCTGTTGACTGTAATGCCATGCGTTACTTCCAGGCTGAAGTAGTGAAGTAGTTAAGATCCTGTGCACATCCCTCCAGTTCTCTCTGGCCCCGGATGCCAAATATTAAAAAGGTGGAACCAAGACAAAGAGAGCCTGATTAATGATTCAGAAAGGAATTCTGCACCCTGTGAGAAATTTGTATATGTAGTAAACAAACTTGTAGATTTAAGCAATTGAGTGTCAGAGTTTGTTATGATAGCATATCAAACCCTAACCTGCCAAATTCCACATTCTTTCTAAAATGTATATTAACAAAGTCACATGGCTAAATTCTGTTACACATTCTATGAAAACTGGTTTAGGAAATTTATTTAGTTCTATTTAGATGTGAAAGAGCTTTATTTTCTGGATGCTAAATGAAGATATGAATATTTGGGTAGGTTATTTTCCTGAGCCTTCAAACATCTGACGGTACTACTAAACATGAAATCTACATTAAGGAAATCCTAATGGTTTTCAAGATAAAAATAAATTCTAGCTAAATTTAATTTGAACATCTAATTCTGAATTTGAGCTTTTATTTAACTATAATCTCTCGCCATCCTATCCAGTGAGAAGTTTGATATTCCACGGGAATGTGTACCTTCCTTTGAGGAAGTAAGCATCCCTTAAACAAAAGAGAGCTGGATACCTGTACTCATGCACTTCCTCCAGAGCCGGTGTCAGGTTTGCAGCAGCAATGCTAATCTCTCTCCCATGATTTTAAACAGGTTTTCTACCTGGGTGAGCCGAAAATGATGAGGATAAAGGCTGCCCTTTCAGTACATTATGTGTACAGTTATTAAGAATTAGTATTAAATTTGCGTTAACCTAACCTCAGCTTACCTAATAATACAAGAGAATATAGTCAAGCTTGCACCTTCTTCAATCTGCTTTCTAATTTCAGGATTGTTTATAGCCAGAGCTATACTTAATGTAGTGTGCACTTTTATAAGAATAGTTCTCTAGGTACTTTACCTCAATCGCTATCTCTTCACTTGAGTGAGTTGATATTTCCTGCATGCCAGTCTCTTGAGAAAGACGAGGCTTACCCAAAATGATTAAATCTGTTCTTCTATAACAGAAGGTTTAACAACTGCAATATTAAATTCTGGCAGTTTAGTAGTCCTGGTACTACCCTGGCTGACTCTAAAATCAAAGTATCACAGTTTCATGCCTTGAAATGAAATTCCATTTTAGATGTACACACAGGGGCCAGTCTCTACTTTTCTATTGAATAAACATGTAAGACATCTGTGTTCCACAGGACAGTAGATACAAAAATACTCAAGAAATATAATGGCAGATATTACTTTTATACTGAAAATTCCAAGACTAAAATAGGTATAAGCATTATTGAAAGTCAACTATAACCTCACATATAAAATTATTGACACTTTGACTGTTATTGACCTCTGTATGGAGAAAATCTCGACTTTTTTTGCAACATTATTTGTAATATTTCAAAAATCAGAAACAGACTGAAGAAATATATAAATTAAATTTACATATAAATAAATTAATCTATAATTAAATAATAAATATAAATGCACAAATATATCAAACATGCTTAGCAAAATTGAATATGAAGACTACATCATACTGCATTTTCACTTAATTAAAGTTGTAAAATATATGAATCAACACCATGCATTGTTAATACGTACATTCTCATGTAGAAGAAGCATAAATATATGAAATGATAAGCACTCAATTCAGAAAATTCATTAAGATTGAGAGGTATGAGAACTGGACTATAAAGATGTACACTGAAAGCTTTAAGTGGATATTTTTTAATACTTCACATTTAGAGAAAATCAAGATTCACATGCAGTTAAAGAACTAGTACAGAGATCCTTTGTACACTTTACAAAGTTTCTCCCAGTAGTAACATACTGAATAACTCTATTACAATATCACAATCAAGAAATTAACATTGATAGAATCCATCAACCATATTTATATTTCATGCGCTCATTTGCATTTATGTGTATTTAGTTCTATTCCATTTAATACATATTTGCATTTGTTTTACATTATTAGCTGTCATATGTTTTTAATGGTAAATTGACAAATTATAGCTTCGTATATTTATGGATACAAAGTGATGTTATGATTCATGAATACAATGTGGAATAATTAAGTCAAACTAACTAATATGTCCATCACTTCAAACAGTTATCATTTTTCTGGTGAGATAATTTGAAATTTAATCTCAGAGATTTTTAGTTGTACAATGCATTATTATTTATCAAATTCACCATGCTGTGCAATATATCTAATATACATGAGTATACTTCTTTCAGGTTTGCAGCAGCCATGGTGATCTCTGTCCCATGATTTTAAACTAGCTTTCTACCTGGATTAGCTGAAAGTGATGAGGATAAAGGCTATATAACATATATATAGTATATATACATAATATACATTATATTATATATACTTCCATATATATACATTTCTCCTGGCTAGTTATATATAAATAATATATATGTGTACATATAATGGATATGTACTGTGTATATATATATAAATGTGTACACATATATATATATAATTGTAGCTTTGTATCTCTTTACCATAATTTCCACATTTCCCCCACTCTCCAGCCTCTAGTAACCACCATTCTACTCTCTGCTGCTTTGAGTTGAGTGTTTTAGATTCCACATAAAGTGAGAACATATGGTATTGGTCTATCTGTGCCTGGTTTATTTCATGTAGCATCATGTTCTCCAGTTCCATCCATGTTGTCACAATAACAAAATTTCTTCATTTTCTAAGACTGAATAATATTTTATCATGTACCATATACCACATTTTCTTCATCTATTCATCTATGGGTGGACATTTAAATTGATTTTATAATTTGGTTATTGTGAATACAATGAATATGGAAGTGTAGACATATCTTCAACATAATTATTTCAAATATTTTGGGTAAAAACCGTAAGTGGGATTGTGGAATCGTATGGTAATTCTATTTTACAGTTTGTGAAAAAAACTCCATACAGTTTTCCTTACTGACAATATTAATTTAATTCCCACCAACAGCATGCAAAGGCTCCTTTTTCTCCACATCCTTGCCAACAGTTGTTATTATTTATGTTTTTGATAATAGCCATTCTGAAAGATGTGACCTGATATCTTATTGTAATATTGTAATTGTAATGTTCATTTCCCTAATGATTAATGATGTTGAACATTTTTTTCATATATCTATTGACCATTTGTATGTCTTCTTTTAAGAAAAGTCTTCCGGATTCCTTATCTCTTTTATTTTTTAAATTTTATTTTCCAAATTATAGATTCAGGAAGTCTATGTGCAGGATTTCTCACATGGATATATTGTGTAATGGTAAGGTCTGGGCTTCTAATGTAGCTATCACCTAAATATGTGACAGATATATATCTATATATCTCACATTTTCTTTTTTCAATCATCTGTTTATGGACACTTAGATTGTCTCCATATTTTTGCTATTATGAATAGTTCTGAGGTACACATACAAGTGTAAGTCACTAGAGGTTTTAATGATTTACATTCTTACCAAAAATACGTGAGTGTCCCCTTTCCTCTGCATCATCAACAACATCTATTGTGCTTAATAATATCAGATTTTTTTTTTCTATAGAGCTGATTGGGTTTCATATACATTTTGGATATAAACCCCTTATTGTATGTATGTCTCATCCCTTGTCAGATCCATGGTTTGCATATCTGTTTTTCCCATTCTGTAGGTCATCTCTTCATTCTGTTCTTTCTTTTGTTGTGCAGAAGCTTTTTAGTTTTGATGTTATCTCATGTATCTTTTTTTGCTTTTGTTGCCTGTGCTTTTATATCAAAATAATCCTTGCCCAGAAAATTGTCAGGAGGTGTGTCCCTTGTGATTTCTTCTAGTAGATTTCTCATTTCGAGTCTTCCATTTAACTCTTTAACCCATTTTTAATTAATTTTTGTATGGGGTGAGAGGTGGGTGTCTAGTTTCATTCTTCTGCATGTGGTTATTCAATATTCTCAGGACCGTTTATTGAAGAGACTCTCTTTAGTGTGTGTTCTTGGTGCCATTGTTGAAAATCAGTTGGCTGTAAATATGAGGACTTGTTTCTGTGTTCTCTATTCTGTTACATTGGTCTATGTTTCTGTCTTTATGCCAATAAAATGCTCTTTTAGTTACTATAGTTTTGTAGTATATTTTAAAGTCAGTTAGAGTGATGCCTACAGCTTTGTTCTCTTTCCTCAAGATTGCTTTGGTTATTCTGAATATTTTGTGATTCCATGTATATTTTAAGAATGTTTTTCTCTCTCTGTGAAAATATCACTGTTTTTTTGATAGGGACTGCACTAATTCTGTGTATCGCCTTGGGTGGCATAAACACTTTAACAATATTATTTCTTCCATCCATGAATACAGATTATTTTTTCATTTTTGCATCTACTTCAATTTTTTATCAACATTTTATAGTTTCCATTGTAGAGATCTTTCATTCTTTGGTTAAACATAACTCTAAGTTTTTTGTTTTTTTTTTTTTTTGTCTTTTTTTTGTAGCTATTATAAATTGAATTACTGTCTTGATTTCTTTTTTCAGATAAACTATATGACTATTGGTGTGTAAAAATATTACTGATTTTTGTATGATCACTTTGTATCCTTTAACTTTACGAATTGTTTTATTCGTTGTAACAGTTTTTGGAGGAGTCTTTAGGTTTTTCTGTATAAAAGTTCATGTTGTCTGCAAACAAAGATAATTTTACTTTCTCTTTTTCAATGTGGATGTTCTTCATTTTTTTTTCTTACTAATTGTGGTGATTATAACTTCTGGTATATACTGAATAAAAGTGGTGAAAGTGAGCTTCCTTGTCTTGTTCCAGATCTTAAAGGAAATTTTTTTTTCTTACTTTTTCTGTTAAGTCTGATAATGGCTGTGGGTCTTTATTATGTTGAGGTACTTTCCTTCTATACCTAATTTGTTGAGAGTTTCTATCATGAAGGGATATTGAATTTTATCACATGAGTTTTTGCATCTATTGAAATGATTATATGTATGTTTTACTTTGATGCTGCTGATGTGATGTATCACATCTATTCATTTCCATATGCCAAACCACTCTCATATACTGGGATGAATTTTACTTGATCCTGTTAAAAGATCGTTTTAATATGCTGTTGAATTCTGTTTGCTAGTATTTAATCGAGGATTTTGGGAACTTTTTTCTTCATGGATATTATTCTGAAAATTTGTGGGTTTTTTTGTTTTTTTAATCATTTTTGTGTCTTCTCCAGTTTTGTTAGGGTGATGCTGGGCTGGCAGAATGAGTTTGAAAGAATTCCCTTCTCTAAAATGTCTTGAAATTATTTTAAAAGAATTGGTATTCATTTTTCTTCCAATGTTTGGTAGAATACAGCAGTGAAACCATCAGGTCCAGAGTGTGTCATTGATGGGAGATTTTTTATTACCCGTTCAATCTTTTTACTCACGATTGGTCTGCTCAGATTTATTTTTTATTTATTTATGATGCAATTTCAGTCAGTTTTAGGTGTCATTTACAATTTCTCATTTTTCATTTCTTGTTTTGTTTATTTTACCTTTCCTTTTTTAGTCTAAAGTTTTGTTGATATTTATTGTATTAGTTCATTTTAACACTGCTCTGAAGAAATACCCAAGACTCAGTAATTTGTAAGGAAAAAGAGGTTTAATGGACTCACAGTTCCACATGGCTGGGGAAGCTTTACAATCATGCTGGAAGGTGAAGGAGAAAAGCTATATGTTACATGGCAGGAGGCAAGAGAATATGTGCAGGGGAACTGCCCTTTATATAACCATCAGATCTCATGAGACTTATTCACTGTCAAGAGAAGAGCATGGGAAAAACTCACCCCCATGATTCAATTACCTCTCATGTGTTCCCTACCATGACACGTGTGATTTATGGGAGCTAAAATTCAAGATGAGACTTGGGTGAGGACTCAGCCAAATCATGTCATTCCATCCCGACCCTTCCCAAATCTTATGTCCTCACATTTCAAAGCCAATCATGCCTTCCCAACAGTCCCCCAAAGTCCTAACTCATTTCAGCATTACATCAGAAGTCCACAGTCCAAAGTCTCATTTGAGACGAGGCAAATCCTTCTCCCTATGACCCTGTAAAATCAAAAGCAAGTTAACTTACTTCCTAGATACAACTGGAGTACAGGCATTGGGTAAATATATCTGTTTCAAATGAGAGAAACTGGCTAAAACAAAGGGGCCAGAAGGGCCAAATGCCCCAGGCAAGTTTGAAATGCAGTTGAGCAGTCAAATCTTAAAGCTCCAGAATGATCTCCTTTGACTCCATGTCTCACATCCAGGTCACACTGATATAAGTGGTGGGCTCCCACAACCTTGTGCAGCTCTGCCTCTGTGGCTTTGGAGGGTACAACTCTCCCCCTGGCTGCTTTCACTGGCTGGTCTTGAGTATCTGTGACTTTTCCGGGCACACAGTGCAAGCTGTTGATGGATCTGCCATTCTGGGGTCTGGAGGATGTTGGCCCTCTTCTCACAGCTCTATTAGGCAGTGCCCAGTGGGGACTCTGTGTGGGGGCTCCAACCCCACATTTCCCTTCTGCACTGCCCTAGCAGAAGTTCCCCACAAGGGCTCTGCCCTTGAAGCACACCTCTGCCTTGACATTCAGGTGTTTCATACATCCTCTGAAATCAAGGTGGAGGTTACTAAACCTTAATTCTTGTTTTCTGCACACCAACAGGACAAACACCATGTGGAAGCTGCCGAGGCCTGGGACTTGCACTCTCTGAAGCCATGGCCCAAGCTGTACCTTGGTCCCTTGTATCCATTGCTGGGGTGACTGAGATGCAGGTCCCCAAGTCCCTAGGCTGCACACAGCACGGTAGTCCTAGACCTGGCCTGTGAAACCATTTTTTCCTTCTAGATCTCCAGGCTTAGAACGGGAGGGGTGGCAGTGAATGCCTCTGACATGCCTTGGAGACACTTTCCCCATTGTCTTGGAGATTAACATTTGGCTCCTCGTTACTGACACACATTTCTGCAGCTGGCTTGAGTTTCACCCAGAAAGTGGGTTTTTCTTTTCTACCACATCTTCAGGCTGCAAACTTTCCAAACTTTTATGCTCTCTCACCTCTTGAACACTTTGCTGCTTAGAAATTTCCTCTGCCAGATACCCTAAATTATCTCTCAAGTTCAATGTTCCACAGATCTCTAGGACAGGGGCAAAATGCCACCCATCTCTTTGCATAGCAAGAGTGACTGTTACGCCAGTTCTCAACAAGTTCCTCTCCTCCATCTGAGACCATCTCAGCCTGAACTTTATTGTCTGTATCACTATTAGCATTTTCATCAAAGCCATTCAGCAAGTCTCTAGGAAGTTCCAAACTTTTCCACATCTCCCTGTCTCCTTGTGAGCCCTTGAAACTCTTCCAACCATTACCTGTTTCCCAGTCCCAAAGTCACTTCCACATTTTCAGGTATTTTAATAGCAGTACCCCACTCCTGGTATCAATTTACTATATTAGTCCATTTTTATACCAGTATGAAGAAATACCGGAGACCAGGTAATTTATAAAAAGAGATTTAATGGACTCACAGTTTCACATGGCTGGGGAGGCCCCACAATCATGGCACAAGGTAAAGGAGAAGCAAAGAAATGTCTTTCTTGGCAACAGGTAACTGAGCATGTGCAGGGGGCCTGCCCTTTATAAAACCATCAGATCTGGTGAGACTTTTTCACTCTCATGAGAACAGCATGAGGAAACCTGCCCCCATGATTCAATTTCCACCCACCATGTCCCTCCCATAACACATATGGATTATGGGAGCTACAGTTCAAGATGAGATTTGAGTGGGGACATAGCCAAACCATATCATTTATCCTTCCAGCAAAGTAACTTCATTTCAGTGATCCTTTATACTGACGTATTCGTCTCTCTTTTGTTTATTTCTTCTCTGATATTATTTGTTTTCTTCTACTAATTTTAGGTTTAGTTTGTTTTTGATTTTCTAATTTTTTGAGGTTGAAGATTAGATTGTTTGAGATCTTTCTAATCTTTTGAGTTGGTGTGCATTTATATAAACTTCTTGAAACTACTTTTGTGGTATTCTATACTTTTGGTATATTGTTATATTTTCATTTGTTTAATAAAATTTTTATGCTTACTTTTTTATTTCTTCATTGACTTATTTGTTTCTCAGGAATATGTTGTTTAATTTCCAATTCTTTTTCGTTTCTAGAGTTTTATTTTCTGTTATTGATTTGTTTTATTCATTTATGGTAAAAAAAAGACACTTTCTATGATTTAAGTTTGTTGGGACTTGTTTTGTGAATTAACATATGAACTACTCTAGATAAAGTTCCATTTGTTAGGAAAATACTGTGTATTCTTTAGCTGTTGGGCGTAATATTCTGTAAATGTTTGTTTGTTTCCTCTGACCTAGAGTGCAATTTAAATTTGATTTTTTGTTGTTGTTGATTTTCTGTCTGAATAATCTGTTTATTGCTGAAATTGGGGTGTTGAAAACTTGTGCAGTCATTGTATTAAAATCTATCTCTTATTTTAAATTTGATATTATTTGCTTTATACATCTGGGCCTTCCCATGTTAGAGGTATATATATTTTTTATATCCTCTTGCTGAATTGATACCTTTATCATTATATAATGGTCGTATTGGTCTCCTTTTACAGTTTTTGACTTAAAGTCTTTGTTATCTGATGAAAATATTGATACCTCTACTTTCTTTTGGTTTCCATTTGCAACACATATCTTTTTTTTATGTATACTTTCAGTTTTAGGGTACACGTGCACAACGTGCAGGTTTGATACATAGGTATACATGTGCCCTGTTGGTTTGCTGCACCCATCAACTCATCATTTACATTAGGTATTTCTCCTAATGCTATCCCTGAGGGAGGGATAACACATATCATTTTCTATCCCTGTACCTACAATCTGTGTCTCTTTACAGGTGAGGTAGTCTTTTGTAGGCAGAATAGAGTTGGGTTATGCTTTTTCTTTTATTTATTCAGCCACTGTACATCTTTTAATTGGAGAATTCAAGCCATGTGCATTCCAAATTATTATTGAGAGGTAAGAACTTACAGCAACCATCTGTTAATTGTTTTCTCATTATTTTGTAGATTTTTTTTTTCCTTTCTTCTTGTTTTCCTTTGTGGTTTGGTAATTTTCTGTAATGATAAGCTTTGGTTTTATTCTCTTTCTCATTTGTGTATCTGCTGTAATGTTTCCACTGTAGTTAGTCTGGGGCTTATATTAAAAATCTCACAGAAGGCTGAGTGTAGTGGTTCATGCCTGTAATCCCCAGCACTTTGGGAGATCAAGGTGTGCAGATCACTTGAGGCCAGGAGTTGAGACCAGCCTGGATGACAAGGTGAAACCCCATCTTTATTAAAAATGCAAAAATTATCCAGGCATGGTGGTGCACATGCGTAATCATAGCTACTACTTGCGAGGCTGAGGCATGAGAATTGCTTGAACCCAGGAGGCAGAGGTTGCAGTGAGCTGAGGTTGCACCACTGTGCTCCAGCCTGGGTGACAGGGCAAGACTGTGTCTCAAAAAAAATAAAATAAAATCTTATAGATGTCTATTTCAAGCTGATAATAATTTAAATTTGGTTGCATGAAAATACTTTAGATTTTTTAATCCTTCCCCAGAATTTATAATTTTGTTGCCTTAATGTACATATTTTTATATTGTGTATTCCTTAATAGCTCTTTGCAGCCATGATTATAGTTGATCATTTTGACTTTTAACCCTCACACTAGAGTTGTGAAAGACTATATAACAAAATTACAGTAATAGAGTATTCCAAACTTGATTATGAGTTTATTTCTATAAGTAAGTTTTCCACATTCTTTTCTTTTCATTTCTTTTTCTTTTTCTTTTTCTTTTTTTTTTTTTTTTTTGAGACGGATTCTAACTCCATCACCAAGTCTGGAGTTCAGTGGCACTCTCTCAGCTCACCTCACTACAACCTCCGCCTCCCAGGATTGAGTGATTCTTGTGCCTCAGCCTTCCCAGTAGCTGGAATTACAGGCACACACCACCATAAGTTTTGCACTTTCATGTGATTTCGTGGTAGTAGTTAATGTCCTTTTACCTCTGGTTAAGGCAATCCCTGAAGCATTTCTTTTAAGGCCAGTCTAGTGATGATGAATTCCTTCAGCTTTCACTTGTCTGAAAAATATATTATTTCTCCTTTATTTCTGAAGGATTGCTTTGCTGGATATATAGTATTCTGAATTGTCAGGTTGTTACATTTCTTCATCACTTTGAATGTATCATCCCATTCTGTCCTGGCCTGCAAGATTTCTCCTGAGAAATACGCTGACAGTCTATTGGCTAATTCCTTATATGTGCCTTGAGGCTATTGGAATCCTCTCTTTGTCTTTGACTTTTTAATTTAATTTAATTTTAATGTACCTTAGAGTGACTTTCTTTGGATAATATCTAATTGAAATTTTTTGAGGTTCCCATACATAAATGTCCATGTATTTTCAAATACTTGAGAAGTTTTCAGTTATTATTTTATTAAAAAGCTTTTTGAACATTTGCTTACCTTTTTCTCCCACTCAAACTCCTAAAATAAGCAAATATTTGTTGGTTTAACGATGTCCCAGAAGTCTCATAGGCTTTCTTTGCTATTTTTCTTTTCTTTTTTTAATCTTTCTTTTTTCTCTAACTTGGTTATTTCAAAAGACCTATCTTCAAGTTTAAAAATTCTTTCTACAGAAAAGAAACTATCAACAGAGTTAACACACAACTTACATAATGGAAGAAAATATTTGCAAACTATGTGTATATATATAGGTGTATATATATAGGCATATATATATACATACTTTGCAAATATTTTTATTTGTATATATGCAAATATATATACGTATATACACATATACACGCATCTGGCAAAAATCTAATATCTAGAATCTATAAGGAATTTAAAAACATCAACAAGTAAAAAAACAAACAACCCCATTGAAAAATGTGCAAAGGACATGAACAAACATTTTTTAAAAGAAGACACACCAACAGCCAACAAACATAAGGAAAAATGCTCAACGTGACTAATTATTAGAGAAATGCAAATCAAAACCACAATGAAATGCCATTTCACATCAGTCAGAATGCTTATTATTAAAAAGTAAAAAAAAAAAAAAAAAAAAGCACAAAATAACTGATGCTGGTGAGGATGCAGGGGAATGGAAACCTATACACTGGAGGAAATGTAAATTTGTTTAGCCACTGCAGAAAGCAGTTTGCAGATTTACCAAAGAACTTAAAACAGAATTATAATTCAACCCAGAAATTCCACTACTAGATGTATACTCAAAGGAATATAAATTATTCTACCCATAAGACACATGCACACATATGTTCATCACAGCCCTTTTCACAATAACAAAGACATGAAGTCAGACTACATGCTCACCGAGGGCGAACTGAATAAAGAAAATGTGGTACATATACACCGTGGAGTACCATGCAGCCATAAAAAAAGAATGAAACTATGTCCTTTGCTGTTACATGAATGCAACTGGAGGTCATTATTCTAAGCAAAGTAATGCAGTCCTGGAAAACTAAATACCATGTGTTCTCACTTATAAGTGGGAGCTAAACATTAAGAATATATGGACACAAAGATGAGAACAAAAGGTACACATGGACACAAAGAAGGAAACAATAAACCCTGGTACTTACTTGAGGGTGCAGTGTGGAAGAAGGGTGAGGATAAAGAAACACCTATCAGGCACTACGCTTACTGCCTGGGTAATGAAAGTTATTTGTATACCAAACCCCAGTGACACACAACTTACCCATATAACAAACCTGCTCATGTAACCTCTAAGGCTAAGATAAAAGTTAGAAAAAACAATAAGTGATATAAATAAATAATCACTCTATCTTAGCTATTAGAAATACTATAAAATCATTGTCACTTGAATAGGTGATCAAAGAGTATGCAGCCAAACAAAAAGGAAGACAAAGGTACTATAGAGTTTTGTGATGAAAGTAGCTAAGAAAAAAAACTATGCTTTTTGGATCATCTCATGTGCTTGGCATTTATTGATTTTTTTTCAAAATTTACACCTTTTTATGATTTTTTCCTGATTCTTAATATAAATTTACTTTGTATCTTAAATAAACAGTTTCTTCTCATTTGATCTAGTCTGCTTTTCAAGTTCTCAGTTGTATATTTATCTCATTTATTGAAGTTTTCAGCTTCAAAATTTCTGAGACTTTTTATGGTATCTGTATTTTTGCTGAATTTCTAATTGAGATTACGAATTTTTTCCTGGTTGCATTGTATTTTCTATCTGGATTCTTTTGTATCTTACTGAGTTTCCTTAAGATCATTGTTTTGATTTCTTTTTCAGACAATTTGTACATTTCCATTTCCAAGTGATCAGTTACTGTGTCATTTGTTTTTACTGTTTCATGTTTCGTGTGTCCTTGCATTGATATCTGCGCATCTGGCAGAACAACTGCTTCTTTCAGTTTTATAAAGTGGTTTTTGTAGGGAAAGTAACACACCTCCAGATGTGTTACAGGATTTTGGTTAGGTGGGGTGCATTGGCTTTGATTCTGGGTAGGCACTGTAGTATTGTCTTCATACCGTTTTCAGCTGTTGTCAACATCTGTGATTCTTCAGTGGCCTAGACTGCAGGAATTTGTGTAGCTGTTCAACTATCTCTCCCTGACCTCAATCTACCCCCACAGAGGGTCAGGATGCCAGACTATCTGTTTAATATCACCTGCCATTTTCTATTTTAATTATTTAATTTTAACTTTTGAAGTTTAAAAACTTCTATATAGATTCTAGATATTAGTCCTCTGGCATATGAGGACTAAATGTTTTTTCCAAGTCTGTAGTTTACCTTTGCATCTTCTTCACAGAACCAACTTATTATTATTTTTAATAAAGTCCAATTTGTCAATTTTCCTTACATAAAACATGCTTTTGTAGTCAAGGCTAACATATCCTTCCTTAAACCTAGATTCTGAATGTCATTCTGATTGCTTTTAATATTTTTCCCGTGTCTTTAGTTTTGAGAAATTTAGTTATGATCTGTCTTGGCATAGATTTCTTTTAAGTTACCTATTTGTTATTCACATGGTTTCTTGAAATTGTCGGTTTCTATCTTTGGCCAAATTTGTGACATATTTGTTCACTGTTTCTTAGAATTCTTTTTAATCACCTCATTCGTTCTCCTTTCCTCCTGATATTTCAGTGATATAAATTGAGATCCTTTTATCATCCCACATGTTCATGAGGCTTTTTTATTTTTGATGCTATTTTATCTCTGTTGTTCAGATAAAGTAAATTCCAATTATCTATCCTAACGTCCTGGTTTTTGTTACCTTTACTATTGATGCATTCCAAGGAATGCGTATTTGTTATTGCATTTTGTTATTTTACCATTTTCATTTGGATTTTTTATAGTTTACATTTCTATTTTTGAGGCTTCTTATTTTTACTTGTGTTAAGGAAATTTGTAACTATTTGAGAAATCTACTTAATAATGGCTGATATGAACTCTTTGCCAGATAGCTCTGTTAACCATTTCATCTCAGCCTTGGCATAACTTTATTGTCTTTTTCTCATTTAAGTTGCAATTTTACTGATTCTTGGTATGATGAGTGATACTCAATTATATTCTTGTTACATTCGATATTATGTTAAGACATTCTTGATTTTATTTAAATCTTCTAATTTAACTAGCTGTCAAAATGTTTAGGTTTATAATGTAGGTTCTGACAGCCCTCACTGGATCTATTGACATCACCACTGGAGTCAAAAGGAGCTGCTACTGCCAATGGGTGTAAAACAAGGGATAACTTGGCCCATTCAAGCTCTGCTGGCAATGATTCATCAGGCAGATTGGGCCACCATTCCCACTGGGCATAGGTCTCCAAACTAAATCTTTACTGGGATTCTCCTTTAGCAGTCTTTGGTCAGATAGAGTACACTTTTCTTTCTGTTTGTCTTATTTTTTACCTATCTCTGCTGGCAGTCTGAGTGTGCAGAACTCTCTGGCACCCAGTCTGAGATATATGAGGAATAAAAATAAAGCTACAGAAACTCAATTCATTCTCATTCTTCAAGTCATGAGGTCTCTAGTCCATTTATTTTCTTCTTGCCACATTTTAGAGTCATTTTATAGTAGTCTATTTCATTGTTTCAATGGTATTCAGTCAAGATACTTTTACCCATTGTATAGTCAGATTCAGACTACATACTTCTGAATTTATCTGATGACTTGTGTGTACGTGTGTTATTCCTCCGACACTTTTATTCATTATTTTGTTAATTAAACATTATTTTGTTAATGAAACATAATTTTATTAATAGGTAAGTCATTTATGGTATCATAGCCTTTTGAGTGACAAAATTCAGCATCTTAATTCTTGTTTGATCTCTCACAAGCTCTGTGACAGAGAGCTAAACTATCTGAACATCAGTGTTGCTATTTATAAAAGGGTTATGATAGACACACATAAAATGATTTTTAAAGGATGAAATAAAATATTTTGAATATTTAGTAGACTATTAGTAAGCACTCAATAATTCATAATTCAATAAGTAGAAAAAGAGGCATTCGAATTGAACAAATATTGCAAATTGAGTAATAAATCTTCACATTTTTTAAAAGGAGGCACTATATGCCAAAATTAACTTCGATTGCTTGAGAAAACCACAGTGAAAGATTTTGGTGTGGTCTCCAATTTCATTACACTTTTATTCCTGTGCACAGGGAGTGAAGGAGTAAGCCAACAGATACGTTTACAAGTTTACAATATATGCACTTTACATCCGAATATGATAGTTGTAATGAAGAAAAATGAAGGAGAATTATAGGCATGAAGACTTTCAGTGTTTGATTGGAGTACGTTAAAAACACTGATAAGGAGAGTACTCTGTGTTACAGTGATTTAGAGGCAGAAACCTAAATACAGTGAGAAACAATGCATTACAGATACCTGGAGAAAGGTGGTTATTAACAGAAGGGACAAAAAGAAAATATTCTGAGAGAGGCCATGTACGATATGTTCACAGGACGTCAAGTAGGCTAATGCTTCTGAAGTGGTGTATGATAGAACTGTGCTAGGAAATGATGCAAGGGCCCAGAGTCTGGAACATTCTAAGAAGTAAGGAGTGTTAATTTTACTTGGCTTGAGATGGGGAGCTATTGGGGTGTCCTCAGCAGAGGAGTTTCCTTAAATGAAATTACTCTGATTGTTTTGTGGAGAATATATACGTGTTGGGGAGGGTGGGATACGAGGGAGGTCAAGTGTGGAAGGCAGGAGAGCAGTTAAGGTACCACTGCAGTAATCCACACGAAACATGTGACTGAGTTGTGATGGTATAGTGGATTAGATATGGAGAGAGGTAGATATATTTGAATTAAGAATTAAGAAGCCTATATGACTTAGTTATGGAGTGGCTGTGCCATATAAAGGAGATCAGACAAAAATAACTCTAATTTGGGGCCTGAGCAATGCATAGATTGCTGTGATGGTTAATTTTACATGTCAATTTGGGTAGGCTACAGAGTCCAATTGTGTGGTGAAGCACCAGTAAAATATTGCTGTGAAAGTATTTTTTAGACATGATTAAATCAGTAGACTTTGTGTAAAGCACATTGTCCTCTATAATGCAGGCTGACCTTGTTCAATCAGGTAAAAGCATAAAGAGCAAAGATTTAAGATTTCTCAAAGAAGAAGGAATTCTCATCAAAAAATGCACCATAGAACCCCTAATTGCATTTCCAGTCTGCTAGCATCTCTTCAGATTTTGAACTTGCTACCTCACACAATCATGTGAGCCAGTCTCTTAAAAGCTCCCTCTGCTCCTCTTTCTTTCTCCCCCTGCCCCACTACCTCTTTCTCTATGTATACTCGCATGTGTGTATGTATGTGTGTATGTATGTGTGTGTGTGTATATATGTATCCTCTCTTGATTTTGTTTCTCTGGGAGACTATAAAGTGTTTAGTGAAAATGAATTACTGTGCTCTCTGGAATACTATAAAGCCCTTTAAAAACTGAAGTACATAATATATTGCTAGATAAATGTCATGTTGTCTAAATTATACAGAATAAGAAAACATATCTTATTCATACATTGATAAGTCCATTTAGACAAAATATTTCAAAAATGTAAATAATCTGATGACATTTAACTCTGGAAATTGAAGTTAAAATGTAATTTAGGAGGATATTATCATCCACTATTAAAAGATTTAGGTGATTCTTAGGATTCTCACCATTTGTCACTTTCTACATTAATTAACACATAAAAAGATTCAAAAAATATTTATGAAATAACATATATGTAATTAGCACCGAGAGAAAATGGTGAATATGATTGACATAACTGTTGTTTTTATGAAACTAAGACATTTTAGGGAAGACAAGTAAACACAGAAACAGGAACTTGAAGGACACAGTGGGAAAAAGCAATGATTCCAGAACTTGTATTGGCTTCTAAAGCGTCCCTGTAGTTAGGGTAGCAGAAGTAAGAGTTTAGGAAGAATCTAAACTATAGATACCTAACTCAGGTTTTGTGAAAGATGAATACAAAACACCAGAAAGTAGTTTTGAAACTGTTGTGATGTTTTAACTCTATGTAGAAGGTGGAGTAGATCCCAAGAGAAGGGTGTGAAAGTTTGTGTGGAGAAAATGCATATGGATTAGTGATTGTAATAAAACTAAAAAATATGGAGGGATTAAAGACACTCTTTCTCACAGAAAGACTTTATACAGTATGGAATATATTGTACTATTGACATTTTCTATCCAAATATTGAAAAATACTGATGTACAAATTTGTAAATTGTTTATTTTCATTTCAGTTTATCTGCCCTGTGTGTCAGTTATGTGGTTCTTTGCATTTTCCAGGTGAATGTTATTTGTGTCTTAGGATGAGAATTTAGGAAAAGAAATTATTTATCGTAGGGCATATTTCAATAACAGCAAGTGCAACAATATTTTTCTTCTTTTCAGTGGGAAAACTTTGGGTCTCAGTATATTTGCCAATTGTTGGAATTAGCAATTTATTCTGCTTGCATACATTAATGGGCCAAGGTAAGGAAGGATTTTCCTCCTATAAGAAGGGAAGTAAAAAGAGCAGGAGTTAAAGATCATCACATGAAATGAAATGAGAACAGTAAGCTAGACACCATTTTTCTCTAACATTTTCAAAATCACTGAAAACATGGCACTTTAATTTCTGTCTCTCTGTCTCTGTCTCTTTTTCTCTCTGTATCTCACTTTCTCACTCTTGTACTATCTGTATCTCTACCTCTATCCATTTCTATCTTAGGAGGCATCTATGTTTCTTCATCTCCCTCACTCGATTTGAAATCTCAAATGGGAAGGGTGACCTGAAGAGCAGCCAGGTTTAGGAATCTGCACATGTAATCCAATCGAAACGTTTCCAGAACTTCCATTTTAAAAAACTTCAGATAGTTTAAAAGATACTGAAGATTCTTTGCTTTCCCAGTGAAATACTTATCTTCCAAACAAGATTTTTTCTTACATGAATGTTAATATTCATTAGACTTAATACAACATACATTTTTATTTTGTATTAAATAACAAAAAGCATTTGCCCTCTACTAAAGATCTTTATAAGAGTTATAAATAATTTCAATCACATTACAGTTATAAAGGCAACAAGCAAGACAAAGAAGACCCTCCTAAAAGTGGCCCGAAAGAGTTAGGAGTTTATTTGTCTCAGATACTAATTCTAAATGTGACTTCTAGAGGTAATTCAGCTGCTTACACTATCCGGCTGGCCAAGTTGTGATTCACTTGGAATATTTCTTATGGCCATTTGATAGTTGTCACATCTTTAATAATTGTATCCTTGTTCAATATAAGATAGTTGAGAACAGACACGATTGCTCAAGCTTGTAATCCCAGCACTTTGGGAGGCCGAGGCAGGCAGATTGTTTTGAGCTCAGGAGTTGGAGACCAGCCTGGGCAACGTGATGAAACCCTGTCACTACAAAAGAATACAAAAATTAGCCAGGCGTTGGTGGCTCGTGCCTGTAGCCCAGCTACACGGGAGGCTAAGGATGGAGAATCACTTGAGCCCAGGAAATGGAGATTGCAGGGAGCTAAGATGGAGCCACTGCACTCCATCCTGGGTGATAGACTAAGACCCTGTCTCCAAAAACAAACAAATTAAAAAAGACAGTTGAAAACAGATCTGGGGTTATGAGTCAGCAGAGTTCATTGCAATCTTCAAAATGTAATGTGGCAACATGGTTTAGGCAACCTAGAAAAACTTTACGCTATTTGGCTCCCAAATTTCTCTAATGGCAAATATCTTAAGAAAATTATGAGGTATGCACAAATATGAGTGTTTAAAAATATGCACCTCAATTTTTACACTAGAAGAATCAATTTGAGTCTAGTTATAAATGATGTTACATTGGCTTATGCAATCACATTTTTTAAAATTTTCAAAAATATTTAAAATATTAATATGAGCAGGATATATAGATATAATGATCTAAGTTATATATATACACATATACACACAAATGCACATACACACACATCTACATTATGTATTAGCCATATTAATAATGGTAGTAACAAAGTACTACATTGGTAGGAAATACGTAAATATATTTATAGAGATTATTTCCACCTATGAAAACAATTTACATGTATTTTTAATTACTTATTCATGCTTTTATAAATGTTCTAAATTTTCTGAAATTAGAATCTACTATTTTAAAAAATGAAAATATTTAATATAATAAAAGTGAAAAGTTTTGCTACTGATTCTGAAAACAATTGCATGCACAATTGCAGAAACGGTTAAAGCAATACAACATATTGGAACCTATAGAGGCTTCCAAACAGTCTTTTTAAAAACTCAGTAATAATCCTTTGAATGCATTTTTGTTACATCAATTTTAAAGCTAATAACTCTTATTTTATAGCCACACCACATTGAAAATGTGAACTGTGACGTTCGTATTTTCCCTACATGAGAAGTGGCATCAATATAAGACTTCATGTCTCCACAATTCAGTAAATAAAGTGGTTTTCAGAAAGTCATTATGAACGACGTTATTTTATATTATTGCTGCTTCAATGGCTGTTAGGTCTTAGCCCACTTTTAAAATTTCTAAATGTAGAAATTCTTCCTCTGTTTTCTATCAGTATATTAAAAGTAGAACCTGATAGTTTGGAGGACTGAATTAGATGGAGAAAAATGTTTCCTCCTTTTAATATATGTGAAAAAATGAACAAAAATATTGTGGTTAAGAATGTATGTGTCTATTCACTAAGTTTTATAATTATAATTCCCGAACGGGCGCAGTGGCTCACCCCTGTAATCCCAGCACTTTGGGAGGCCAAGGCAGGCGGATCACGAGGTCAGGAGATCGAGACCATCCTGGCTAACACGGTGAAATCCCGTCTCTACTAAAAAATACAAAAAATTAGCCGGGTGAGGTGGCGGGCGCCTGCAGTCCCAGCTACTCGGGAGGCTGAGGCAAGAGAATGGCGTAAACCCGGGAGGCGGAGCTTGCTGTGAGCCGAGATGGCGCCGCTGCACTCCAGCCTGGGCGACAGTGAGACTCCTTCTCAAAAAAAAAAAAAAAAAAAGAATTATCATTCCCAAGTAAATATCTCTAACAACAATTTATATATAGTTATATGAAATACAGTACAATTGGCTTCCTAAATCATATATATTTGCTGTATATGCTGTGTCATCAAATTTCCAATGATACTGGGAGCAGTATTTTCAATGTCTTAACATTAGCATGTCTGCATTATTAAACACTATTGCACAGTTTTAAAGGGAACCCAAACTCAGAATCATTCTTCTTTTGTCCTCAATTCAAAACAGCTTTTCCTAATATCGATCTAAACTGACCTGTGTTAAATGCCCGGAAATAGTCAGACAAAGATGATATGACACAGCCAAATGATACTGATCCCAGCACAAAGTTCAAACCACTAAAAAATCGTTAACATGGTCCTATTGCAAGCTACAAATCCCGCATTTTATCAGTGTCTCCCTAAGGCACTTTGCCAGGAGTCAAATGGATGACCTACTTTTCTCTATGATTTTACACACAAGAAAAAATATTATAAGAAAGCTGGCATGAATTGCACGTTTCCTTATAGAACCTAATGGTGACTAGAGAATTTTTGTACAAATTAAGTCAACAGTGGATACATTCTAACCAATTTTTCATGCATGCTAATTTAGAAAGACATGAGTAATCTTAGCTATTTTTTTCAGCATCATGTGATCTGAAACTGTCCAAGATTTATATGCCTCACACTAATATGACTAAATGAGATTTCCTTTATCATTGTATATTATCTTGTGAACAACATGATTAAACATCTGGTTTCCCAAGACAAATCCTAGGGGTTCAATCTTGGCCCCATTTTCCTTTTTTATCTTATCCATCCACGAATCTCAAACACACACACATACACGTACATACACCAATCATTTTGTCACCTAGTGATAAACACAGGGACATAGTCTAATTCTCTTAATTCAGATAATGATTTTAGATGACAGAGGTTTCTACATAGAGCTATTTAGGGTGGCACACACCACAGCCTTCTCTCTAGGGATAGCAAATTTCACTGGGTTTTTAACCTCCAGATCATCGTGGCCTTTTATTATTTAAACTGGGCAGATTCTTTACCCTCTGAACACCTCCTGATATTTCTAGGGACAGTGATCTGCAAACCCATCCCTGGGAACAGATGGAGGACATTCTTGAATGGCTTGTCGGGAAGTAGATATGAAAGTCAATTTACATGAACACATTTTTCCTAAGTCCCAGGCTCTGGGTGTGCCTAAATTATTTGTCTACCAAAACCAATTTAATCTCCTAAATTCTCTCTTCTCATCCAACCATCACTGTATGCCTCCTGATCCCCTTCATCACCACCTCAACTGTAGAATATTACTGAAGTTTCTTCTAACATTTAGATGTGGCTGATTTTACGTGGCTATCTAACTAGAGATAAATACAATTCTTCCAGAAACTGCTATGAAATTCCAGAACCCAGTCCCTCCTTAGGAAAAAGTTGGCTTTTACTAGATAAATATGCTGATAAATTGATGGTTTAAGGTCTGATTGCCTACTTATGTGGAGCCCCATATGCACCCCTAGGAAAAGAGGAGAGGAGAGGAGTGGTGAGGAGAGGAAAGGAGAGGAGAGAAGAGGAGAGGAGAGGAGAGAGAAGAGGAGAGGAGAGGAGAGAAGAGGAGAAGAGTGCAGAAAAGAGAAGAGGAGAGGAGAGGAGAGAGAAGGGAAGGGAAGGGAAGGGAAGGGAAGGGAAGAGAAGAGAAGAGAAAGAAGAGAAGAGAAGAGAAGAGAAGAGAAGAGAAGAGAAGAGAAGAGAAGAGAAGAGAAGGAAGAACATGTTATGAAGATAAAAAATTGCTATGGTGACAGGTTACCCAAACAATCTCAGTGGATTTTATTAAATTGCATCCTATGTGATGTGTTATTTTAACATTCTACTCCATCTTTCCAAGAAGATAGATATAACTAATGTCATTTTGCAAATTCTGAATCCCTGTTCCATTGAAAGTTTGATGATATAGATGTATGAGTCCATTGGTTCTTAAATGTAGGCAGTCATCACTACCACCTGGCAGGCTTCATAAAGTAGATTGCTGGGCACTACTACCAGAATCTGATCCAGTAGATCCAGAGCAGAGACTATGAAATTTCATTTCTAACATCTATAGCTCATGCCGCTACTGGGAAACCACCCTTAGAGAACCCCTAGATTAACCAGTGTTCATTTCATTCCATTAAAGGGTTTCTCCTATTTGGGTTCCAACCTCAAGTTCCTACAGAGAGATACATGGGACTTTTTATCTCAGCAAGAGGAAATTTAGGGTAAGCTTGAGATTACAGGTGATCTCAAGTGTAACATACTCATAATTGTGATACTACTTAGAAGATAGGAAATTAAAGCAGAATTTAATAATAGGTCAGAAAAGAAAAAGGAAAAGAACGTTTTAGGGAAAAAGAACAGAAACCAGTTAATCTGACTTTTATAACTCCTGTTTTCCCTGTGAGGAACAATTAGGAGTCACAAAACACTTTACCTTCTAAAACGTGAAATTTTCTATAGTTACTTTTAATTGAATTGAATATCATTTCACATAAGGGATTCAGAATGAGAGAAAGAAGATTGCCATTGAGTCTTTTGTTTATGAAAGTGACTGTGCCATTCTAACTTCCTGAACAGAAGTTAGGATACCATATGTTTCAAGTGTCTATAATAAGATATGGTATCCAGGTACCAAATGTTATTTCTCACCACTCTATATACAAGATGCCCAATTACTCTGTAACACAAACTTAAAAGCTTTGTGCCAATGCAACCTGACAGAATTAGATTATAAATCCCAGTTAGTACTTAGAGGTACGGCTTTTGTGTTAAATTCTATTCTTACAAAAAATTTATTCTTTATTATCAACAACTGATATTACCTAAATGTCCCAGCAAGAAGCATAACAACATAAATTATATTTTGATGTGGAAAGATCTAAGGGAAAGATGAAGTTAATATGCAACATTGCAAACTACCAAGTAGATTTTTTCAAAACTATGTATTTGATCTTACTATTGAAAAATGAGTATCCATATTAATACACAGTTAAAAAATACGTTACTACTATGCTAGCATATACATATGCAGCCTTTCAATGGTTACCTGGGGAAGTTTTGCCCCCCAAGGGACACTTGGCAGTACCTGGAACATTTCGATGGTCACAGCTGGGAAGAGGCGCTTACTGCCGTCTAATTAATGGGATGCTGCTAAACATAATACGATGTGCAGGTCGGCCTACACCCCTCAGAGCTAAGAACTATTCAGCCTAAAATGTGGAGATACCCTAGGAAACAAACTGCGGAGTTGGAAGTTGAAGTCAGAGAATTTCATCTTTCCTTTCACTTCTGTAATGTCACTCAGACATGTGGGTGTTTATTAAAAAAAAAAAAAAATTAGAACCATAGACAATGACCCTAATAAGAAATTCTTTGGGTGGATGATCACTCACTCAATATATATGGAAAAAGAAAGAAATTGAAGCTTTATAATTTCCAAAATGATCCCTTTTGCATCAAGCAAACTTCCCAAAAGGACCATGAAAAATTATACAGGTTAGAAGTGATTTTTCTGTAGAACACAGAGTGATTTCTCTGTAGAAATACCTTAGATAAATTATCAAAAAGGTTTAGGATTTATTTTACTTTATGCCAAATCTTTGTAAAAATAAATAGCTTTATTTATCATAATATTTATAATAAATATAAAATATTAACATTACATATAATTAAAGCAAAATTCAATTTATATACATTAAATTAAAGCAGAATTTTTTTTTTTTTTTTTTTTTGAGGCGGAGTCTCGCTCTGTCGCCTGGACTGGAGTGCAGTGGCCGGATCTCAGCTCACTGCAAGCTCCGCCTCCCGGGTTTACGCCATTCTCCTGCCTCAGCCTCCCGAGTAGCTGGGACTACAGGCGCCCGCCACCTCGCCCGGCTAGTTTTTGTATTTTTAGTAGAGACGGGGTTTCATCGTGTTAGCCAGGATGGTCTCGATCTCCTGACCTCGTGATCCGCCCGTCTCGGCCTCCCAAAGTGCTGGGATTACAGGCTTGAGCCACCGCGCCCGGCCTAAAGCAGAATTTAATAATGAGCCAGAATGAAAAAAGAGGAAAAGGAAGGTGTGAATGAAAAAGAATACAAACCAGTTAATCTAACTTTTATAACTTCTGTTTTCCCTGTGAGGGACAATTAAGTATCTATATTATATATATATATATATAATATAGAGAGAAAGATTTTTATATATATAGAATAATGATATGGTTTGGCTGTGTCTCCACCCAAATCTCATCTTGAATCGTAGCTTCCATAATTCCCCTGTGTTGTGGGAGGGACATATGAATGGTAGTCTGTTTCTACCAGCTAATGAAACCTGATAAAAGGCTAGGCAGTAGACTCTAGTGCTATGAACAAAGTCCATTTGGCGTTGTACTATTACTGTTAACACAGTAATAATACGTTAACACAGTAATAATACGTTAACACAGTAATTATTCCCCAGTGGGCAATAATTGAATTATGGGGGCCATTTCCCACACACTGTTCTCATGGTAGTGAATAAGTCACACAAGATCTGATGGTTTTATAAGGGGTTGCCCTTATTGCTTGACTCTCATTCTCTCTTTGCCTGCAAAAGTGAGATGTGCCTTTCACTTTATTCCATGATTGTGACACTTCCCCACCCACATAGGACTGTGAGTCCATTAAACCTCTCTTTTTTTTATAGATTACCCAGTCTCAAGTAAGTCTGTATCAGCAGCATGAGAACAGACTAATACAAATAGATATACAAATCTTATACAATATATAAAATTATATATTATACTAATACAAATCTTATACAATATATAAATTATATGTATTGTATAATATAGAATATATAAATATATATATTTCCTTATGTAGCTATGCTTTTCTCCAGCATTCTCACCTAGCAATTATAAATAACATTTTAAAAGAGGCCATAGCAAACAGTAAAATATAGTATTATATTTGAGGCTTTTCTCACAAAAAATCATATATTTGAATATATTTCACATAGTGAAAGAGTTAAGATATTCCCTTTATCTTACATTATGGGTAGGGATTTTTATATCTAAGACACAGGAACACAATTGGCCTTTAAGTATGCTAGTTCCCTTTTTGCTTTTCTTTTCTTCAATTTTATTTTCTTGCTCTGTTCTCCTCAAATATTTCACTCCTTCCTTTCTTTATTTTACTCTTTTTTCTTATCTACCTCTACTTCTGTTCCTCCCTCTCTCTCTTTTTTCCTTCCATTCTTTAGTAAATATTCATCAAGTACCCACTCATTCCTACAGACTGTGTTAACAGTAATAATATGACACTAAATCGTCTTTGTTCGTAGAACTAGAGTCTACTGCCTATAATTTTATCAGGCTTCATTAGCTGGTAGAAATAGACTACCATTCAAATGTCTGTGTCATAGAGTCCCCTCCCAATCAAATGCATAAAGAAAAACCCTTTCAATTCTTTTAATGACTTTTGGGCAGGTAGAAATATTGTAGGAGATGGGTGTACAGACAAACAGATCTGAATCTGAAAGTATTACGTGTATGTTCCCATTACCTTTGCTATAACACTTGCCTACACTAGAGATATCTCCATGTCAAAGTGGTCCAGGATATCAATACTTATATGCAGAGATGGGAATTCTTAAATTCATCTCAAAGCTAGATATTCCTATTAACCAGTCAGACTATTCCTTTAAGATCATTTATTTCCATGCTCCCCATTGTTCTCCACAGCCAAGCCTCTGCCAGTGTGACCATAGTCCATCAGATATGGCACCAGTGGCAAATGGAAATGACCTCTATTCCAACAACTCCTATTCAATTACTTGTACAAGTGGATACATAAAGCTAAAGTGTCATCTACTTTTTCTCACCTGTAGAAGCCAACTCTTACTTTCCACTTATCCAAGACATCATGATAAATGAACGGTTTATTTTGACATTGCTGTTTATATAACAAGGGTATTTCTAAGTTATTGGTCTGAGCACACCACGGAAGATATCCTAGGCTCACTATGAACAAGACTAAGAACAGAGGTATGAAAGCAAGAAGACAGAGAAAGAGAGAGAGAGAGAAAAGAAGAAGAGGAAAAGGAAGAAGAAAGAAGAAGAAAGAGGAGGAGAAGAGGAGGAGGGGGTAGGAGGGAGGAGGAGGAGGAGGAAACAAGAAAAAGAACAAGAAGAAAAAAGAGTAAAGAAAGAAAAACAGAGAAAAGAAAGAAAGAAAAAGAAAGGAAAAAAGGAAGAAAGGAAGAAAGGAAGGAAGGAAGGAAGAAAAAGAAAGAAAGAAAGAAAGAAAGAGAAAGAAAGAAAGAAAGAAAGAAAGA
>NW_012116566.1:3027630-3200560 GCF_000951035.1 Colobus angolensis palliatus
GAAGGGAAGGGAAGGGAAGGGAAGGGCAAGGCAGTGCAAGGCAGGGCAAGGCTTAGGTTCTAATGACCAAGGGAGAAGTTAAGCCTGCAAAACTGGTCACCCCACAAGCTATTAGGAGTCTTACATCTTGAGAAACAGATGCATCTCATCCTACAGACAAAGAGGATATTAAGCAGTGAAATGATAATACTGGGATTATATCCTAAAAATTATAGATGTGGTTTGAAGGACAAGAGTGTTGACAGTGAGGATAAAGCTAAAAAGTCATTTTGGTAGTTCTGACATTAATCTGACATCAATAGAGAAGACAGAGTCTTCCAAAAATACCTGGTAGATGGTTGATGTAAACTAGGGATATGAACGAGAAAAGGAGCAAAATTGGGGAATATAATATGTTTTTGTTGCTGTCACTTAGGCGTCTATATCTGAACTTTAGGCATGACAATCATTAAGTCATGAGAACTTTAGGCATCAGAATTAAGATTACCTTCACACACTATTGGACCTGAAAACTGACACAACCTGTGTCAGCATGACTTAACCACTTCTTCAGTAAAACTCTCAGTCAGGAATATAAAGCTATAATCCACAAATATTTTTACTGTTGGCTCTATAACATCCCCCAAAATTAATTTATACAAACAGTATTTTTTCTGAGACAGCAGCTCTCCTTTTCTGGACAATAGATTGCCCACCTGGGCAAAGTCCTCTCCTAACAGGCAGCTATTTATTTATTGTGACTCACTTTAACCACCCTCTTGCCATCTGTACCTGCCAATCCCAAATTACCATGCCATGAACTTTGTCCAATCCCAATCGGCTTCCCACCTTTCAATCAATATCAGTATCTTTCCCCAAAGTCTCTATTCTGATATTGTATTGAGTTTCTACCTAAGTGGTATTATCCATTATCACATTAGGTCTAACAAACTCAGCTTTCCTTGGTCAAAGGTTTTATTGATTATGTATTTGTTGGGGGGAGGAGTTGACAGCAAATAGGCAGACAGAGTATTAATGCTGAACCTGATAAGTACAGATTTGAAGACACTGATTTTGAAGGGCTTATAAAATATCCCTATAGACATTCCCAAATATCACTTAGAAGTACTGATTCTTCACAAAGAAACTTTTAACTTTAGCAAAAATTTAGATAATAATAGCTAAATACTATGACCTGAATAGTTGTGTTTCCCCAAAGTTCATATGTTGAAATATTAACCCATTAAGTAATCGTATTGGGAGGTGAGGCCTTTGGAAAGTGATTAGGTCATGAGGGCAGAGCCCTCTTTGTTAGAGGCCCCAGAGAGAAGAGCTGCCTTACCCTTTTCCACTAGATGAGGACAGAGAGAGACTGCAATCTATGAACCAGGAAAGAGGCCCTCACCAGACACTGCCTCTTCTGGCACCTTGATCTTGGACTTCCCAGTCACCCGATTTTTGATAAGTTTCTGTTGTTTATGAGCTGCCCTGTCTATGGTATTTTGTTAGAGCAGTCTGAAAGAACTAAGACTGACATTTACTCAGAATGTGCTATCTTCCAGGCATTGTTCTTAGATTTTACATGTATTCATACATAGAACAACACTTTAAGGCAGTTACAATGAACTCTGTTGTATAGATGAGAACACTGATGGACACAGAATTGAAGTAATTTACCCCAGGCTACAGAACTACTGGACACTTTTAAAAACTATACTATGCTGTCTCTTTGTGGATGATTTTTGTTATTTCCCTTCCAATCTACCCTCTCACTCATATGTATTATACTGTTTCATTACTGGCACCCAAAATATTACCAATTTAGTATTTTTTAATTGTGTACTTTCAGAAACATTTTAAAATTGCTTCTAATGATTGATTTACACAATCTGTTTTTAGTTTTAATGATTGATTTCCACAACATATTTTTAAATGCTAAAGATGCTTATATTTATTGTACTAGTACAATTTTAGAAAATGGATTTGACCACCTTTATAAAGCTAAATTTAATCTGTTTTAATTCCAATTTCTAGGGAAAAAACATTACATTTATTTCTAGCATCACTGCTTATAGCTGGCAGGTATAAAATGGAGACCGTGTATCTTTTCACATCTAAACAGATGCACTTTAAAAAGCAACAAAAACATATCTACCTTTAAAAAAGTTGGACAATGTTTATTTCTACCAATGGTATGTTCTACAGGGATGCAAGGGACAACACATCAATTTATAAGAAATTATGTCTGAAAGAGTGGAAAATTTAGTCTGACCATTAAATCACTTTTGTGAACTTTATCTACAAAACCTGCTGTCTGACTACAAGCTTCTTTCTGACTTGCATTCTACTTTAATAATAATGTAAATAAATGATAAATACATACATAAAATAACTTGCTTTCCACTTGAGTAATAAGCTTTCATTGCCACGCTTTTTTTTACATCTGACGATAATTTTGTTCAACACAGAGAGCTGCGTGTGATGCATGGTGGGGTGGGGCCTTGGGCTACTCAAAATGTAGTCTGTGAATCAGCAGCAGCAATCTCACCTGGGAGCTGTCTAAAAATGCAGAATCGTGCAGCCCAAATGAGACTTACTGAATCAGAGATAGAGCCTCCAGGCTATTCCTATATACATTAATGTTTAAGGAGCACAGCCCTAGGCATAAATGTGCATAAAAATCCTCATCTTCCTTGAAATATTTGAGGAGTTAGGATGTTTATATGTTGCCTATTAATAAATTCTCATGCAGCCACAATACTTTACAGAAAATATATTTGAGTGGGATTCATTGAGAATAAGTTACTCTCCATGTTAAAAACCATTTATTCTACAGATAATTATACAAAATTATATTTTCCAAAGTCATCCTGAATTTCTTGCATTTTGTTAACCTACTGACCATAATAATCTTCCTTCAAAAGTTCATCTATTCAACTCATTATGAAAACGTTCTCTGGAGTCACTATTAAGTTTGACATTTAAATTTAAAATGTCAGTAAATTCAGAGACAAGAGTCTGCGAGCAATCAGAACATGCCCTTCATTCTATTTAAAAATAAAGAGAATATTGTCACTTTGAGGTTCTGTTAACATTTTGTAAGACAACAAATAAGATCCTCTAAGGGCAATCACACATTGAGAAAAAAATGTGAGCATTTACAGTAACTATTCATATTCATAGCAACTATTGCATCATGACCACATAATGCTCATAAAAATCAGTAGTACAAATATTTTTGTAGCTATAAAACTAAATGGTAGACATTAAGCATATATGTGCCATCTTTGCAGAACAAACAAATAAATACCATTAATGCATAATAATGATGGAGGAACATACGAATTCAGTTGTCTTTTTCCCAAATATGTCAATAATGATCTTCACTAAAATCTATCTTGCTAGGTGGCTCCAATAAAACCAATTTAATTACATTGTCTTTTACCTGGAATAGAGCTCTGTCATTCAATTTCATTCCCTTGGATCAATATTGCCATAAATTACTCTTCTTTTTATAGCTTTTCTTTTTAGAAAAATTTAATTTGTTAAATTACTATTCTTATCTGTTGGCTTGCATTGAGTCGTTGCCTAATTTCTTGCATTATTTTTTGAAAGAATTAGAAAACATCACTTCAAACCAATGCCTTTTCATCAACTTTCCTGAAATATTTCCCAAACTACGTGGTTTTGACACTTTTATATTCAAACTATGTATTTCCCAGCTTCCAGTACTAAACAAACACCTTAGTGCTCAGACCACTTATAATTACAATGCTTGCTAGTGTTTTGCACTAACATCCCTTTTATCTGAAGAGCGTAAGGTATTTTATAACCACCAAGTAAGCCTCAAGTGAGAGTCCCTCACTGAGATCAATGGGGAGCTGAAGAATTATATTTACCAGCAGTTGAAGGAGGATTGAAGTTAGGGAAAATAAATTGTGAAATCAAAATAATTGATTATTGATGTTCAACTCCCCAGGTCATCAGAATTACATGGTCTTTATCCTAGATGACAAATTCTTATGTTTAAGAAGTTTGTGTTGCTTTAACTTAAGATATTGTCTCGGTTTAATGGAGTCTATGTTTCTGGCTCTATTACATTGTTTGATTCACCATGTCAGATTTTCCTCCAGATGTTTCAAGTGAAATATGGTTATATTGCAAAGATCATCAAAAAGACTTCATATATGAGATAAAACAGTGCAGGGATTTTTTCCCTAAAGTTTAGATTTTGGCTATGCTACTATGGAGACAATACAAACTAAATAAATATAAAGACCACTCCAATAGCATCACCAAGAAAAAACATCGCTGTTAACATATTTGCATACATTTATATATTGTAGATGCATCTACACACATTAATTTCTATGTATGTTTAATGTAAATTAAATTAGCCTATATGGTTTAGCATCTGATTTTTCCTTCTCTTAATATATTGATTATATGATTTACAGTTGTCTTCTTTTCCATGTTTTAACACTCTTCTTTCTCACTTTCTCATCTAGCTTAGGTTCCATATCACTTTGATCTTTGAAACCATCATCAAATACCCTCTGCAGGCCAATAATGGTCCCCAGATTCCAAGACTTAACTCCTGGAAACTGTAACTATTAGCTTATTTGGAAAAAGTGTCTTTTCTGGTATAATAAAGTCAAGGATCTAAAGGTGGGAAGTTTATCCCAGATTTTCCAAGTGGTCCTTAAATGCAATAGCATGTATTCTAAGAAAAGGAGAGGGAGATTTGACACACACAGATGAGAAGGCAATGTGACAACAGAGGCAGGTATTAGAGTGATGTGGCCAAAATCCAAAGAATACCTACAGCCACCAGACGCAGGAAGAAGTAAGGAACAGGTTTCCCTGGAGCCTCCAAAAGGAGAGTGGACCTGCAGATACTTTGATTTCAGCCCAGTTCAGACTGGTTTTGGACTCTGACCTCCATAACTGTAAAAGAATAAATGTGCATTGTTTTAAGCCACCAAATGTGTGCTCATTGTTACAGCAGCCACAATAAACTTTTTCTTTTTCTTCTTCCATCACCTTCTCATTAAAAATCCAGTCTGAACTTACCCAACCACCTACATGTCACAGGCAGACTCTAAATAGCCAAATACTGCTAGAGAAAGCCTGCAGTAGAAACGGCTGCTGTCACTAAAGCCAATGCTGCCAATCACAGTGCATCTTCTACCTTCTCTGCCGTGTCATTTTTAGATGAATCTTTGTCCTCACACTGCCCAGGGGGCTTTCATCTTTAGCACTGCTCTTGTTTTCTATTGCATTCTTTCCGAATATAAGGCAGTCTGTTATTCAAGTCTAAGGCAGAAATATTTAGGGAAAAAACATCATGCAGGCTTCACTCTCTCACTTCCCATTGGGTCTTCTTTATATGCCAATCTTCTTTCTTCGGTTTCATTGAAGTTTTTACTAAAAATGACATTCCAATGATATCCATGCTGCTACATCTAAAGAGAATTTTAAGTCTTTTTCTCAAGGATGTGGATATAATTTTTCATTAGTTCTAAATAGCTTTCATTTTATTTTCATTAAAATTATAGTTGAATACAGATGAAACATAATTTTTCTGGTTTTGGTTTTCAGGAAACCTGAGGATTTGAAGATATCATTGCAGTTGGTTTTGTGAACACTGCACTACATACTATATTCAATACTATTTAAAGAGGAAAAATAAGAAGTAAATATTGTATGTATTGTGTACCAGTTTAACAAAACACATTTAAGTTTTATTTTATTATATGTATATTATTTTATATACATATATATATATAGAGAGAGAGAGTATTTTGTCTTGCCATAAATGTAAGTTTCTATTTGTCTTTTAACAAAAAGGGGACAAAGATAACTTACTATAATATTAAACACTTCTTAATAATTTAAGGAGCTATTGTCTTAAACCTCAAATTACTAATGTTTGCTTGAAGAAACTGGTTTAGTAAAATACTTATTTAACTGTGTACTTTTTTTCAATTAATATTATTACTATAGAGGTCACAATATCTAAACACAAACAAGTTAACCCAAATAAAATATATAACATACACTGTTACAATTAGGAATAGATATAAGGGTATTCTATTATGTGGTATACTGATAAAAGAGTGAACTCATCAGATTATTTTTAAAACACAATGCACACACAGCTGAAAATAATTTCACACACTCTTTCTTTGTTGTTCATGTCTAAAGGACTAATAGAGTTAATGAAAAACCATTAATTGAGAGCTTACTATGGTAAGCAGGTCAGTTACCAACACTTTCTTTCAGGTAGAAAATTGAAGGACTTGAAAGAATGTTGAGTGTTATGCAATAAAATAAGAACATATTAAGACAGGCCTGGTGTGGTGGCTCACACCTGTAATCCCGGCATTTTGGGAGGCTGAGGCAAGCAGATCACTTGAGGTCAGGAGTTCAATACCAGCCTAGTCAACATAGAAAAACCCCATCTCTACTAAAAATACAAAAATTAGCTGGGCATGGTGGCACACCCTTGTAATCCTAGCTACTTGGGAGGCTAACGTGGGAGGATCACTTGAACCTGGGAAGTGGAAGTTGCAGTGAGCTGAGATCGTGCCACTGCACTCCAGCCTGGGCAACCAAGTGAGAATCTGTCACAAAACATATATATATATATATATATATATAGACAATCATTAATTGGTGTGTCTTCCCTTAGGTAAAATTATTTACTAGGGTTGGATTATTTTTGGAAAAGATGAAAATTTCTACTTGTCTTTTACACATATTTGACAGTATTTTACATACTAATACACTGATGGAAGTTTTCCTAGCTGCATAGCATAATACGACTTTTCCTGTTTCAACTGAAAAATATATCTTGAGTCTAAGTTTTGCATAAGCTATTCTGCAATTTAATATCTCATTCTTCTTATTTTCCTCTTATTTCTCAAGTGAATGTTGTTTACACTTTGCCTACATCTACTCATGTTCCCAATTTCCAAATGTCGGGATTCTTCAGAAATAATCTTGCTGTTGTTTTCTTTCATTCTATGATTTCAGTCTTGGAGATTATTTATTGTCATTGCTCTAAATAATCTTCATATCTCTATCTCTAACTAAGCACCCTCTTCTGAAATACAGCTACAACTGCCTATGCAACATCTGCATACTAGGGGTGCATAGATACATAATTCACCTCTTGATCAAAAGATAAGACCTTTTTTCCAGATAAGTCAATGGTGTCATCATTTTTTAGAACAGCTTTAAACTTACCAAAAAATTAAGTAGATAGTACAGAGATTTATTATATCTATCCCTTTCTCACATGCACACATATTTCCCCATTATTAATATCTTGCACTTGTGTGGGACCTTTATTACAATTAATGAACCAATATTGATACTTTATTGGTAACTAAATACCATAGTTTACATAAAAGTTAACTTTTTGTGTTCTGCAATTCTATGGAACGCATAATGTCATGGGTTCACCATTAAGTATCATAGAGAATAGTTTACTAACTGTTAAAGAAAACCAGAGCCAGACAGTAAAGTAGTAAAAATAGATTTTATACCAGAACTATTGCAATATGGGAAAAGAAACCTCAGTATAGAACTTGGATCATTTCTGAATACACCATGGACAGATGGGGCTGGATACCCAAGAAGCAGGGTAGGGACCAGTGGATGGAAAAGTATTCACAGGGAATATCAGGAGTGAGGATGGGGAATTCTGGCTAAACTGACTTGACAAAATTCTTGTTGAAAGCAAGTCAGGTGTTCAACATCAAGGGTGATGGTTTCTCTCCAAACTGACTTAGAAGGATGCTTGCTACCACTGAGCAATATAAACCCCTCAAAGATGAATGCAAATGTCGAGGCTTGCAGGGATTAGATGTGTCTAATGTTTGTCTCAAGAGTGTATTTGTAACAACATTACAGTCTTCTTTGCTTCACCAGTTTTTACATGGATGTTCTTTTTATGTTCTAGGATCCAGTCCAGTTTTCAGTTTCTCAGTTTTTCTTTTAATTCATGACTGGCAGTTTTGTTTATTTTATTATAAATTGAGAAGTTTTAGTTGTATATATTCATGGGGTATTAAGTAATGTTAAAATTTATGAATATAATGTGGAAAAATTAAATGAAGCTAAGAAAAACATCCACCACTTTGAAAACTGATCATTTTGGGGATTTGAAAATTTGAAATTTACTCTCAGCTATTTTGAGATATACAATGTTTTGTCCATATTTAGATACACTTCATTTATCAAACTTGTGTTTTTCAAATACTTTCTTCCTATCTGGGTTTCTCTTTTCATTCTAACAGGGTCTTTCACAGAGGAAAAGATTTTAAAGTTAGTATAGCCCAACTTATCAATGGTTTTCTTGCTTGGATTGTACTTTTTGTATTGTATCTAAAAATTCAACACCAAACTCAAAGTCCCTTAGATCTTTTCCTACATTAGTTTCTAGAAGTAGTATAGTTTTACCTTTCATATTTCTGGTCAATGATCAATCCACTAGGAGTTAATTTTTGTGAAAGATGTAAAATAAGTGTCTAAATTTTATTCTTTTTGCCTACATATTTTCAATTTTTCCAGCACCATTTATAAATTATCTTTCACATTTGAATAGTTTTTGCCCCTTTGTTAAAGATGAGTTGACAATGTCTGACTGGGGCTAGTTTTAGGCTCTCTATTCTGTTCCATTTACTTATCTGTCTATTCTTTTGTCGATTCAACACTTGATACTGTCTTGATACTGTAGGTTTATGGTGAGTCTTAAAATTGGGTAGTGATAGTCTTCCAGCTTTGCTCTTGTTCAATATAGTGTTAACTAATCTTGTTTTTTTTTTTTTCTATGTAGACTTTAGATTTACTTTGTTGGTATCAATGAAAGAGCTTACTGGGATTGCAACTGCCATTGTATGGAATTTATACATCTACATGGGAATAATTAAAATCTTAACAATATTGAGTTTTCCAATCTAGGAACAAAGAATATATCTCCTTCATTTAATTGTTCCTTGACTTCTTTCACTGGAGTTTTATAATTTTCTGAACATTTATTCTGTACATTTTTGTTATTCTCCTATCTATTTTTTTAATTTGTTATTGTTAATGTAAATTTAATTTTACATTTTTAATTTTAACTAACAATTGTTCATTGCTGATATAAGAAAGCAATTGACTTTTATATAGAAGTCTTCTTTTCTACAACCTTGCTATAACTGTTGGTTCGAGGAATTTATTTTGTTAATTCTTTGGAATATTATACATAAACAATTATGTTACTTGTGAACATACAGTATGTTGTACGCTCTGTTTGTATGTTTCCTTATTTCATTAACAATGACATACTATATGTTGTTATGTAGAAATTGTGAGGGGGACATCTTGTCTTGTTCCTGGTCTTAGGGTCAAAGTATCTAGTTTCTCATCATTAAGTGTGATGTTACCTGTTGGTTTATGTAGATTCTCTTTATCTAATTGAGGAAGTACCCTCTATTTCTGGATTACTGAGTGTTTATATCATGATTGAGGTTTAATTTTCTCAAATGCATTTTCTGCTTTTGACAAGTTGTATTGGTCCATTTTTACACTGCTATAAAGAACTACCTGAGACTGGGTAGTTATAAAGAAGAGGTTTAATTGACTCAAATTTCACATGACGTCGGAGGTCTCAGGAATCTTACAATCATAGCAGAAGGCAAAAGGGCAACAAGGCATATCTTACCTGGCAGCAGGAGGGAGTGGGGAGCTGCCGAACACTTTTAAACCATCAGATCTTGTGAGAACTCACTCACCATTATGAAAACAGCATAGGGGAAATCACCCCTATGATCCAAGTACCTTCCACCAAGTCCCTTCCTCAACATGTGGGAATTACACTTTGAGATGAGATTTGGGTTGGGACACAGAGCCAAACTATATCATTCTGCCCCGATCTCTCCCAAATCTCATGTTCTTCTCACATTTCAAAACACAATCATGCCTTTCCAACAGTCCCCCAAAGTCTTAACTCATTCCAGCACTAACTCAAAAGTCCAAGTCCAAAATCTAATTTGAGACAAACAAGGCAAATCCCTTCCACCTATGAGCCTATAAAATAAAAAACAAGTTAGTTAGTTCCAAGACACAATGGGGATACAGGCATTGGGTAAATGTTACCATTCCAAATGGGAGAAATTAGCCAAAACAAAGGGGATACAGGACCTATGCAAGTTCAAAACCCAGCAGGGCACTCATTAAATTTTAAAGCTTCAAAATGATCTCTTTTGACTTCGTGTCACACACTCAGGGCACGCTGAAGAAAGGATTAGGGTCGTAAGGCCTTGGAGAGATGTACCATTGTGGCTCTGCAGGGTACAGCCCCTGCAGAGGCTTTCATGGGCTGGTGTGGAGTGCCCGGGGCTTTTCCAACCTCATGGTGCAAGTTGTAACTGGATCTATCATTCTGAGGGCTGGAGGATGGGATTGTTGCCCTCTTTTCACAGCACCACTAGAGAGTAAGCCAGTGAGGCCTCTGTGTGGGGGCTCTAATCCCTCATTTCCCTTCAGTACTGCCATAGCAGAGGTTCTTCATGAGGGCTCCACCTCTGCACAGACTTCTGCCTGGACATCCAGGTGTTTCCATACATCCTCTGAAATCTAGGTGGAGGCTTCTAAACCTGAACTCTTGTCTTCTGTACACTCATAGGATGAACACCATGTTGAAACTGCTAAGTCTTAGGGCTTGCACTCTCTGAAGCAATGGCCTGAGCTGCACCTTTGTCCCCTAGCCACAATGGGAGTTGAAGCAGCTGGGATGCAGGGCACTATGACTTGTTGCTGCATAAAGCAGGCAGGCCCTGGGCCTGGCCCAGGAAACCATTTTTCCCTCCTATGTCTGAAAAAAATGGAGCTACTCTTATCTCTGACTAGTCTGAACTTTCCGCAGACCTGACTCTTACTAAGAGGAAACAAAATAAATACGCAACCAAATTAGTTTGAAGTTAATCTTATAAGATTATTTAAAGATGGTCTTTTAGAAACATATTAATTTGTATTAATTTGTCCTCCAACCTCCTCTTCCCTATTCCTAAAATAGAATTCAATGTCAGCGGCACTGTATTAAGAAGAACCAGCTGACTTTGTGCTAGTTCCTCCTTATATTTGTCTCCAGAGCTGTGTCTCTCATCCCACTGAGTATTGTTTGCCCTATTGGCTATTTGGGCTGAAATGTTAGTTGCTGTAACTCAATGCTTAATTTTGTTTTTGCCAGCGAAGTGCCCACTTGAGCACTGATCACATCCTTCATCCTCTACTCATCCAGCACCCTGACCTCCTACCTCTGCCACTGCTGCGGGCCACCCTTGCCCACTGGTCCTGGCACTCTAAATTCAAGGATATTTAGGCAAAGGTATTTGGCAGACCTCTTTCTCCTGGTCACATAGCGTTTTTCTATGGAAGCTCCCCAGGTAGGTAGGGCAACTGTACCCCAGTTTCTTAAGGTGAGCTACTTATCCAATACTTACCTCTTCTTTTTCCAAGCCTCTGACTGTGTAGGGTCAGAGAGTATGCACAGTCACTCTTCCAAACCCAAGAAGCATGGAGAGGGGTTGGCTTTTCTGATCTTCTCCTCTCTAGTGCTCTCTCCCTCCCAAAAAGCCATCCCGGCTGGCATAGGGGAGACTTTTTCTGAGAGAGAGAGTATGTGATTTTGCTTTTGTTTTGAGAAGTAGGGTTTCAGGCAATGAGTTTCTATGGAGATTATTTCCCATAATTCAAATGAAGTAAATCTGTAGATATTACAAATGGGTAGCAATTTTTTTTTTTGCAACGTCACTTTAATTCAACTAAATTAGAAGAAGATCTTATCTTATGGTCAAGGAATATCTCTAAAAATAATTTTTGTGGTGAAAGTTTACTATGTGATTTGGAGCACATGAGACTCAGAAGTTCAAAGAATTAATAAATATTGCCCAAAAATGTTTTCCATTTTAATCTATTAATTTGTTACAAGCATTTGTTATAATTATATTTTTAAACAAATCAGAAATGAACATACAAAAAATAGAATAGCTGCTAAATGCAGGCTGATTTTAGAAATAAGGAAATTAAAATAAAAACAGTATGTAAATTGAGTTTTAAAAGTTCTATCTTGATGCATTTCAATAACTCATTGATTTTGGGTTTAATAGTTATGTTTCAAAGCTTTAAACATATTATGTCATGTTACCAATTGCTTACAAATAAAAATTATGATAACTACATCCAAGGTAAAATTAAAAACATGCTGACATTGCTGATTTTAATGGTGCTTTTAATGAAATGCCTTTGGATGAGTTACTTAACCATTTAGCACCTCAGTTTCCTCACATCTATGATATTTAAGTCTAACTCATAGAATCTAAATATGAATTGAATTAATATAATTACTATACTTATACACAGACCGGGGCATAGTAAGTGCTCAATAAAAATAGTAAACTATTATAATTACTGTAATTATATCATTATTGTTAACATGGTAGGTTTAATATATTAGTTTTCTAATAGTACCACAACAAATTACCACAAACTTAGTGGGCTAAAACAACATGAATTTATTATCTACAGTTCTGTATGTTGAAAGATAATAATAATAATACTAATAATTTCAACAGATTAAAATCGGGACATTGGCAATGTTGGTAATGCTTCATTCTGGAGGCTCTAAGGGAGAATCTATTTCCTTATTTATTTAGGTGGCTTCCAGAACTTAGTTCCTTGTGGTTTTAAGACTGTGATCCCCATTTTCTCGCTGACTTTAAGCTGAGGCCTGAACCAAGCTTATCGAAACCGTCAACTTCCTTGGCTTATGGCTACCTTCCTCCCTCCTCAAAGCCAGCAATGACAGTTGAGTCTCACTTACCCTTTGAATCTCTCTCAACTCTCACCTTTTCTCTTCCTTCTTCTGTTGCGTCTCTCCAATCCAAAGTTCTGCCTTCCTCTTCCACTTTTAGGAACCCATGTGATTAGGTGGGACCCACCTGGATAATCCAGAATAATCTCTCATTTCTAGTTTATCCTTTATTGCTCCTGCAAAGTTACGTTCTACCCTGTAAGGTAACATATTCACAGATTCCAAAGATTAGGGAGTAAAAGACCTGGAGGTCCATTACTTTGCATACCAGCTAAAGGATCTAAACCTTTTCTTAGTGTATTGGTGTGACAGAAAATGGGAGTTTGTAACAAATCTTTAAAGTACCATATTCATGTCATGATGTGGGTCTCTTCATTGTCATTAATGGCTTGTGTTGTTTTCACAAAGTTCTGAATGATAAAGCATCCCAAGGCTTTGTCTGATATAACATATAATTATTGAAATAAAATGACTTTTTAGCACATGGTGGAGGTGGAACAAGATGGTAGAATAGAAGGCTCCATCAATTATTTCCCTCACCAAAAGGGTAGTAATTTGACAACTATCTACACATACAAAAGAAAACACCTTCGTACATATGAAAGGTCAGTTGAGCACTCACAGTACCTGGTTTTACTGTCGTATCACTGAAAGAGGCACTGAAGAGGAAAGAAAAACGGTTTTGAATTGCTGACACCACCTGGCAGCAGCAAAATGGTACAGAGAGCCTTTAATTGGGCTGGGGGAGGGAGAGCCCAGGAATTGTGAGGCATTAAACTCAATGCTGTCCTGTTATAGCAGAAAAGAAAACCAGAACAAACTCAGCTGATGCCAGCCCACAGAGGAAGCATTTAAGCAGCCCTCGCCAGAGAGAAACTGTCAATCCCAGCAGTTCAAATTTGAATTCTGCAAGCTTCACCACTGGGCTAAAGTACTCTGAGGATCTAAATAAAATAAACCAGAAAGGCAGTCTATGCCACAAAGACTGTAATAACTAGGTGAGTCCTAGTGCTGAACTGGGCCCAGAGATACTAGAGTGAGGCGGGCATGTGACTTACTGAGACACAAGCCAGGGTTGCTAAGGTAATGCTGGCATCATGCTACCCCTAAGCCGAGGCTGCACAGTTTACAGCTTAAAAAGCAACCCCTTCCTTCTGCCTGAGGAGAGGAAACCAAAAGAGTGGGGAGGACCTTTTCTTGCATTTTGCATACCAGCTAAGCCACAGCAGGATAGAGCACCTGTCAGAGTCGTGATATCCCTTTTCTTGGCCCTTGGGCATCACTCCGAGACAACAATAGTAGGCTCACCTTGGGTCAGGAGGGAAACCACTGCCTTGAAGGAAAGGACCCAGTCCTGGCAACATTTTTCGCCTACTAACTGAAGAGCCTTTGGACCCTGAATAACAAGCACTGATACCCAGGAACCACATTAATGGCTTTGGGTGAGAATCTAAGATCAGCTGACTTCAAGTGAGACTCAGCACATTCCCAGCTGTGGTGGCTACAAGGCAAAACACTATCTGCTTAAGAAAAGTTGAGGAAAAAGTAAAGGGGACATTGTCTTGCACTTTAGGTACCAGCTCGGCCACAGAGCTGTAGAGCACCATGTAGGCTCTTGGAGTCCCTGATTCCAGAATTTGGCCCTTGGATGGCATGTCTCGACCTACCCTGGGCAAAAGGGGACACAGTGCCCTGGAGTGTGCGTGCTGGGCCAGGCAGCATTCACTGCAAGCTGACTGAAGAGCCCTTGAGCCTCAAGGGAACATCAGCCGTAGTATGGAGGTATTCTCCATGGGCCTGCAGTGGTGATGGCCATGGGATGAGGCTCCTCTGCCTTTGGAAAGGGAACAAAAGAGTGGGAAGGTCAGCATCTAATGGTTTGAGTACAAGCTCAGCGGCAGTACAACAGAACACCAGGTAGACTTTTCAGGTATTTGAATATAGACCCTGGCTCCCTGACAGCACCTCCGGACCCTCCAGGTTCCCAGCAAACTCGCCACCCTGAAAAGAAGGACACAGGAACGGCTGGCTTTGCTACCTGCTGACAATAGAGACCCCAGGCTTTGAGTAAACATAGGCAGCAGCCAGGGAGTACTTACAGCAGGCCTTGTGTGAGACCCCGTGACGTATTGGCTTCAGGTCTGACTCAGCACAGTCATAGTGGTGATGGCCACCAGGGTGATTGTGTCATTCCACCCCCAACTTCAGGTGGTTCAGAAACTAGGGAGAGTTTCTCCATTTGTTTGGGAGAAAGTGAGTGAAGGGAGCAAGAGTCTCTGCCTGGTAATCCAGAGAATTCTCTCAGATCTTGTCCAAGATCATCAAGGCAGTACTTTTACGAGTCTTCATGAACCACAGCATTATTGGGCTTGGGGTGCCTCCTAAAGCAGACACAGCTTGCATCACAATGCCCAAGTCTTTGGGAATATCTGGAAAGCCTTTCCAAAGACGGGTACAAACAAGCCCAGACAGTGAAGACTACAATACATACTTAACTATTCAATGTTCAGACACAGACGATCATCTACAAGTATCAAAACAATCCAGGAATACATGACTTCATCAAGAGAACTAAATAAGGCTCCAGGGAGCAATCCTGGAGAAAAAGAGGTATCTGACCTTTCAGACAGAGAATTCAAAATACGCATCTTGAGGAAATTTGAAGAAATTCCAGGTATCACCAAGAAAGAATTCAGAATTCTATGAGATAAATTTAACAAAGAGATCGAAGTACTTAAAAAGACTCAAGCAGAAATTCTGGAGCAGAAAATTGCAATAGACATGCTGAAGAGTGCACCAGAGTTTTTAAATACAGATTTGACTAAACAGAGGGAGAATTACTGAGCTTAATGACAGGCTCTTTTAAAATACACAGTCAGAAGAGACATACAAACACAAAAAAAGAATGAAAAACAATGAAACATGGCTACAGGATCTAGAAAACAGCCTCAACGGGGCAATTCTAAGAGTTCGACATAAAGAGGAGGTAAAGAAAGAGACAGGGAAGAAAGTTTATTCAAAGGGATAATAACAGAGAACCTCCCAAATCTAGACAGATATCAATGTCCGAGTACAAGAATGTTATGAAACACCAAGCAGATTTAACACAAAGGCTACCTGAAGGCAGTTAATAATCAAACTCCCAAATATCAAGGATAAAGAAAGTATTCTAAAAGCAGCAAGAGAAAAGAAACAAATAACATACAATGAAGCTCCAATATGTCTGGCAGCAGACTTCTTAGTGGAAATGTTATAGACCCAAAGAGAGTGGCATGACATATTTAGAGTGCTGAAGAAGAAGAAAAAAAGAAACCTTTAACCTAGAATAGCATATCTGGTGAATACTCCAGATATACTGGTATATCCTTCAAACATGAAGGAGAAATAAAGATTTCCCCCAGACAAACAAAAGGTGAGGGATTTCATCAACACTATACCTGTCCTACAAGAAATTCTAAAGGGAGTACTTTAATCAGAAAGAACAGACATTAATGAGCAATAAGTAATCATCTGAAGGCTCACAACTCACTGGTAATAATTAGTACCCAGAAAAACACAAAACATTATAACACTGTAACCGTGGTTAGTTATTACTCACCTTATGTTAAGTCAAAAGGCTAAATGAAGAACCAATAAAAATAATAATGACAACAACTTTTCAAGATATAAACAGTACAATATATAAATAGAAACAACAAAAAAATTAAAAGTGAGGAATGAAGTTAAGGTATAGAGTTTTTATTAGTTTTCTTTTTGCTTTTTAGGTTTTTTATGGAAACAAAGTTGAGTTGCCATCAGCTTAAAATAATGGGTTACAAGATAGAATTTCCAGCCTCATGGCAATCTCAAACCAAAAGCCATACAATAGATACACAAAAAAATAAAAAGCAAGAAACTAAATCATATCACCAGAGAAAACTACCTTCATGAAAAAGAAGACAGAAGGAAAGATGGATGATTAGATGACAAAACAACCAGAAAACAAACATCAAAATGGTAGGAGAAAGTCCACTTGTTAATAGTAGCATTGACTGTAAATGGACCAAAGTCAGCAATGGAGTAGCTGAATTTTTTTTTATAAAAAAATTAAAAAGGCAAGAACCATTGATCTGTTGCCTAAAAGAAGCACACTTCACCTATAAAGACACACATTTTCTGAAAAAAAAAAAAAAAAAGGATGGAAAAAGATATCCCATGTCTATGCAAACCAAAAACAAGCAGGAGTAGCTATACCTATATCAGATGAAAGACAAATAGTATAAGAAGAGACAAAGAAGGACACTATAAAATGATAGAGGGGTGAATTTAGCAAGAGGATATAACAACTATAAATTATATGCACCCAACACTGAAGCCCTCAGGCATGGAAACATTATCAGAGCTAAAGAGAGAGATAGATGCCAATACATTAATAGCTGGAGAATTCAACACCTCATTTTCAGCATTGGGCAGAACTTCTAGACAGAAAATCAACAAACATCGGACTTCATCTGCGCTATAGACCAAATGAATCCAATAGATATTTACAAGATATTTCATCCAACAGCTTCAGAATGTACATTATTTGTTGCAGCACATGGATCATTCTCAAAGACAGACTATATGATAGGTCATGAAACAAATCTTGAGATATTTTAAATAGCTTAAATAATACCAAACACATCCTCTGACCACAATGGAATAAAACTGCAAAGCAAGAACAAGAGGAATTATGGAAATTATGCAAATACATGAAAATTAAACAGTATGGTTCTTTCTGACCAATGGGTCTATGCAGAAATTTTGAAGGAGATTAAAAAATTTCTTGAAAAAATAAGAAAAACACATCATATCAAAATCTATGGGATATAACAAAAGCAGTACTAGGAGAGAAGTTTATGACTGTAATAGCCCACATCAGAAAAGAAGAAAAATTCAAATAAATGCCCTAACAATGAAGCTTAAAGAACTAGAAAAGCAAGAGCAAATCAAATCCAGAATTATTAAAACAAAAGAAATAATAAAAATCAAAGCAGAAATACATGAAATTAAAATGAAGAAAATGATACAAAACATCAGTGAAACAAAAATGTTTTTTGGAAAAGTTAAACAAAATTGACAAACCTGTAGCCACACTGACTAAGAAAAAAAGAGGCTGGGTGCAGTGGCTCACACCTGTAATCCCAGCACTTTGGGAGGCCGAGTCAGGCGGATCATGAGGTCAAGAGATTGAGGCCATCCTGGCTAATGTGGTTAAACCTCATTTCTACTGAAAATACCAAAAAAAAACCCACAAAAATTAGCCAGGCGTGGTGGCAGGCAACTATAGTCCCAGCTACTCAGGGACTGAGGCAGGGGAATGGCTTGAACCCAGGAGGTGGAGCTTGTAGTGAGCCGAGATCACACCACTGCACTCCAGCCTGGGCAACAGAGCAAGACTCCGTCTCAAAAAGAAAAAGAAAAAAGGAGAGAAGAGAGAAAAGACCCATATAAATAAAATCAGAGATGAAAAAGGAGACATTACAAACTGATACTACAAAAATTCAAAGAATTCAAAAATTCAGAGCTACTACTATGATCAACTAAATGACAATAAACTGGAAAATATAGAAAAAATGGACAAAATTCTATACACATCTAACCTACTAAGATTTACTAAGATTGAACGAGGAAGAAATCCAAAACCTGAACATATCAATAGGAAATAACAAGACTGAAATGTTAATAAAATGTCTTCTAGTAAAGAAAGCTGGGGACCCAGTATCTTCACTGCTGAATTCTACCAAACCTTTTTAATAAGAACTAATACCCACCTATTCTGTTTCTTTTTAATAGGAACTAATACCCAACCTGTTCTGAAAATAGAGGAGGAGGAATAACGTCCAAGCTCATTCTATGAGGCCAGTATTGCCCTGATACCAAAACAACACAAATACCATAAAAAGAAAGCTACAGGCCAGTATCCCTGCTAGATATTGATGCAAATGTCCTCAACAAAATACTAGCAAATCAAATTCAATAATATATTAAAAAGATCATTCATTATAACCAAGTGGGGTTTACCCCTGGGATACAAGAATGTTTCAACATATGCAAAACAATCAATGTGATACATCATATCAACAGAATGAAGGACAACAACCATATCATCATTTAAATTGATGCTGAAAAAACATTTGATAAAGTTCAACATCCCTTCATGATAAAAACTCTTAAAAAACTGGGTATAGAAGGAACATATCTAAACAGAATGAAAGCGACATATAGCAGACCCACATCTAACATTATACTGAATGGGGAAAAGCTAAAAGCCTTTCCTCTAAGATCTGAAACACAACAGGAATGCCCACTTTCACCACTGTTATTCAACACAATACTGAAAGTTCTAACTAGAGCAGTCAGATAAGAGAAAGAATCAAGGGCATCCAAGCTGGAAAGCAAGAAATCAAAGTATCCTTGTTTGCAGATATGATGTTATATTTGGAAAACAAAACTAGAGACTTCATAAAAAAAAAAAATTAGGTCTGGGCTCAATGGCTCACACCTGTAATCCCAGCACTTTGGGAGGCCAAAGTAGGTGGATCGCTTGAGGTCACGAGTTCGAGACCAGCCAGGCCAATATGGGAAAACCCTATCTCTACTAAAAATGGGAAAAAATTGGCCAGGCATGCCGGTGCACACCAGTAGTCCCAGCTTCTTTGGAGGCTGAGGCAGGAGAATTGCTTGAACCTGGGAGGAGGAGGTTGCAGTGAGCTGAAACTGAGCCACCGTACTCTAGCCTAGGCAGCAGAGTGAGACTCTGTCTCAAAAAAGAAAAAAACAACTATTAGCACTATAAACAAATTCAGTAAAGTTGCAGGACACAAAATAAACATTCAAAAATCAGTAGCCTATCTTTATGACAACAGCAAACAACCTGAAAAGAAATTTTAAAAGTGATTGCATTTAAATTGCCAAAAATAAAATAAACAACCTAGGCATTAACCTAATCAAAGGAGTAAAAGATCTTAGTATAATGAAATTGTTACAACACTGAATAAAGAAATTTAAGAGGACACACAAAAAAATGTAAAGATATTCCATGCTCATGGATTGGAATAATCAATACTATTACAATGTCCATATTATTCAAAACAATATACAATCTAATCTCTATCAAATTATGAATGGCATTCTTCACAGAAATAAAAAAAAAATCCTAAAATTTACATGGAACCACAAAGACTCAGAATAGTCAAAGCTATCCTAAGCAAAAAGAAAAAAACTGGAGTAATGACGTTATCTGACTTCAACTTCTGCTACAAAGCTATAGTAACCGAAATAGCATGGTACTGGCATAAAAGTAGACACATAAACTAATGGAAAGAGTAGCAAACCCAGAAACAAATCAAACACCTATAGTGAACTCATTTTCAAAAAAGGTGTCAAGAACATACACTGGAGAAAAGACAATGTTTTCGATAAATCGTGTTGGGAAAACTGGATATCCATATGAAGAAGAATAAAACTAAACCCCTGCCTCTCACCTTATACAAAAATACAATCAAAATGGATTAAAGATTTAAAACTAAGACCATGAACTATGAAAACACTACAAGAAAACCTTAGGAAAAGTCTCCAGGACCTTGGCCTGGGCAAAAATTTCTTGAGTAACTTTGCTCACACACATGGGCAACCAAAGCAAAAATGGACAAATAAGATCACATTGAGAAAAAATTTTCTGCTCAGCAAAGAAAAGAATTCACAAAATGAAGAGGCAACCCACATACTGGAAGAAATTATTTGCAAACTACTCATCTGAAAAGAGATTAATAATCAGTATAAGGAGCTCAAACAACCCTGTAGGAAAATATCTAATAATCTGATTATAAAATGGACAAAAGATTTGAATAGACATTTCTCAAAAGAAGACATACAGAATGACAAACAGGCATATGAAAAGGTGTTCAACATCATTTATCATCACAAATGCACATAAAAACTACCATGAGCTATCATCTTACCCCAGTTAAAGTGGCTCATATCTAAAAGACAGGAAGTAAAAAATGCTGGTGAGCATGTGTAGAAAGGGAACCCTCATACTCTGTTGGTGGGAATTTAAGTTATTACAACCACCACGGAGAACAATTTGGAGGTTCCTCAACAAAATAAAATTAGAGCTATCATATGACCCAGCAATCTAACTGCTGGCTATATACCCTAAAGCAGGAAAACCAGTATATTGAAGAGATACCTGCATTCCCATATTTGTTGCAGCACTCTTCACAATAGCCAAGATTGTGAAACAACCTAAGTGTCCATAAACAGATAAGTGGTTAAAGAAAATGTGGCATATATACACAATGGAGTACTACTCAGCCATTTAAAAAAGAATGAGATCCTGTCATTTGCTACAACATGGATGGAAATGAAGATCACTATGTTAAATGAAACCAGGCACAGAAAGACAAGCATTGCATGGTCTCTCTTATTTGTAAGATCTAAAAACCAAAACGATTAAACCCATGGAGATAGAGAGTAGAATGGTGATTACCAGAGGCTGGGAAGGGTACTGTGAGGGTAGGGAGAAAAAGGGGATGATTAATGGGTATAAAAAAAGTAGAAGAATGAATAAGAACTATAAAAAGTAGCACAACGGGGTCACTATAGTCAGTAATACTATAATTGTACATTTCAAAATAACTAAAAGAGTATATTTGAATTGTCTGCAACACTAAGGATAAATTCTCGAGGGTATGGATACCCCATTCTCCAGGATGTGATTATTATGAATTGCATGCCTGCATCAAAACAGCTCATGTACCTCATAAATACATACATCTATTATGTGCCCACAAAACTAAAAATTAAATAAAAACTTTTTAAACAATATTACAAAATTGAAAAAACTCAAATATAAAAATATTAACAAGATCAATTAGATCACGAAGCATAATTTATCATATAAAATGCATTATGTTATGTTTATGAGGATTAGTTAATGGATGGAAAAATGCTTATTACATTATGTTAATTTTGAAAGAACTTGAAAGATAGCAAATTAGCTATCCAGTAATGTGCTAATTTTGTTAAATCACAAAAATGCATACAAAGAGGACTTTTATCTGCAATAAAAGTATGAGAAGATTTCCTTTTACTCATATTTTCTATAATGAACTTTAAAATTTTCATACAGAGATTTGTTGCATTTTATATTCTCTGAAAATAAAATAATCTGGCTCTTTGCTTTATCTTTTTTCTCTAAGAACTGTCACATAATTAGCATCTTTCTGTGTTTTTCCTATGGTGAAATAAAAGAAAGATGGTTTAAACCCAGAAAACTTTGATTGGTTCATATATAAATATTGCCAGTTCTCATGAGCCAGAAACATACTTGACAAAACATTCTTGCAATCCAACAAAGATGCCTACCTAGGGACCATGATAGAAAATTTTGCCATTATAACTCTTTATAAACAATATATTTCAGGCTCCAATGTCATCCGTGTATATTTCGGCTTTCATTAATATCAGTATTGTTCCTACTTTATAAAAAGATGTTCTGAATCTTAGAGAAGTTATGTGGATATACTTTCAAAATTATATGCTCTATTCATTAGATGAACTCAAATAGTTGATTGTTCTAGGGGCATGGAATTGACCTCATAATGATTGTAACATGACGAAAAATCCACATACCAGAGAAACTTGAAGAAAAACAAGAATATGCCATAGAGAGAATCAGATAGAAGAAAACAAGGAACAGAGAGAATAGTGAAAAGGACTGTAAGATTTCCAGTCTGGTTTAAAAAGTGATATCAAGGCTGTGTAGTATAGTTGGTGTAAAAAAATTTTGAATCACAAGTTACCTGGTGACATTCAAAGGGTGATGGTCTCTAGGCAGCTGTAAATAGAATATCAAAGAATAAAGCTGTGCCCAAACTGAAAGGTAGATTAGAAACCAAAAATAGCCACAAGGAAATCTGTGATTATATGCACCCACTGCTAGAGGGATTTAAAGAAATAGCAGAGAAAAAAGTTCTGAGCATCAGACAATCAAAAGGATTAGCAGGAACATGTCTGCTTGAGGTCAGGATGGCCAGATAATATATCAAAGCAAAGCGACATAGATGTAGATTAACTAATTTGATACGTGCTGATCTATCTCTGGACTTAATACAAAACTTTTCATTTGCCACTTTATCAAAAGGAAAATACTCACTATTAGAATGCATGTTTATGACACTGATAAGGAGAAAAAATAAAAGAGAATCCTTTCAAGTTTGTAGTTCATCACCCTATATAATGTGATAAAGAACACAAAACAGTCTGTTAAATCATTGAGTTCCCTCTAGTATAAAGTCATTAACTTCAACAGTCATACAATTAATTTGTTTTTTAAATATCACCATGTAATCTTTTTTATCCTCATTGACATTTTTGATATGTTTTACCGTACTCACTGGTGATTTAAAGTTCTATTACTGTCATTAAGTTAAAATTATTTTATTTCAAATGTGAGAGGCTTTGTTGACTCTGACCTTAAATTAGTGTTTATGTTAATAACAAAACTAGAGTTTAGGTTAATAACAAATAATATTTTTTGCACAAAAATAAGTGCGGCCTATCTAGGGGCAGATTGATACACGTTCTCTGGTCAACATTTTCCTCACTATTTTATTGCCTCATTTAGTTCAATTATGGTCCTCAGGAGATTTTGAGCAATTGTATTTTTTTAAAATATTTTATTAGGGACATCTCAAGTGTACAAAAAAGTTAAAATAATTTTATAGCGAATGCTCATCTGCTCACCATGAGGATTCTACAAATAGAATTCTACTCGACTTGCTTTATCCCGTAGCCTTCCATCCATCTGCCACTGCCAATCTATCAATCGTCCAACTCTTTCAAAGAATTACACAAATAGTAGCAGAAATTAACTTACTTCCCCTTAAATACTCCAACATTATATTATTAGAGTTCACAATTTATTATAATTTTTTTTTTTTTTTTTTTTTTTTGAGACTGAGTCTCACTCTATCGCCTAGACTGGAGTGCAGTGGTGCGATCTTGGCTCACTGCAACCTCCACCTCCCGAGTTCAAGCGATTCTCCTGCCTCAGCCTCCCAAGTAGCTGGGATTAACACTGCACCTGGCTAATTTTGTATTTTTAGTAGAGATGGGGTTTACAGCATCTTGCTGTGTGGCCAAGACTGAATTACAGTAGCATAATTTGGCTAATTATGTGTGGGTTTACAGAGATAGGGTTTACAGCATCTTGCTGTGTGGCCAAGACTGAATTACAGTAGCATAATTTGGCTCACTGCCGCCTCCACCTCCCAGGCTCAAGCAATCCTCCCACCTTGGTCTCTCAAGTAGCTAGGACCACAGGCATGCATGTACAACCACACCCAGCTAATTTCTTATTTTAAAAAAAAAATTGTTTAACTTTTTTTTTGTAGAGACAAGTCTCACCATATTGTCCAAGATAGTATTGGACTCCTGGGCTGAAGCAATCCTCCTGCCTCAGCCTCCCAAAGTGCTGGGATTACAAGAATGAGTCACGGTGCCTGGCTAAATTCATGTCTTCAATGTAAAATGAAATGCACAAATCTTGACCGTACATTCATTGTGTTTTTACAAATGTGAACAAATGCATAGATACTTTCCAAATTGAAATAAAAAGAGAAACAAAATGCGGGTTGGGGAGGAACAGAACAGCCACGTACTGTGGAAAAATTTCAATAGCTGTAATATGTGCATAGTGTAAACACCAGGAGAAGAAAGAGAGAATGGAGTAGAAGAAATATTTGAAGTAATATTAGCTGAGAAATTTCCAGAACTGATGTCAGACTCCAAAAATGGATCCAGAAAACTCAAAGAACACCACCAAGGGGAAAATAATTACATTTTGAAATATCATATTCAAACTGTAGCACACCAAAGACAAAGGTCTTAAAGTAACTCAAAGGAGAAGAGAGGGGAAACACCATACTCACAGAGGCATATGCCTAAGAAATTCAGTGGATCTCCTGTCAGAAATTATGAATGCCCAAAAATGGGAAGTTAAATATTTAAAGTGATAAAAGAAAAAAAAAATCCAGTAGCCCGTCATCTATGTCCAGTGAAACTGTGTTTCAAAAGCGAAGGAGAAATAAAGACTTTCTCAGATCTGTGGGAGAATGGGAGCCAATATTTGATAAGCGGCCATTAGCAAACATAGACGGCCTCACCTTGTGCTTCAGCTGAGTTGAGTTCAAGCACTCTCCCTGATTGTAATGGTTAAATAAAGTCTTCCTTGCGGTTTTTAACTAGTATCTGGTGCAATTTAGCTTTTACAAATCTCAAATCTACATGAAGGAAAAGAGTTATAGAAGGAATAAATAAAAAAGAAATCTATTTTCTTTTTCTTAACTAATTTGAAAATAACTTTGTTTGAAATAAAAGTAAAAATATATTGAGTGTTTTTAGTATATGAACTAGTAAAATAAATCACAGCAATATTATAAGGAACAAAAGGGAAAAATTGGGAGTACTGTTTTATAAAGTACTTGCATTACACATGAAGCAGTATAGTGTTATCTGAAGATGAATTTATATTAGTTAAAATGGATACTGGAAATTCTAAGACAGCTACTGAAAATATTAAAACAAGAAGTATAGTTACTATGCTAAGAGGAGATAAAATTGAATTATATAAAATTTGCAGTTAAAACCATAGAAGGCAGAAAAAGATAAATAAAAAGAAAACAAAGAACAAATGGAATGAATAGAAAACATTCACATACATGGTATATATTAATCCAACTACATTAATAATCATTTAAAATATACCAATTAAAAGACAGATTGCCAGAGTGGATTAAAAAATACTTCATTATGCTGTATTTATAAGAAACCCACTGTAAATTTAAAGACTTAGATTGGTTACAGTGAAAAGGTTGGAGAAAGACATACCATGCAAACACTAATCAATGAAAAGCTCATCATTCTCTCTACAATTTACTTTTTACCCATTGGTTGTTAACTTTACGTTAATTTCCAAATAGGTTCAAACAAGATATTTTATTGATAGCTAACTAAGTGCTATTGTGGTCATCATATCCTGTGTTATTTCAGTTCTTTTAAATTACTTGATACTATTTTGTCATAAAATATATGTTCTATATTAGTAAATACACCACCACACAAATATGAAAAAATGTGTATTCTAAATCTGCAGGGTGGAATTCTTCATAAGGATTAGTTCAGATCACCTTTGTCCTCAATTTTTGCAGTAGTTCTATCAATTGCTAAGACATTATTTCATATTTTTCCAAATAAAATTGGAGAAAAATTTATTGTCCCCTTGGATCCTGTCAACTTTACCTTGAGGAGTTGTTATTAGGTACATACACATTTAAGTTTATTATGCCTTCCTATAGACTTGACACTTTTATCATTGCAAAATGTCTTTTTTTATCACAGGTAGTACTTGCTGCTTTGTACTTTATTTTATATTAATATAGCTATTTCAGGCCTCTTACAGTCACTGTTTGTAGGTACATTTTTACAACCATTTTTACTCCTACTGTTTTCTATCCGTATATTGCAAGTGCATCTCATGTATACAACAAATAGCTGGATCTGTCTTTTAACTGGGTGTTTTGTTTATTAATATTAAACAATTTAGGTGCTGTTTATTCCCTGTTTTCCTTGGATAACTTGAATAATTTTCTAGGATCTTATTGTAATATATCTGTCAGCTTACTATTGACACTTCTGTGCATCATTTTTAGTGACTTGTCTAGGTACTACAATATACATTCTTAACTTTTCACAGGATACCTTAAAATTAATATTTGTTTTTTTGAAATTTAGCAATTCATTGATAATAGGACAGAACACACTGGTGCGTGAAGAGATGAAAGAAAGAAGTCTTTGCTGCTTACAGCTCCAAGTGAGAGAAAGCTGCCAGATAGGGTCACGCAAGGTGTCACATGCAGGGACACGGTCACAGCAAGCTGGAGCTGCTAGGGGCAGTTCACATATGTTGAGTGGAATGAGGTTAGTAGCTAGGTGTTTGTGCTCTCTGAGGATTGATGCATTAGTTTTCTAGGGCTGCCATAACAAACTAACATAGACTAGGGAGCTTAAACAATGGAAATTTATTTTCTCACAATTTTGGAGTCTTGAAGTCCAAGATTAAAGTTTTGGTAAGGTTGGTTTCTTCTGAAAGTTTCTTTTTGGCTTCTTCTCCCACTGCCCTGATATAATCTTTCCTCTGTATGTTCATATAGCCTGATTTCCTCTTCTTTACAAGGACACCAGTGATATGGAATTAGGACACACCCTAATTACCTCATCTTAACTTAGTTACCTCTTAAAGACCCTATTACCAAATATAGTTGACGCTCAGGTATGAAGGGTTAAGGATTCAACGTAAGGATTCAACATATTAAATTAAGGGGGACACAATGGAGATGCAAATCAGCCCATAACACTTGGATAATTTGAATAATGTCATGGGCTCTATGACAAAAGCTCTGTCTGCAGTTGTCATACCTGGTCCCAGAACAATTAGGACAGGTGCATAGAGGCCTGGGATGTGAAAAGTGTGACAGCCCCATAAAGGAAGTGGTTTGGGTGTGGACTTAATCAATTGCTCAAGAAGAGAACTGACTGGCTTCTAGCCAGTACCTTGTAACCAGAATAGGACATAATTAAATAAAAAAAAAAAAAAACTCTATTACAATATGGCACCACCTATGTAAAAAAATGGAAATCTTGGAAATATCCACTAGCATTTACCCCATTATTATGTATGCCATGGTTTATACAACACATACACATACACACACACACACACACACACACACACACACACACACACACATTACATCTGAGTATATTATTTGTAAACTTTTCATTTTGAAATAATTTTAGACTCTCATAGAAATTGCAGGAATAATGAGAAGGTTCTCACTTTCCTTTCAACTGAGTTCCCCAAATGATAGCATCTTAAGGAACCATAGCATAATTATCAAATCCAGAAAATAGACATTGGTACAATAATATTAACTGCAGACCTTATACAGAATTTATTATTTTTATATGCACTTTTTTGTGTGTGCAGAAGTTCACAAAATTGTATCACATGTGTAGAGTCTTGCAACCACCACCACAATCAGAATAGGCAAGCAATGCATCTCCCCAAAGAATCCTGTGTTACTCGGTCATAGTCATGTCATCCCTCCACCCTTTAACTCTGGCAACACCGCTCGTTATTTTGATGATTTTATATAAATGGAACCATATACTATGCAACCCATTGAGACAGATTATTTTCTCTTATAATGTTTTCATATTCATTAAGATTGTGCACATCAATGAATTGTTCCTTTTTATTGCTGAATGATACGCCATTATATGGATGAATCACAATTTTGTTTATTCATTCTGCTACTGAAGGACATCAGCGATTTTTTTTTATTTTGATGCTATTGCTAATAAAGGTGATATGAAATATGTGTACAGGTTCTTTTTCTGAATATACATTTTCAGTTCTCCAGGATAAATACGCTGAAATGGGATGGCTGAGGCATGTGGTAACTGCACGTTTAGCTTTCCAAGAAACAGACAACATTTTTTTCCAAGTGACTACACATCCGTGTCTTCACTAGCAAGATGTAAGAGATTCTAGAGCTTCACAGCCTTATCTGCACTTGGTGGAGCAAATTTATTCGTTTATTTATTTATCCCATTCTAGTAGATATATAACGATATCTAATTTTTGCTTTAATTTGCATTATCCTAATGCTGCTGATGTTAAATATTCATTCATGTAGCAATTTGCCAGTTATACACACTTTTTGGTGAAGTGTATTTAATTTTCTGATTGGATTATTTGTTTTCTTAATGTTAAGTTTAGAGAATCCTTTTTATATTCTGAATACAAGTTCTTTGCTGGATATATTATTGGAAAATATTTTTGTCCATTGTGTGGTTATCTTACAGTGTCTTTTGCAGAGCAAATAGTTTTAATTTTGAAAAAGTCCAATTTATTGCTTTTTATTTTATAAGTCCACAAACTACTTGCTTAATCATAGGTCACATAGATTTTTTTTCTTGTGTTGTCTTCTAATTGTTTTATATTGTATATTTTTAATTGGTACCAATTATCTATTTTGATTTGATTTTTTGAAAGGTATAAGGCTTATGTCAAGAATCATTCTTTTGCATATGGATGTATAATTGTACCAACATCACTTTTGAAAACACTCCTCTTTCTTTGTGCTTATCTCAAAATTCAGTTGATTCTACATTTGTGGTTCTATTTCTCAATTTTCATTGGTTCCATTGATCTGTGTGTCTATTTCTGTGCAAAACCACACCCTTTCCATCACTGGAGAAATATACTAAATTTAAAAATCTAGTTGTACGGTCTTTTGATTTTTTTTCTTCTTAATTTAAAATTACGTTGATTCAGTTCTTTCTTCATTTCCATATAATTTCAGATTTAAACATATCTACAAAAATTCTTGCCGGGTTATTGAAGGAAAATGAGTTAAACCTAGCATTTCATATATTTAGGTTTTTCATCAGTATTTTGAAGTTTTCAGCATACGGATTGTCTACGTGCTTCGTTAGATTTATGTAAAGCTATTGTAAATCATTCTTTTAGTTTCAAAATATTCTATGATAATATATCAAAATATTGACTTAGTTGTTTTGACCTTCTATGATTGTGCAAAACTCGCTTATTAGTTCTAGGAGATTCTTTGGGTAGCTTGGGATTTTCTGCATGAACAATCCTGTCATATGCACAGATAGGGTAGGTTTATTTCTTCTCTTCTAATCTGTGTGCATTTCATTTTCTTATCTTGCCTTATGTCACTGGCTAGTCCTATGCTGAATAAGAGTGATGAGAGTGGTCATCATAACCACTTTTTCTATATAGCAGCACAGCATTCACCTTTTCAGCGTTATGTGTGTTATGTATGATGTTAACTGTAGGATATTTTTGTAAATACTCTTTATGGAGTTGAAGTTTCTCTCTAATACTAGTTTGTTAACAGTAGGTGTTGGGTTCTGTCAAATGCTTTAACTACATAAATTGATGCCATAATGTGGTTTTTCTTCTTTTGACTGCTAATATGGTGGATGACATTGATCTATAAATGTTGAGCTAGCTTTTTTTATTATTATACTTTAAGTTCTAGGGTACATGTACACAACTTGCAGGTTCGTTACATATGTATATATGTGCCATGTTGGTGTGCTGCATCCATTAACTCGTCATTTACATTAGGTATATCTCATAATGCTATCCCTCTCCCCTCCTCCCACCCCACAACAGGCCCTGGCGTGTGATATTCCCCATCCCGTGTCCAAATGTTCTCGTTGTTCAATTTCCACCTATGAGTGAGAACGTGTGGTGTTTGGTTTTCTGTCCTTGTGAAAGTTTGCTCAGAATGATGGTTTCCAGCTGCATCCATGTCCCTACAAAGGACATGAACTCATCCTCTTTTATGGCTGCATAGTATTCCATGGTATATATGGGCCACATTTTCTTAATCCAGTCTGTCATTGATGGATATTTGGGTTGGTTCCAAGTCTTTGCTGTTGTGAATAGTGCCGCAATAAACATACGTGTGCATGTGTCTTTATAGCAGCATGATTTATAATCCTTTGGGTATATGCCCAGTAATGGGATGCTGGGTCAAATGGTATTTCTAATTCTAGATCCTTGAGGAATCACCACACTGTCTTCCATAATGGTTGAACTAGTTTACAGTCCCACCAACAGTTTTTAAAATAAACCCTACTTTGGGGAATTTCTATCTTCAAACCTCTTTCAGACAGTTTAATTAATACTTCCCTTTTAATAATCTCAAATGAAAAGAACAATCATCTCTTGAATGAAATCAGGTTGTTGGCTAATTTTTAAAACGTGAGTCAAGATGCTAATCTTGACTCAAATGTTGTTCAAATCCTTATTCCTTTATGAATGTTTCACAGGTAATTATTTCTTATAAGTTTATTTACCAAAGTTCCATTAGCTGTAAATTTTATTTCCTAAAAGCATTCTGTAAAACATCTGACTCTGGCTTAAAACCATTCTATTATGTAACATGTGTGACATTTAGCTCTTTAAACCAATGTATGCTTTGAGTAACCACTCAACTGCTGGTGGTTATAGTTTCTTTTTTTGGTTTGTTTGTTTGTTTTTTGAGATGGAGTCTCGCTTTGTCTCCCAGGCTGGAGTTTTGTGGCGCAGTCTTGGCTCACTATAACTGTAACTAATCATTATAGTTTATTATAAAATATAAAATAAATGCTTGATGCTTCAAACCAAATGCTGCCATTAGAACCAATATTCATAAATAATATAGCTTGGCATATACACAGCATGTAATATGTAACATAATTATACATAAAATTTTATTAAGGCATAGACTTTAAGATAAGTGCATATTAATACAATTATTTGGGTAATAGTAAGTTGAAATGAAGTGACTCTGGTGAAGCTTTAAGCAACATAAATATAGTAAAACTGTTAATTAACTGTGCAATAATCTGCCATACAGGAAAAATGCATTTAAGCTATTATTTTCACATTAAAAATTTTATTTGAGGCCAGGCACAGTGGCTTATGCCCGTAATCCTAGCATTTTGGGAGGCTGAGGTGGGTGGATTATAAGGTCAGGAGATCGAGACCTTTCTGGCTAACACAGTGAAACCCTGTCTCTACTAAAACTACAAAACATTAGCCAGGCGTGGTGGAGGGTGCCTGTAGCCCCAGCTACTCGGGAGGTTGAGGCAGGAGAATCGCTTGAACCTGGGAAGCGGAGGTTGCATTAAGCTGGGATCGTGCCACTGCACTCATGCCTGGGTGACAGAGCGAACTTCCATTTCAAAAACAAAAGAAATTTATTTGACAGGTTTGATAGGAGAAGAACAATTCATGCTTGTGGACTTAATTTAAAGTTATTTGTTTACTGTTGAATTTAATAATTTTTCTTGGAAATTTTTATTTCTTATATTTTGGAACTTAAAATTAAAGTCTAATTCAAAAATTATTATTTTATTGAATTATTATTATTAAAAACAGTAATATCTTTTTCCTCTCTACTTTTTGACAAGATCAATGTTTTAAACAATCAATATACTTCTTTTTGCCAAATATAAATCAAGGACTCAGTAAATCTTGGTTGAATATTTGACATTGTAAAATTCACCTGCCACAGTGGCCAAATTCAATCAAGGTGGTAAAAACAAAAGCTTTCCACCAATTATAATTTGTGATATTCAGAAATTCTCAGTCAACATATGGAGCTGAAACAAGGAGAAAAGTACCAAGAAAATCATTAGAATCAGTCAGGGAATTGTTAGCACATGTCTTACGATCCATGCAAATATTATATACCTTTTAACAGGAATAAATGTCATAACAAATATAATACATGTATGAAACAAAGCAAACCTAGCCATATGTCCCCAGTAATGAGCCACTAATTCCACTAATTGTCATGTTGGGAAAATGACTGGACAATAAGAAAGCCATGATGAAACTAACAATCACTTATTGAAAGCTTATCTCTTTCTTTATCAAAATCTCCTCATCTGTGAAACGAGGACTAAATTACATAGCTGTGAGGTCCCTTCCAAGATTGATCGTATTTTACCATAGTGCTTTTTTTTATTCTTCACTCATAACTTAAAAGTTAAAAAGAAATATTAAAATGTTTATCAGAAACTTTCAATTAAGTGATTTTTAAGTATAACCAGTATACAATATTTTTACCTACTGTTATTTAAGTAACATGATTGTTACCTAGAAATATAGGTTTCTTGACTTAACAGACATATGGCAAAGAGAACTCAACTGCTGGTGGTTATGGTTTCTTTTTTTGGTTTGTTTGTTTGTTTTTTGAGATGGAGTCTCGCTTTGTCTCCCAGGCTGGAGTTTTGTGGCGCAGTCTTGGCTCACTGCAATCTCCGCCTCCCGGGTTCAAGCGATTCTCACTAGGATGGTCGCGATCTCTTAACCTCATGATCCACCCACCTTGGCCTCTCAAAATGCTGGGATTGGTTAATTTTGTGTGTCCACTTCTCTGGTCCACAATACCCCATATATTTGACTAAATGCAAGTCCACACGTCACTGTGAAGGCATGTTTAGATGAAATTGAAATTTATATCAGTAGAATTTGAGTAAAGCAGACTACTCCTCAGAATGTGAATATGCCTTATCCAATTAGTTGAAGGCCATAAGGAAAAAAGACTGATTTCCCCTGAGAAAAAAGGAATTTTGTCTCCAGACTTCCTTCAGATGGGAGCTGAAATATTAAGTCTGCCAATTCCTTAAGATAAATCTGTAGATAGATTGACATAGAAAGAAAGAGATATATAGAGCTAAGAGTGATATGTACATAGATATACATATAGAGATAAAACCTGTGCACCTGTTTGCTGTAGCACAGAGCTAAGGGAGTTTCACCCATGGTCATGTGGGATCGGATATAGGTGGGAAAGTATAAAAATTTTTGCAACATCTCCATAGTGGCAATGCTAATCACAAGGACACTGTCATATTGGTTTATTAATTTTTAGTAGCTTTGCAGTACTCATGGAAGAAAATAACAGCGTTAGTTAAACAACTACAAACTTAGGGCATGGTCAGAAAGCTAGAAAGCCTCTATGTTAGTTTCCTCGGCATTAGTTTTATAGTAACACATACTGTTTTAAACTGTATGTTTAAACTGTATGTTTGAAACAGAAGAAATTTATTTTCTCCTGTTCTACAGGCTGTAAATCTGAGGTATTGGCAAGGCTATATTCTCTCTTGGAAAACTCTAGGGAAGGATCCTGTCTTGTCACTTCCTAGCTTCTATGGTGTTCTAATAAGGACACCGGTCATTAAATTAAGACCCACTTATTCCAGTATGATCTCATCTTAACTAATGACATCAGCAAAGACTCTTTTTCTGAATTGGGTCACATTATGAGGTTCCATAGTGATATGAATTTTGGAGGAACACTAGTCAACCCAGTACAGTCTCTATGGATAGTATTAAAGACCCCATCTCTTGTATCTAGAAAGATGACTGTGCTGAAAATCAATTCAAGGAATGCATTGTGAGACAAAGGAAGTGCAGAGAAAGCTGAATTCACAGCCCTAGCAAGTCTCCTTGTGGCAGACAGAAATGAGGTGGCCCTCAAGGTTCCCATCTCTGGTAGATACACAACTTCTCCAGGTATTCAATCAAACACTAATCTAAATGCTGCTGTAAAGGAGTTTTACAGACATATTTAATATTCTAACCAGGTGACATGAACATAAGGAAACTGGCCAAATCAACTAATCTTTTAATAAGATTTAAGTCTTCCTGGCAAAAGAAATTTAGACATGAGAGAGATTCAACACAAGAGAGATTCTCCATTGCTGACTTTGAAGATAGAAGTTGCCACATGGCAAGAAATGTGGGCAGTCTCTTTGTGTTGCATCTAGCTGTCTAGCAAGAACAAAATACTTTAGACCCACAGTGAAAAGGAACTGAATTGTGTCACAACCACCTGAGCTTGGAAGAGGATGTTAATCTTCAAATGGAAACTTAGATAAGTCAATACTTTGAGTTTCATCTGTGAGAACTTGAACAATCTATCCTCGCCATGAACAGGTTTCAGATTTTCAAAGTTAATAAATTAATGGTGTTATTTGAAGCTTATAAGTTTGTAAAATTTAGTTTGATATTGATGGTATTGTTTGAAGCTGACAAGTATATAGTATTTTGTTTGCATCAATAAAAAATAGTGCATTTCTACACTACAATTCACACTTTGACAGAGAAGGTGTGGTCCCAGGAGACCTGGAGTAGGAACATCCTAGTGGATGTGTTTCAAACACAGATATACTTAAAAGTCTAGGGCCTCTAGCTCCTGAAATTATGTTCTCCACTTTGCTGGTGGAAAGCAGCCTCCACTCCCCTGGAGAACAGGGAAAGTCTTATTCTCTAGTGGATGTTTTGCCAAATAATACTTTTCATCAAATCTACATCAAACTCATTTAATTGCTACTTGACTAAAACTAGGACTACGTTTAAGCATGATTTGATCAAAGAAGCCCTGTTCTCCCTTCAAGACTAAGGAGGCTATTCACAAAAGAAGCTATGAGATGTGGTTAATAGACGCAATAAGTAACTCAGAAAACATGCTTGGGAATGGGTCTTGCAGCTGCTGAACTGGAGAAGGTGGTGAATATAAAACTAGTAAGCAATAGTTTTATGACTGAGGATCACACCAGGATGCTGGGAAAGGTCATGGGCCAGCAGATGTACTGGCTAAGAATGAGAGGAATCTGGAATTAGTGGTAGAGGAAGGAAATGATGAATAGCAATTATGGCTATGGGAACAACCATGGTGTGGAGAGCTGCAGCTTGCTCTGTTGCACTTATTGTGTTTCTATTAGTTTTTAAAATATAGGCAGCTATCATGTGAAGGATCTTGACAGGTCATGACATAGCGAATGTGGAGTGTGAGGATCTGAGCATTACAAGAGATGCCTGGTAGCGGATAGTGGCCTTACCAATCACATACAAGAACACAAATCATGACACTGTGGTTAAGTGCACAGCATGAAAGAGAAAAGATTAATAAACAAAAAAGTTAGTACTGATAACAAACAGGCATATTTAAGGAAACGAGAACAACTTTCAAAATAATTTGTATTCACAAAGATATATGAGAGGATATTATATTTTTAAAAAATAATTGGGTCATATAAAGAAATTGAACAATATAAGAATGAGTTTGCTTTGTTAAAAGCCCTGAAATTATACAAAAATACTAAAATTAAAAGAATTTCCCATAATGCAAAGAAAAAAATAAAAATAAAAAGATGCATAAAATGTTAAGAAATACATAGAATTAAAACAGGACGGCAAAATATATTACATTAGAATAAAGGAAAAGATATACAGATGAAGAATGAAAACAAAGGACTAATAAGAAAAATATCTAAGCTTAAAAAGTAGATAAAAGCATTTGTAATAAAAGGCTCTGCCAGGTAACCACCAGGGTAAATTTATAAAAGACCATCACCTTGGAACATCATGTTGAAATTTCAAAGAATAAAAGATGAAGAGAGGATACTAATGGCTTTAAAAAATGATCAGGTTATTGGCAAATAAATACAAACCAGATTGTCATCAAAGAATCCATTAGTAGCACTGAGTTCAGAGCTTAATAGAGCAATACCTTCAGTGTTCTGAGGGGAAAGAATTTTGCATTTAGAACTTTTTACCCAACCAAATTATAAATTGCGTGTACAAAAAATTAAACATATTTTTTGTTCTTGCAAAAGCATCTATCTATTTGAAAATAAAACTGCTTGAGCATGTTTTAGCTAAACTGAAAATAAAAAAGCAGTGAGGAAGTCATGGGATGCAAGAATCAATGCATTTAATTAAATATACAAGATAGTATAAAAATACCCAGTCCACAGCAGGCAGAAAAAGAAATCAGTTTAATCTAAAACAGGAAGTCAAAAATGCTTTGAAAAATGTTTTTGTTAAAAATGTAGAAATTGATAATGATAATTCAGTTGCATAATTACTTATGTATAATGATAAAATTATCTGAAAATTGAAAATTTTTCTGACTCCTTTGGTAGCATAGCTGAACTGACAGGAAACAACATATTATAATCTGTATGTGTGATATTTTGTATAAATATTCATATTTACATTTAATTTCAGAAACATTAACATTTTTGAATATGGAGCTATGCCTTCAAATCTACTGCAGCTGTTATATAATTTATAATACCCGACTGGTATCTCCTAATATCTAAAAAATAATCGAATTTCAAATTATATTTTGCCCCAAGGTTTTCAGAAGAGAAATGAGGAACTGCAATTGTAATAATAGCTCAGAAGACTGCATTCAGTTTTACAGATTTTATACTTTAAGAAATAACTCTAATTGCTATAAACTTTGGAAACAATGGTAGTGAAGGTAATGTCTCCTTGTTAAAACCATGCTGTTGTTCTGGAATGCCAAAGCTGTGCACTGAATCAAGGTTTGCTCATCATTTTCAGTACACAAGAATCGAGAAACACAAGCAAAGGTTAGAGAAAGCCAGGACAGAATGTCACTCCTCAGGTTCTTTCTGCTGCAAATGTGGTTTCTGTCCCAGATTGAAGGACGAAGTCTCCAAATGCAGAACACAGTCACCCTGAAACATCAAGCAATGTTTTAGGTCGTGAAACATCTAATTTTTTTTTTTACTTACAGAGAATTTACATGAAAATTTCCAAGGATTCATGCCCACAGGAATTAAGTTTGTCTGGCAAAAGAAATGCTAAACCAGAAACAAAGTACAAAAAAAAATGTAATTTTGTAATGAAATAACACATACCATTAGTCTAGTAACCAGAAGGTCAGTTGCCAATGAGTTTATGATGCCATTGAAATGCCACCTGCCTTCTGTGTGTGCATCCTCCTGGTAGAGGGAAATCAATGGATTCCAGACCAACTGCTTGACTCCTTTTTTGTCTACTGTTTCTCTTGTGCCTATAGCAGTGTTGGGCACACAGTAGTCTGAAAAAATCATTTTCTTAGTGACTAAATTGAGTAAGTATTAGCAATAGCCATTGGAGCTGTGGAACACTGTGTTCAGAAAGAATATGGAGACTCCACCTAGACCCCTGTGAAATAATAGAACATGATATGGTTGCAGTGTCTTAACATATGAGCATAGGAGAGAACCGTGACAGCCCAATGTCCACACATTCTTCTCGGGAGCTCTTTTAAATAGACCATGGTCTTCTTTGAAAAGGAATAACTAATAAAAATGAGTTAGTGCCCCAATGTCAACACCTACAATTTAACAATTTTCAAAATAAAAAATTTAGAAAAAGATGATGTTTTTGAAGTCATGAATTCCTTAGCTTTGTCCAGATTTCCCATTGTACTGTCATAAGGCTATTTCATCATTTCTGCTCTTTGTTTTGTAATTAATTATCTTCAAGAACTTAATGGGACTCATGATTGCTTTCAATGAGACAGGTGGACTTCATCCAGATCTATATTGTAATGCAAAAATGATTATCTTCAATCATCTATATTTAGTTGCCAGGGCTTCCAAAACAAGGTACCACAGGCTGGGTGCTTAGACAACAGAAATTTATTTCCTCACAGTTTGGAGGCTGGAAGTCTAAGATCAAAGTATTGATAGTGTTGATTTCTCCTGAGTCCTCGCTCCTTGACTCGTAATGGTCATCTTCCCCTTCTGCCCTCACATGATCTTTCCACTGTGTGTGTCTCTAACTTAATCTCTTCTAATGAGGAGACAAATTATACCGAATAGAAGCCCATACTAAGGACCTTAAATACCTTTTAAAAGACCCTATTCCCAAATACAGCCACAGCCTGAGGTACTGGTAATTACTTCAACATGCAGACTTCGGGGAGGGGACACAATTCACCCCACAGCATCATCCAAAGCACAGACTTGCCCTACTGTGATACAGTACGGTTATGTTTTCAGCACTCTTTTATTCTACTTGATGTTAAGAATGGTAAACGATACTGTTTTATCATGGAAAAATATTTGGCTTTCTTCTCCAATAAGATTCATTTGTGAGTGCATGAGATGTGCTTTTGTTAATACACCAATTACTATGCTTTTGCAAAAGTACATTATTGATGGTACCAAATTATATACAAAAATTATGAAGGCAGAAACCTCTGGTACAAGAGGTGAGTAAGATACCCACCAGTTCACCATTTAAACCTATAAATCTCTGTAAAAGAAACAATTAGGAAATAAGAAACCTATTCAAAAATAATTTCTCACAAATAATAAATATATGTGAGCAAAATATTATGTTTCTACCATCACCGAAAATTGTCTGACTAAAGATAAATATACGAAAACAGTACAGTGAAAACTAGAGTTTCCAAATAATGTCTGATTTAGTGACTTATTAAAAAATTGTCTAAGTTTCTAAAAAAGTTTAGTAAATCTTAAAAAACATAATTATTTTCTTTGAAGATAAGTTTTTACAGAAACTCTTATTACTGCTCAAAAAATTAAGGTTGTTAGTGTTGTTATAAACAATCTAAGTTTTTCTTTAAGAATTCTCAAATTAACTATCATTTCTAGAACTTTATATAAGAAAGTATGTTTGTAAAGATTCACATTTTTTTTCTTTATTCAAATATTCACAGGGCCGGGCACAGTGGCTCACGCCTGTAATCCCAGCATTTTGGGAGGCCGAGGCTAGTGGATCATTAGGTCAGGAGATTGAGATCATCCTGGCTAACACAGTGAAACCCCATCTATACTAAAAATGCAAAAAATTAGCCAGGTGTGGTGGCACATGCCTGTAGTCCCAGTTACTTGGGAGGCTGAAGCAGGAGAATCACTTGAACCTGGGAGGCAGAGGTTGCAGTGGGCCATGATTGTGCCACCGCACTCCAGCCTGGGCAACAGAGCAAGACATCATCTCAAAAAAAAAAAAATTTTTTTTTACAAAACTCTGAAGTATCCCAGTATTATTTTGAAGGCAAGAAACACCCCAAAATATTTAAGGTTTTAATATGTATTATATGTTCTATGTTTGTAAGCAAGAAACTCTTAATTTCTTCAATCTACTTTTTATTTTAGCAAATAAAATATCAAGCAATTGGCTTAGTGAGTGAAATTATAAATTGATATATAAAAAAATTGACATAATTTCAGTTCAGATAGAAAAAAACTAGACAAATTGAAAACCAGTGATTTTTCATGAATCTTGAGGTCTCGGGACAAACTGCTATCCCCAAGGCACCTACAAGGAGATACAGGATTTGAGAATTTTCTTACCTGGACAGAAGCCACTGGAATCCACAGAAACCAACTGTAAGATCAAACTGAATGGCTGGAAGCCAAATATGGGCTAGGATGAGAGTGAGAAATGCTTGGGATCAATAGTCATAGGGATATCACCATGCTTTTGTAGACTTTTCCTTCAAGAACCCCCAAAGTCTCTTAAAACGTGGATCTGCAAAAAGTACCCCCACAGCACCCCACCAGTGCCAGTTGTGGGAAGGGACGAGGGAGATGCTCAAAGATCCTTTTCCCTTATAGAACAAAGTCTCAGTCCATAAGGGATAGAAAATCAGTAATGCCTCCTGAGTAGTAAAATTCCATTATAGTTAAGGGAAGGAAACTAAGTGCAGCTCCAGCCACCCACTCTTGCTTAGGACACAGAAAAAGCCATAATCTGCAAGAACAATGGCCTAAAGGACATTGGGGAAATTGTCCAATAGCAACCAGGAAATGGATTAGGAGGACAGAGGGAAAAGTCTCTAGCCCTGAAGGAGAAATAGAAATGCTTCTGAAGTTCACACCCCCGAGACACAGTACTGCTGTGTACTCCAAAGACAAAGATTTAACCAGAAGATTAGATAACGCTCTTCCTGTGCTTTAACCATGCTAGGAAGCCCCCATTAATAACACCACAGTGGGCTGCAGCTGACAGAGTGGCAACAGATAGACTTTCTCTGAGACACAGCTAAAAGGGAAGCCCCCAGATCAGAAGGGAGATTAGAAACAAGGTCACTAGGGGAGTTTGAAGCCTCTGGTTCCCACACCAACAACACACTTCAAAATAGCTCAAGTACAGAGCAAATTAATTAAAATTCTCACAATAAAGCCCTATCTACTAAAGTACACATTGCCTTGTGAAAACGTATTCAATTTTCAGAAGAAAAAAGTAGAAGGCATGCCCACAGGCAAGAAAAAGCACAACGTGAGAAAACAAAGTAATGATCAGAACCATACTCAGATAAAACAGAGACAATGAAGTTATTAGAAAGGAATTTAAAATAATTAAAGGCAGAAAATCTGCAATATTTGATGAGTAATATCATCAGAGAGATGGAAATTATAAGAAAGAATCCAAAGGAAATCTTATAAATAGAAACAGTAGTAAAAGCTGAAAATACTTTCAACAAGCCCATAAGTAGACTTAGGACAGCCAAATTGTCTATGAAATTGAAGATGGCTCAATAGAACACTGAAATGCAAAGAGCAAAAAGTCAAAAACACAGAATATGACAAACAGGAACTCTCGGGTAATAAACAATGTAAGATATACATCATCATTGCAATCCCACAAGGAGAAAATATTTAGAGCAGCAGAAATGTTTTAGCTATCAATTACCCAAAACTTTGCAAAACTAGTTACAGACAACAAACCACACAGATCCAAGAAGCACAGACTGCACCATAACAGAATAAATATAAAGATAAAACTAACACGGAAAAATAAATAAAACCAGGCACATTATATTTGAACCACTGAAGACAAAAATTCACACAGAAAACCAAGAAGGCAGGTTAGGGTGGGGAGAGGGGGCATGTCACCTGCAGATGAACAAAACCAATAATTACAACAGACTTCTCATCAGAAACCAGGCAAGTAAGAAGACACTGGACTGAAATGTTTGAAATTTTGAAAGCAAAAGTTGACAATCAGAAATTGCATGTCCAGAGAAAATATTCTTCAGAAGTGAAGAAGTAAAAACTTTCTCAGATAATGGAAAACAAGAAATGTATTACCAGCAGAACTGTCCACACGATATGTTAAAATAAATTATCCAGATAGAAGGAATATGACTTAGGTCAGAACGGTGGATCTATAAAAATTAAAAAAGAATGTCTGAAAAGGCATAAATTAAAATAAAACGTAATCTCTTTGTATAGAGAAATGCTTTAAACGTTGGGTCAAGATGGCAGACTCGAGCAGCTCATGTGCTCCACTTTCATGGAAAGCAAAACACAGGGCTGGTGAACACTGACCCCTACAGGCTGATCATGTAAGAAGCCATACTAAGATCCATCAAGGCATCGGGGGACACAGAGAACAGAAAGGGGGCAAAACTGGGCACTAGCCTAACAGGGCCCAATGTGGAGCCAGGAGAAGAAGCTCCCAAACTCAGGACAGGGTAGATGAATGAGAGCCCTTTGAGGGATTTACACACTCCACAGGGACCCTTGCAAGACTTGGGAATGAGAGAAGCCCCTTGGCCCCCTCCACTGCACTTCTAAACTGAGGCAGAAAGCCTCCCTTTTGCAGAGGCAACTGTCAAGTCCAAGGGGTCCTCTACAAGCCTTGGACACTGAAACAGATAAGCACGAGCACTATAGCTCCAATAGAAGCCACAGTTGCGGTTCCTGGGAGCAGTAAGATGGCTCCACCCCACTTGACCAGATAAGGCTCAGTACCAGCTTCCAGCACAGTGGTCCTGCTTTGTCTGAACTTGGCCAGCAGCTGCAGCCTCCTGTTGTCCCAGGAGGTACCTGGATGACAAGGCCAGCAATCCCCCAGCCGCCACCCCTGCCACTGGTAGCCAGGAAGGCAATGCATGCTAGAGCTTCCAGCCCAGCCACCCTGCTTTTATGTGAACTCAGTCAGTCAGGTGTAGCCTTCTATTGTCCCCAGAAGCAACTAGGCACCAGGGATGGTCAGTGATTCATCCACCACTGCCACTGTTAATCAGGTAGTCAATGCTTGCTAGATCTAATAGCCTGGCAGTCCCACTTCTGTGTGGACTATGTTGCTGGGTACAGCATCCTTTCATCCTGGGAAACACCTGGACTGCAGGGCAGGCGACCCCACCCATCCCTGCCACTGGTAGCCAGGTGGGCAATGCCTGCAGGAGCTTTTGGCCAAGAGGAGCCACTTCTTTCTGAATTCTGCCAAGGAGCACAGCCTCCTGTTGCCCTGGAAAACATCTAGAAGGCAGAGAGGACACCACCACCCACCCCACCTCTCAGTTAGATGGGCTGAACCTCCGAAAGCTTCCAGCCTGGTGGTCCCACTGCTGCCTGAAGTCTCTGGGCAGGCACAACCTCATGTTTTCCTGGGTAGCACTCAGATAGCAAATTAGGTGACCCCACCTACACCCACATCTTCTAGCTCAGCAAGACTTGCTGGTTTTGGCAGTGTCTAAGCAGGGAGGAGCCCTCACTCTCAAATCACTGAGAGAAGTGAGATGCTTGGGTTTACAATCAGTGGAGGAGTAAGGTGACCCAAGAAGGATACGGCCTGGCTGCAAACTGCAGCCCCTGACTGAGGGAGCCCCATGGACCAGAACACCCAACAAAAGAAATGTAAGCACAGAGACAGTCATCAGAGGGGCTCCTCCAAAACACAGGAATGGACTATGTAAAGAGTCTTCTCTTTCCCCATCCACTACAGAACACTACTGCCAACTACACCGAAACACACACAAAAAAGCCGTGCAGTCAAGTAAGAGCATATCTGAAGACTTTTGCCAGCTACACCGAAACACACAAAAACAGTCATGCAGCAGAGTAAGAGCGTATCTGATGGCTAACACTCTTAAGCACCACCTACTGGATCATAGTCCAAAATACAATACCAAAATATGTTGCCAGTATGAAGCACTTGTGAGTGCCCCACACCAGTCAATGTGTGTGCACCCTGCTGCACCACCATACCTGCTGGCACATGCAAGCAAGCACAGCTGCCACTGCTACCACCTTGATGAAGGACTTTGACCAGTAACATCCATCATAGTGTTGTGTCCAGAAGACCAGGAACACTTCAATCCCTCCAACACAGCAGGTTCTGATCCTCAAGGGATCAGAGAACAAAACCAGGGGCTTGGTGCCAGTCCCCTAGAGTTACAGCATGCGGCCCAGAAGCACAGAACTGAAGCTTGGCTACCTGAAATCTTCCAGAATCAAAGGAAGTTGTCTGCACCCACCTTATACCAAAATAAAACCCCCAAGGACATCAGAGAAGATAAAACCCCCCCAAAATATCTCTCCAAAGGACAGCAACTCTGAAGATGAAAGGAACAGCCACCCACACAAATGAGAAAGAGCTAATGCAAGAACTTTGGCAACTCAGAAAGCCACCATGTCTTCTTACCACCAAATAACTACACTAGTTCCCCAGTAATAGTTCTTAAGTGGGTTGAAATGGTGGAAATGACAGGAATATAATTCAGAGTATGGATAGGAACAAAGATCATCAACTTGCAGGATAAAGTCCAAAACCCAACTCAAGGAATCTAAGTAATCCAATAAAATGACACAGGAGCTAAAAGACAAAATGGCCATTTTAAGAAAGAACCAAAGTGACCAAAGTGACATATAAAATAATACCAATACCAAGGCAGGAGAGAATGCAGAAGTAGTAGCAACCTCAGACAAGCCTGGGGGGAATGCAAAATGGTACAGCCCTTAGGAAGTCACGTTAGCAATGTCTTATAATTTTCTATCTATGCCTATAGTATGGTCCAGCAATCTGTTTCTAAGAATTATACTAGATAAATAAAAAGTTGAGTCCAAACAGAAACCTATACATAAATGTAAATAGTAGTTCTATTCATAAGAGCCCATGTTTTTTAAACCAAAATATTTTCAACTGGTAGATGTATACAAAATGGAATATGAATCAGCAATCAAAATGAACCAGTTATTGATACACCCAGTAGGTTGTCTGAATCTCAAAGTTATGACACTGAGTGAAGGAATTCAGTCTTGGAATGATTCTCCTGTTTGCCAGAGGCTCATTACTAGGAAAGTGTATAGATGGGGGATTATATAACTATGAAGATATTTTCTAGGATGATAAAACCATCCTGTTTTATAATTTGTGGTAGTTACACAAATCTGTACAGATGGTAAAGTTTATAGAACTGTCCATCAAAGCAAATAAATTTAATGTTTTATATACTTACTTTAGAGGTATAAAAAACACAATGAAGATATATGTGAATGGATGAAAAGTTGACAAGGAGTTTATCTGGAGCTATGTTTCCCAGAGTCCCCTCCCCCGTATGATTTGGGGTTAGGGTTGATTTAAAAGGCGTGGCATGTGATGTGGTATGAGGATGTAAACCACAGCTATCACCATATGAACACCATTGAAAGGCTCTTGTGGTGGCAGCGGTAGAGTAACCAGCAAATTCCAGCTTTTTCTTGCTCTGTTAAATACCATACCTATTTCTTTTTCCTGACTCTTGCCCATAATGACCACAAATCAGACCTATCAGCAGAACTTTGTGTGCAGACTCACAGTGACGGGAAGCTGATAGCTACCTACAGACTTCTCAGTCAGTCACCTTTATACAGGACCACTCTGGTGTCTACATCACTGGCTGCTCATTTTGATCCATGAAGCCTGATGTGCATCACCTCAGTTTCTTGGAATTTGGTCCCCACTCTGAGAAAAAAAAAATGTGCTAGCCTACTGAGAAGACATCATGTGGAGCAAAAATTAAGTTTTCCAAGCTACACCCATTCTAACCAGTCTAACCCTTGCTGATCCAGCAGCTCACTAGACAATGAGGAAAACCAGCTGAAAGAGCCATGGCTGGCCCAGATTCACAGAACCCTAGACCGAGGGTGATGGTTTCAAGCCCCTATGTTTTTGGTTTATTATGCAGCACAGGGCAACATATAACTCACATACTTGTTACAATCTATTTTATTATTCATGAAAAATAGTTGGAACCTTTATTGAGAAACATCAATCATCTATGTACCAGGCACCAGAGTAGGGATTTCATATGGTTTATCATATTCTCACAAGAATTTAGAGCATCTAAGTAAATTGTCTTAGATTACCTTCCTATAAGGGGCTACATGCTTTTAAGTCCCTATAAGTCCCTTATAGGGACTCAGCGCTCTAGTGCCCATTATTTTTTTGCTGCGCCCTTGTGCCTCCTCCTTGCATGAAAATAATTTAGAGTCCAGGATAAATTTTTAGTGGAAAACGTGTTATTTGAAATGGCCGCCCTTCCCCTGATTATGCTTAGCTCCACGTAAACATGCACACCCACACACCTTCTTTAGTGACAAGAAATTAATAGCTAATAAATAAAATCAGTCAAAATGAGGCAGCTTTTTAAGATAATCACCAAATTAAATTAGTAGATCCTATACACAAAGTAGCTTGAGTTTGCAATGTTCCATTTTAAAAGGAAACCTACATTCCAAAAGCTAAGAATCTCTCTTCTAGTAAAATCTTCATGTTTTTCTACTCTATCATACTAACATCCACCTAAATTACTGGACTTAAAAAAAAAACTTACTTGCTTTATTCATTGTTACCTAAAGTTTTCTGTAGTATAACAATTCTATAAATATATGTTAGAAAATAAAAAAATCTAGATCGTAACAAACAACCTTTGAAGATCTTCATTTTTTGTACATCATTTATTTTGCTTACCTTGAGAACTTTGGAAGGCAATGAAGAAAAGAAATAAAATATCCCCTGCTTTCTTTTTATAGTTTCACAAAGGCAGGAGATACTATCTGGCCTTCTCTAGCTTAGGGATCATTAAAACGTTGCCACTTTGATGTGTGTAGAGAAAAAAGTATCTCTAATAATTGCTCGCAGGTTTCTGGATATGCCAAAACAGAACAAACAGATAAAGATGAAGATGCTAGAAATCCCATGTGGCTTGTGACAGATTTGCAAAATGATAATTCTTAATAATGCATGGTTCAATTTTTTTCATCAAGCATAACATAGTAATATTTTCCTTTATTTTTCTCACAATAAAGTCACTAGAAGAAAAACACATTTTTTTTCCCAAGATAAGTGAAGGTCATAAGGAGGTGAGCAAAGAATGAATTACTTATTGATACATCAAAGGAAAAGAATAAATAATTTGTGGTAGCTACTGACATAAATTTTGTGTTTTGAGCTAAAATCCTGGTTTCTAATTATTTCATTTTGTTCTGCCAATATGGCATTCTGGGAAGCATAAACCATGTTTTCTATTTTATTTATTATAATAGAAACTGTACTTTCTTGTTTCAGATTTCACTAGGGATTGCAATTCAAAGACCATTTATCTTTCTCACTATTTAAAATGCCCTTAGCAGCTATCACCCTAGCATAAAAGCCGGTTAATTTTGGACCCTTACCTTTTTTTAATGTGCTACTTGGAATATGCACGCAGGACAAAAATTGCAACTTCTACGTTCTATTGTTAGAAAGGAGAATGGTTTGTTATTTTTCCATATTTTAGCAAACTGAATATTTAGCAAACTGTGAATGTAAATTAAGAAATAAAACGTACACATCATTACAACTCCTCACTTAAATATATACTGGGAAGATAATTCTGCTGCTGGAGTTAAGAGAGCTTATTGTTCCAAATATTTGGCATATAGTTTCTAGGCATTGTAAGACTTCATTTGTCCTCCCTGTTGCATTATGAATTTCCGTAAAAATATTAGACTTTTTTTGCTGTTAAAAATAGCAAACTTTGGGTCAAGTGCAATTTGGCATATCAACCTTCTGCAAATGTTAAAATAAAAAATGGCCTTTGGTGTTGTAGGCAAATCACATCTGTTTTATTTCCTTTAAATATTATTAAGTGATCATTTGTAATGAAAAGTTCAAAATTTTTACTTTATTTAAAAGGAAAAAATAAGAATTCAGCTCGAACTATGATAATAGAACTTAGTCATGTAGCAAAGAAATACTGAAGAAAAAATAAGTCATAGATTGCACCTAATGTGAAACACACATGACATTTTAATTACATGCTATATATGTGTTAATATTTTATTTACTTTAAGTGCCATAAATCTCTAATTTGTTATGAAAACATATAAAACTATGATTGTGTTATAATCACTAAAATAATGAGAATAATGTAAAGGTGCTAGCAGAACTGAGTTTTCTAGAAAATAAACTTTTAATTAAAAACTATAACAGATTTTTAGGTAGTATTTAACTTAGATTATGTTTCAAGTTCTCATGCATGTTTGACATTAGCCATTTCAAGTTCAAATGTATATGACTATAGTAGATTGACAAAGTGGACCAACTTAGTCTAAATATTTTATTTTTTAATTATAATTAATTTTTGAAATTACATAAAAATGGCATTCCAGTCATTATGTCTATGAATTCAGAGCCCGCATCACTATTTCCAATGTCTAAAATGTACTTGTGAAGATTGTTCAAAGCACCCAGAGGATAAACGAGGCCATTGTATTACCACAAAAAGAACCCTTCTGAGAGTTAGAAGAAAGAGTTTTACTCTATGTTCATCCACTAACTACCTTTGAGGCCTTGGGAAATTCAATGGAGCTTATTTGGCAAGGTTTCACTTTTCAATAAGAAAAGAAAATTTGACTACATTATTTCTTTTTTACTATTATTATACTTTAAGTTCTAGGGTACATGTGCGCAACGTGCAGATTTGTTACATATGTACACATGTGCCATGTTGGTTTGCTGCACCCATTAGTTCATCATTTACATTAGGTATTTCTCTTAATGCTATCCCTCCCCCATCCCCCCACCCATGACAGGCCCTAGTGTGTGATGTTCCCCTCCCTGTGTCCAAGTGTTCTCATTGTTCTATTCCCACCTATGAGTGAGAACATGCAGTATTTGGTTTTCTGTCCTTGCAATAGTTTGCTCAGACTGACTACATTATTTCTAAGCCTACTTTACTTTAAAAATAGAAACCCCATCACTGATGACTCTTTACTGCCCATGAACACGAAACACATTTCAGCACACACTGGGTTCGAAGCCCTCTAAGGAGGGCCCATATCATCACATAAACCCCCAGTGCCCAGCTCAGTGCTGTATGCATTCCATACGCAAGGCACCCGTAGAAATTTGCTGCGTAAATGAACACATGAATGAATGCATGAATATTTTCTCCCAAGTTAATACTTTTCTTGTCATGAAATGATCTTGCCTGGTGATTATTTCTTTTCATTGTCTAATGTTATTCCAGTTATTGTCATTAGAATCAGAATGCTTATCAAGCAAGTATAATGAATGTTAAAAGCACAAAAGTTTGGTTTTCTTTGCTGATTTGATGTTCGTAAACTTGACTTGCCAGATCTTCACTCACAGATTCAATATGTTCAGCCTTAGGAATGGAAAATTATTTAAAATTATAGAAAATGTTTAACATTTGTCCCCTTAAAGTGAACTAGAAAATTCAGAACAACTTTCCTATTAAGAACCATAGACAAAGCAGAAACCAGACTGGGGCCTTACAAGGCTCTGAAGTTTACGAGGCCACAGCCTTGGTAGGAGACAGAAATTCAGAGAGAATTCTTTTCATTTCTGAAATAGGTGTCTGACACGCTACGAATATGAGCAGGATGTTTGAGGGTTTTGTGAGAATAGAAGGATAAAAGTTGAAATTCACAGCCAACTAGTTTGGGGTTCTGCTAAACTGCCTGAATTTAGCAAGGAGCCCTGAAAAGCTGTACCTCAGAAATAAGGGTGAAGCAACCTTACTTCCAGCTTCCAATCTCAGTCCCTGAAATTGGGCTAGGAGACCACAGACTGCTAGGCTCTCTGAGAGGTGCCTGGCAGCAGTAAATGCAAATCCCCTCTGAAAGAAGTTAATGTTGTCCTAGGCCTCCAAATAATTCTTAAAACAGTTTTATTACATATGGTGCTTGGCACCTAATAGCAAAAGAATGAAGCTAGAAATGTTGTTTGTTTCCCCAGAGAAGGTCACTCTTTATCTTCCTTACAATAGGTTTTACTTCCATATAAATTTGTCACTAAGTATAAATTCCAGTCTTATTATATTCTTTATTTCTTTGTAAGTACTTTAATCAGAACTTAAATGAATCATATAAAGTCTGAGACTGGCAGCACCACAAACTTTCAAAACATGTGTCAGAGCTATCGTTTAGCATATAAAAGGAAAAGTAGTACTGTCTTTCTTCTGTGACAAAATTTTTGTTACTGCTGCAGTAAAATAACATTGCTGAGGGAAAGATTTGCTTACTCCCATGAATATTGGCATAATTAAAATGGATATAGTTGAAGCATTCTGGTCTTCTATGGTTGTGATTTATTTCCACTGACAACTTTTTAAAATTGTGTATAGATGTTTGAGGAGGGAAATTCTCTGAAACCAATTTTTTTAAAAGCATAAGCACCTAGTATTTTCATGTCACAATTGGGAAACTATTACATAGCTAATAGGTCATATGCAGTGTGTACAATTTGCTCTTCTTTACTTAATCAGAAATTTATATGGCAGTAACTAATGAAATATGTTTTCTCTTTCAAATGAATTTTTAAAATATTAAATTAAAAAGCGTTTTTTCCTATTTTAATTACAAAATTCCAAAATAGCACCAGAGAGTTGTGTTATAGAAAAATGTTGCAAACACATTAGCTTATCAACATTAAATCAACATCTTGGAATTCCCAAGGGGTTGGTATTTGAACATGGGACCTTTGGAAGGAGATTAAGTCATTAGAGCAGAGCCCTATGAATGGGATTAGTGCTTGTATAAGAAGAGACTAGAGAGACTTGACTCTCTGTCTCTGTTCTCTGCCACCTGCCACCAGCAGGAGATGGCCATCTATAAGTGAAGAAGCAAGCTCTCTTCCGACACCAGATCTGCTACTCCCTGCAGAACTATCAGAAGTAAATGTTGTTCAAGCCAGCAAGTCTAAGGTATGTTTGTTATAGCAGCTTAAACTGACTGAGACACTAAGCGTTTGATACATGTTAACTCACTGAATCCTCCCAACAGCAACATGATAGAGAATAATGCCTTTAGTAATGATGACATTTAAGTAGCATTTACCATATTAGCATAATAAAATATCACAGTGATCAAATATTAAGTATCGTCAACATTTCTGTTCTACAGATGAGATGCATAAAATTAAGTTACTAAATCAAGGTCACAAAGAAAACAGTGACAGGATGAGTGGTAGAAGTGAGCAAGTATAGCTTCCCCAGTCCGGGTTCCCATCAAACACTCCTAGCAAGAAGGGACCTCTTCTCTTGCCCTCTCTCTGTCTTATTCTTCTCCTCTCCCTTCTTTTCTCTTTTTTCCTTTTTCCCTCCGTTTTACTATGCCTCTTTGTCCCTCTCTTTCCAAATCCATCTGCAAGTGGACTAACATTTTAATTGAGTGTGATAACTGGTTTCTGAACCAGAGAGAGAGGATCTGTTCTCTTTCCAGAATCACAAATATATAGATTTTGATAGGCTATTTAATTAAATCTATCATATTTCTATTATTGCTAACAAAGGTTAATACACACAGATACACACACACGCGGCCCAAGCATATCAGTTTAATAACAGTGAAAAATATTAACCAAAGTTTTGGTTAATTTTCTTCAAAAGGTTTAATAACATGAGGGTTATATAAGTATAATCTCTCAATCAGCACCCATGAAATTTTGTTAAAATGCTTTTTCACATGTTAATCTCATAAATCTAATAAAAATTCATTTTAAAGTAAAATTTGATAAAATATGTATTACATTTTGTAGGACCATCTTAATTGCAACAAAAGAAGTTGGATGGAAAATGTCAAGTACCTATGATTTCTTTAATTACCTGAAGCTTTTTTTCTCTTTTCTACACCACAGTGGCTGACCGATCCAGGGGTAATATGTTATTTCACCAAATAATGCTGATAGTCTACTTTATTGCGGTACTGATTTAGAGATGTACTACAGACTCGAGGCTGTATAACACGGCTGAAGCCTGGTTATCATTTTTAGTAAATGCAAGGAGTCAATAAATATTATAATCAAATTTACTGTCCTATTAGTGTTAATTAGGTTAGCTTCATTTGACTCATTTGCTGCTGCAGACTTGTCTTATAACGTCTTTTCTTAAAAGATATCAGTACTTGTGAAAGAGCATCATTATCAAATGTGTAATTTTTTTAATATAGAAAATAATACTCAAGTGTCATGTCTTGAAATGTATGATGCACAGGCCCTTTGAATGCAACCGCCTCCCCCACCAAATAGCTACCTATCACTTGTAAAGTGTCTTCTGGTAATTAGTACCTTGTGGTAAAGAAAATAATCTCTTTTGTAACATACTAATATCACATCAAAATGATCCATAATCAAGATGAGAAAGGCAGCAATAGAGTTATCAGGAATGCTATTTAAAAGAGGCTAAATGCTTTGCAAAATAATAGTTTATTTCCGACAGTCAAGCGGGAGGAGGTATTGCAGTTGGTTCAAATATTACAAGAAGAAAGCAAATGTGTAAAAGGCAGATGAACTTACTGGAGATTTGAGGCCATGGATATTTAACAGCTGTTAAGGATTATATATCACATCCTACATCCTCCTATGGAAGATTTTCAAATAACCCCACCATCGAATAGATACCGTCATGCACACATGACCAAAATGAATGGAATTAAAACAACAGAACAATCAAAATATATAAACTCAAAGATATGTTTTATATAGTTGACATTTTCACACACATGCTCACATGCAGACACACACACACACACACGCGATGCCAACTAAGATATGTCAAAATCTGAAGCAGCTGTAGTGCAAATCAATATATTGCTTAAATACTCAAAATGTAGATTGTTGTGACCACACTGGATTTCCATATTGTATCATCAGTGTAATATAGAAGGTATGTACTCCTGGCGCCCACGTTACCTTTCTGGTCATGGAAGATACATTATCTTCTCAGTCCTATCCATAGGAAGGAGTGACTACAGTGAATCTATGAAGTGCTGTTAAAAATACATATATTCAGCCTCAAAAACACTCAATCCAGATTTTCTAAAAACAAAATAATGTCTCAAGTAGAAGACTTAATTAAATTTTAGAAATACAGTACTAGGTGGTGTTTTATATGGAATTAATTTATCTGGTACTGAGTCAAGCCTTACCAAGGTTAAGCTTGGAGGGAGAGGAAAATTTGGTACTCCTATTCACCTCCCACAACCCCCAAACAAGGGAAAGCATTTAAAGAGTTTTCGAAGTGATGTTCTTTAAAAGGTGAATTTCCTTTGAAGTAAATAAGACTTGGATCAAAAAATAGAGTTAGACAGATTTGAATAAATGCATTATTTTAAAATTCTGAGCACAAAAATATCCATGTAGACAATTTCATAACATAAGTAGATAAATAAAAGCATCACTTTAAAAACGAAAGGCAAAAGAGATTAAAGTAAAAACTTAAATTGAAAGAATGTGGGTACAGGAATATAATACTTTGAGAATATAATACTTTGAGAATAGTATTCAATATCCTCCAGTGTTCAATTTTATGAGTATTTCATTGCTGCTTTCCTTTTTAAATTTCTGTTTTTTATCAAATCTGAGGTACCCAATCTCCTTTTAAAAGCCTGTTATTTAATTTATCTTGTTTAGTAAATTAAACACATACATGAACTTTGAAATTAATTCCATTCTGGTTTATCATAAAGGAGACAGAGATTTCTGGTAATTCATAGAATAAAAAAAGACTCTTCACACCCTTGTATTTCTAAATTTACTAATTAGAGTTGACATAATTATCTGTAGATTTGATCTTTTAAATCATGGTCTACAGAACTCTTTAATCTCACAGGTGCTTAGAGTACTTAAGATAAATAAAATAATGGTAAAATTTTGCCTTTGAAATACTTTATCCTATAATTTGAAAACATATTTACTATAAATTGGTTTAGAATAATGATATTTCAACTCTACTAAATTATATTTTTTAAGTATAGTCAAGTTTTATCTCCTGAGCAGAAATTTTTCATTAATTTGTGTTCCCTTCTCACATTTCAAATTGTTCTCTTCTCCTAACAAGTACTACAAGTACTTCCAAAAGGCAAACAGGTGAATTGTCTACCAAAAGGGGGCACATTCATTAGTTACCATGACTATGTTCCAGATAACATGGACAAGAGACAGAGATTGCTGTTCCAAGTCTCAAAGATGTTAATTTGCATTTCCATCCCCACAATCAGCTTGGACATGTTCACTGTTGCCTATAATTCAAGAAAGTATATGTTATTGTAGAACATCATTAGAACCATACATACGATTATGAAAGATGGATGAAAGACTAGTTTATACTAATCCTAGTAGGACTTTAGCTCATTATCATCCTTCTTTTCCTATGTTAGTCCTCTCAAGTTGCTATGACAAAATATCACAGACTGATGTCTTAAACAACAAAAATGTATTTTCTCACAGTTCTGGGGGCTAAAAGTCCAGCATCCAGGTGTCAACCTGGATGACTTCTGGTGGGGACTTCCTTCCTGGCTTACTTTCTTGCTGTGTCGTCACGTGGCCTTTTCTCTGGGCATGGAGGAAGTGCTTTTGTGTCCTCTTCTCTTTATAAGGGCTCCAGTTCTAGTGGATTCTGGTCCCACCCCTATGACCTGATTTTACTTTATTTATCTCCTTAAAGACCTTATCTCCAAATACATTTGGTTTTAGAGCTTTGATATAATAATTTGGTGGGGACACAGTTCGGTCCATAACACCACTCATCTGGCTAAACCCAAATTGCCCAGGCACTGGTTGTCAGACTGTGACTACAGTCTTTGCTGCCCGCTACGTTCTGCCTCATGTCTATGGTAACCCAAGTTTTTCCACAGCTTCCAACAATTCAAACAGTGAACGATTCTTAGAACAAAATTTAAAATGGACTCTATTCCTCAGCCTATTTTATAAAACCTTTATGTTTCTTCCCTCCACAGAATTTCCACCTTAGAGTTATTCTTGTATTGCAATATTATAATAAGACTCAAAGTAAGGAATTTAGGTTGCTTTTCTTTTCTCTTCTATGTGTATATACTTTTAGGGGTTACAAATGCGGTTTTGTTATATGGATGTATTGCATAGTGGTGAAAGTCTGACTTTCACATTTTTATACAATATATTTTGATTAAGATTACATATGTTTGTAATTATAGTTGTAGCTATTCCTTAATTTAAAAACTTGGAAATCCTAATAATGAATACATCTATTATATTTCTATGAAAACTATTGTAAAAGGAAATTGGCCAGGCCACATTGCTAATTTATTTGTAATAAGCAACAGGTTTGTTGAAAAAAGCTCTGAAATAAACAAGACAGGATGAACTGCATAATGCACTATAGTAGCAAACTCTAGGGTATACTTACATGATACATTGTATGATTCATGAGTTTCTTTACATATATGGACAAATTATTGGCTTTAATTACAAATGAAAAATAACCAGAAATTTAGGAAAAATACATATATTTACATAATTCTAAATCTCATTAAGGAATGGTGGAGTGTCCAATAAATGACGGATAATAATCAGAAATAGAACTGTAATAAGTAAGTAAATAAGCAACAGTGAGGGGTGTAAATCAAGAAAAAGCAAGATAAAGTTGACTATTGCCTTGGAGGAATTTGCCAAGGTTGTTTTCTGTAACCACGTCAAAAATGTTAAAGAACCTTCTCAATCAGGGATATCAGATCAAAGTCTTCATGAAGAGACTCAGCTCACAGTATGGGTAAACTATAAATACACAAACACTCCTATTTATACCCCCAACACAAACTCACCTGTAGACACTCAAATAAAAAGATGTTTCATCTGACCTGGCCTTTGTACTAGACAGAGGAGGGGGCCTCCTCTGAATATCAATGACCATTAACTACCTTTCATCTAGGTTTGGACCCAAATGATTCACTAACCACAAAATTTAAAACAAACAAGCAAAAAAACTAAAATTGCACTTTCTGAGATTTGTTTTGTATACTACAGAAGCAAATAAGACTCTTCTTTTTGTCTCCATTTCAAAGAAAATGCCTCATACCATTCCCCAAATAATTTTAAACACAAATCTCAAATGAACATACCCACAACATAAAATTACAAGAAACATGAAATAATAAAGGCCATTAACAAAAATCCAAACAAAAATAAACAGAACCGTTAGAAAAATACTTATTGAGATTATTGATTATGGAATATAAAATAAACAAACATCGGTAAGAGCAGGCGAGGTGGCGGGCGCCTGTAGTCCCAGCTACTCGGGAGGCTGAGGCAGGAGAATGGCGTAAACCCGGGAGGCGGAGCTTGCAGTGAGCTGAGATCTGGCCACTGCACTCCAGTCCGGGCAACAGAGCGAGACTCCGCCTCAAAAAAAAAAAGAAAATAAGATGAAACCTAAAGTATAAGTATGGAAATAGACACTATAAACACTAATAAACATATCTGAATATATAAAACTTTATAAAAATATAGAAGGGTAAATTTAAAAACCTAAAATTTTTCAATTCAATGGATGAGACAAAGTATATTTTAAAAGCTGAAAGGAAAATTACTAAAGAAAAAAAATACCAGTAAGTTTATTAAGAAAATATTATTGAGAATAAAAGAAATGGAAAAAATGGAAGTGAGTTTAAGAGGTTAAACTTAAAAATGCCTGAGAATTTTCTAGAGCTAGACAGTTTAGAAACCATATATTTTGAAAGTACAATAAATCCCTAAAGGGACATATAAAAATAACAAAATAAAATAAAATGGCACCTAGATAAATTTACCTGACATTTCAAAGCACTAAAAGCAATGTTGAAAACCTAATACTTAATAGTGGGAAAATACAAATCATAAAGGAATACCAGTCATGTGCCACATAGTGCTTTATTTAATGACAGGCTTCATATATGACAGCGTTCCCACATTGTAGTATCTTATTTTTACTGTACCCTTTTTTATGTGTTTAAATTTGTTTAGATACACAAATACCATTATGTTACAACTGCCTACACTATTCAGTACAGCAGCATATTATACAGGTCTGTAGTGTAGGAGCAATAGATTACGTGACATAGCCTAGGCTTGTAGGAAGCTATACTATATAGGTTTGTGTAAGTGCACTCTATAATGTATAAAATTGCATCGAATTTCCTCTAGTCTGTCGGTATAAGGTTACAGGAAGCATGCATGAATTTTGTTTCATCTTGAATTCTATTTCCAACATACCTCATTATGCATATTGCAAGTATTCCAAAAATAAAAAAAAAATCTGAAATCCAAAACACTTTTGATCTCATGCATTTCAGATAAGAAGTAATTAACCAGTACATAAATATCAATATTTTTAACTAGTCGGTGGATATTTCTTTTAAATAACTATTTAATAAGAAAAGGAAAGGTAATGAAGTTTCTATCTGATGACATTAAAGACAAAAACTATTCTTGATCCAGGTCAGAATGTGAATGATTGTTTTGCACTATTTCTCTCCATTGGAACCAATACCCTAGAGCAAAAGTAGAGAGATACTATTGATAACACCATTTGTCTACAGACGCAATTTAAATAAACTATTGTAAGTAGAAACATTTGAAATTAAAAGTATGTTCTCACTAATGTAGTGTGGTCTTAGGTTTTGAATATTACTGAAAGTACTAATTTAGCTTTAAAAATATAGCGTTGGAAGACAAGTATATCAACAAAATAAAACGTGATCAATCTCACACACAGGAGTTAAATCAACTTTGAAATCTAGGTTAGCTTGGAAAACTTGTTGATCTTTTTTTGTTAGTGTACTTTCAAATCAGAATGTTTTCACTGTAGCATGCAATTAGTCAATTATCCATGATGTAGTCATGAAAACAAATTTGAAATCTCAGTTTCTCAAGAAGGGAGGGATTTGTATCCAACTCAGATTTTGTGTAGCTTTATCTGATAATGTTGTGTTGAGAATTTAACAGCCGATTTTCATTGGTGATATCAACCTATCGCCCAGATGATGATCTAGTTACCTGGTTAGTGTACTTAAGTAACTTTCAGTAGTGGGTTGTTTACATCTAAAGTTAATACCTGGTTCTTACATTAAACCAGAAAAGGCAGAGTTTTTATCTTCAGGGTTTTTGATCGGGATGCATCTCCTTGACGTAGTTGTGACACATTCTAAAAGTAAAAATGCTTAGTTAACTGTGCAAACAGAGAATGTAAACCTAATCTTGTGTACGGTATGTATAAAATTTACTTAGTTTTATGACTGCAACCATATCTAAAAATTAAGCTAGGAGTTTAATTAGTGAAACATCTAGCTGCTGTGTAAATAAATGAGACAACTTGTCTTTTAAATAACCAATAAAGTTACTCATCAGTTATGTGTAATAGGAAATAAATTTATAATATAATCTACATTAAAATTAATATCCATACAATAACAATATATCTATGACTTTTGGTATATTTATTTTAAGAGCCTGAACATAGAATATAATGTTTCTTTTTAAGGAAGCAGTGAGGATTCTGGTAATAAAGTCACTTATACTACTTTTTTCTTCCAAATTGTATTTGTTTGACACTAGTAGCATTAATAACAGATTGGCAGGTAATGAATATTTTATAAAAATTGACAGCATTGTCCGTTTTGTTCTGTTTTACGTATTCATAGCTGATATTAGTTTATTTTAACCATTTATAAATGCCATTAGAATAACCAATGATATTGTTACTAATTAAAATCTTGGAACGTTGGGTAAGATGCTCAAGAGTAAGGAAACAGCCTGGCTTTAGTGAGATTTTAGGTGATCTCACTTGTGAAAACTTTATTGCTTCTAGTATTTAAAAAAAAATAAATAATATTAAATGTTGTTGGGTTCAAATTCTCAAAGCTTTGAACTTCTCTGAGACAGGTTGTTTTTATGTTATGGAATTCCTAAGGGCATGCCAATTGAATTAGGAAAATGGTCCCATAACATCTGAGGACTTATCCTTGCTGTTACTAGCCTAAGACTATTCCACAAGGGTATGGCAGTAATCTTAGCAGCCAGTCTTCTGGAAAGGGCTGGAACTTGACTAAGAGCACGTATGGAAATCTGGAAGACTGGCTTTTAGTCTAGCATACGAAAACTGCTTAAAATCAAGCTCTCTCTTCCTGTTATGTAGTAAGCACATGGTGACTAACAACCTTGAGAGCCTTTTTCACACACAAGATTGGCCATGTACATGGTGGCTGCTTGCAGAACAAGAAGCCCTTCATCAGGAGGGTTTCCCAACTCCCTGTGAACTTTGTCAGGCATTACTATCTTGTCTTTCAGTTGCCAGAGACACCACTCACACTGGAGTCTGCTTCTGACCAACATCCTCTGTCAAGCTATAGAAGGCTTCTGACCTCAGGTTGCCATTCTGAACACACAACAAAAATAAAACAAGAGAAAGCATAATGTATAAAATGTTATTCAAAAAAAGAATGATGAAACAATGAACTAAATCCTGGGCAGTAAATATTCTGTCTTCAAGATCCCAAATGGAAAATTGTTTAGAAAGACTTTTCCTACCTTTCCTACTTTTTGTGATGTGCATCTGAAATACTAGAGAAAGGCTCCCTAAGGTTTGCTGGAAAAATACCTTAGCTTCCCAGGTGCAGAGTTCTAGTAGTCCAGACAGTAGAATTAGATCCCCACCACCACCACTCAGCAACCTAACCCAGAGAAACAAGCAAGAGAAGCCTGCTGCTGGGGAAGGGGCAAGAATTCAGATAAGATCCCTACTTTTGCACCAAGTGTCCAAGGACTGAAGAAAATTAGAGACAAAGCAGGAACTCGTAAGAAAGATCTAAGTATCACTCTAAGCCCAAGGCAACAACACCCCATCTTTAATTAAAACCACGCTGGGGGCCGGGCTCGGTGGCTCACAGCCTGTAATCCCAGCACTTTGGGAGGCCGAGGCGGGCGGATCACGAGGTCAGGAGATACAGACCATATTGTCTAACACAGTGAAACCCCAACCCCATCTCTACTAAAAATACAAAAAAAGTAGCCAGGCATGGTGGCAGGTGCCTGTGATCCCAGTTACTCGGGAGGCTGAGGCAGGAGAAAGGCGTGAACCCGGGAGGCAGAGCATGCAGTGAGCAGAGACTGCGCCACTGCACTCCAGCCTGGGTGACAGAGCATGACTTCGTCTCAAAAAAAAAAAAAAAAAAAAAAAAAAAGCCACACTGGGAATTTGATGGCTGTGGAGCACTGAAAATGATAGAAACAAACCCCAAGCCTAGTTCAACTCATGCCAAGACAGAATTCCTCACTCTGACTGCTTGACAGATGAAAATGTGTGCCCGTTCCTCTGCATTTCTCTGTGTAATTGTCATTTACCTCAGTTCCTCGCATTCTTCTACAGATAGTGTCTGGCTTTCAACCAAATATGGGATACACAGAAAGGCAAGAAAAAAAACAACCTATTTTCAATAGGTAAAGCAAGCAACATGACCAGACCTAAAGATGCGGCTCTTAGTGAGGACTATGATTAATACACACATTTAATGCATGTAATATTTATTTCATTGTATGCAATTTTTACATAAAAGCTATAGTTTATAGTCATGTTGCAGATTCAAGTTAATAATATGTGAAGTAATCAAGGGGAAATGTATTGATATCTTCAATATACATTAAAATTTATTCAAAAATGAAATGTGTTAATGGATGAAAGATCAATAAATTAAACGTGTCTGACAAAACAATATAATAAAATCTTAATTATAGAACCCTGAGGGTATGTAAATTCATTCATTTTTTAAAATTTGAAAATGTTTACAATATAATATTGGAAAATATAAATTAGATGGCATATGTTTCAGAAAATCCATATTGTGCATTGTGCAGAAATATACTCCAGGCTAATTAAAGGGTTAAATTTAGGAGAATAAACTTTAAAATGTTAGAAAAAGAATAGAAAAATATCCTAGCAATTTCAGTATCAGAAAGGATTTAGTAAACAAGACAAAACCTGGACTCAAAATTTCCAAAGATCACATCTGAATGTTATAAGATGTGCAAACCCTCCCATCATATATACTGACATAAAATGCCAAATTGCAGTGCACTGCACCGTCACAAAAAAGTGAAAAATATGAGTAATGAAATTAACAAAAATTAAATTTCTTAGCACTCTGTAATTTCCGATTACAATAAATTCTTACTTTTATAATTTAAAAACTTCATTACAAAAAGATGAAACTGTTCAGAGTACTTTTCTATCATTAAAGCTATTTAATTTGTTATTAAATATTGATCCAGAAAGTGACTACATATCAAAATCTATACTTGTCCATGGCATATATAAAGAAATACAGTCAGGGATATTAATGATACTTGATGCCATCCTGAGAGCTTTAAAAGCAGACGCTGCTATGAATCTTTCCTATGTATACACATTTTTAACCTTATCTTTTTAAAAGCTCTTAACTGCCAGTCACAACATAGCTTCATTCTCATAGTTGAACCATTATAATAAAAGCACAAAATGATAAATATCAATTTTTGATACATTTTTGGCCATGTCGGGAAAAGTTTCTAGAACCATTTATTTTATTCTAAAAAACTGTGATAATATAGGCAAATATATCCCCTTGTTCAGCCTAATAATAAACATCTCCATTTAGACTGAAATAAATGTAATTACATAAATTATTATTGGCTTTATGCATCAAAGAAATAGCTGATGTAGACTATTATTTTCATAGAAATTGTTTTCAGGCTACAATTAATTTCAATTATGATTACCTGTAGCAACAGCAATGTGATATAGATTTAAAGACAATCCATGCCAAAACTGCTGAAGCTATTACTGGAATAAACACTGAATGTATATTATTTTGAGAGAGCCCTATTCCACTTAGCAATAAAAAAAAAATGTACAATGGCCAGCGTGTATCTGAAATCTTATTTTACATATTCACATTGGTCCATAAAACTATTAGAAAAAATACTAAGTATATGCAGAATGTACATATGAGACTGGAGATAGTAGAAGCCTTATCTGAAAAAGTTCAGATAACCAGAAGAAATGATCAAATTATATAGAATAAGCTAGGTCTACCATTTTATGGTTTTTAAAAATTATTCTAGTATAGGAAGAGCTAATATAGCCAACTTTTTAAAACAGTGAATAATTCCATTAAAAGCCAGCTCACTGTGTTTAGATTTAGAGAATTTTAAGAGCCTTTGGTATAGTCTTTGATGTGATCAAACATCATGGTTCCCTAAAGATCCCAGATGTCTGGTCCAATTAATTTAATGGAGTTCACAAAAAATTACTCTTACCTTGTCCTTGATTCAAGAAAATCCCTGAATAATTCTTAATTCACTTTTACTATAGACTTGGAAAGAGATCGAACATTACCAAAAGAAACAAATACACCACAAACCAACATTGTGAGCAACAGAAGATAAGAATCAATGGGACAAAAAGAGAGGATATAAAGGTAAGTTATGAGTGTTATTTATAGGTGAAATAATTGTGTTTCAGTAAGGAAACACAAAATACTCCAAAGGTTACTTCTGCTAATCACAGGCAAAATGAATAATGCTTCCTGATTCAGTCTCTTCTCTTCTCATTTGTATTTTAAAAATATTTTCTTTCAGTGACTTCTTTAACCTAATGGGACTAAAACTGACTCTACAAAAACCATCAGTCCAGGCACAGTGGGCACACCCATAAGTCTCAGTTATTCTGGAGGTTGAGATGGGAGAATCACTTGAGCTCAGGAGTCTGAGGCTGCAGTGAGCTATGACTTGCCATTGTTCTCCAGCCTGGGCAACAGAGCTAGACCCTGTCTCCAGATAATAATAATAATAATAATAATTAGTTAACTTAAAGAAAAAACAATAGTCTGGATTATTAGGGATACTGTGTATTCAAAAACATTCTTTTTTTTTTTTTTTTAAAGTAACAAGGAAATAAAATCCTCTGTGATTTTGGCCTGAGTCTCTGTGTCCACAAGTGTCTGCACTTCAATATTTAGTGCAGCATCCACCAGGAAGATACAGATTTTGCTTCTGGCACTTCAGGCAACAGAAAAAAGTACAAAATCCAATAGAAGCCTTTCTAGAGTGTAATCAATCTTCATTCTCTCTTCACATGCCATTGTTAATTAAATCCTCAATTTTTCTTTCCCCTTTTCTCCCATGCCTCAGGTTTTTTCCCTGAGATGTTCAACTAAACATTATGAATGAAAATATTCATTATTTATTCCAGATTCCTGGGAGAAAGTTGGCAGTCAAGCAAAGAGGAAATCTTGTCACTCATCACAGAAAAGTGGGGAGTGGGTGAATGATTGATTAATCTAAATGTTTTAATGTACATATTTACATTTTGAAAGATCAAGTTGTCCATATTTTAATTAAAGAATAGTTTATTAGAATGGCATGGGACAAAGACATGGCAATGGCAAGGGGATTCTGATTAAATGTCTCAGGGGCCATATCAGGAAGTTGACATTTGAACAGAGACTAGTAGTAGGTAACAATGTTATCCTTATGTCACAACCAGAGGAGAAACTTTTCAGGGAGAGCAAATGACCAGTGCCAACTTTTAAAGCATGAACTTTTTTTTTTTTCCAAGAACAAAAAGGAAACCAGTGTAGCTTCAGCCAACTTAGAACAAAGAAATGTTAGCAAAAAATGAGTAAAAGAAAACAGCAGGAGAGTGTTCGAGGAAAAGAGATGATGTAGGGTTTCACAGCCACACCATTGCAAGTACTTGGGCTTTTATTTTGGTGTAATGGAGAACCATTGCAGGGCTTTAAGTAGAAGTTAGACATGATCTAATTGGTGTCCTAAAAGGGTGACTCCGTTTTCTATGCTGAAAACACAATACATTGAGCAAGCGTAGAACTGGAGAGCACAGTTAAAGAGCTGTGTAAGAATTGGGGCCAGCGAGGAACATTCCCTGTGGTAGAAATGGTGTTGGTGGGAAATGGCTGGAATTTGTATTGTGTTTTGAAATTAAAGACAGGTTTTGGTGCTTAATAGATTATAATAAGTAAGAGGAGACCCGGAGGCTTAAAACCCACTCCACAGAGATTTTTAGTCCCAGCAATAGGAAAAGAGTTTTTATCAGTTGCGATGATGAAGAAACTGCCATTGGAGCAGTTTTGGACTCAGGGAAGTCAGAATATCAGTTTTAGAAGTGCTACGTTTGATTGGCTAATTAGACACATAAAAAGAGATCTCTAACAGTCATTTGTATGTATTAGTCTGGAGTTCTTGCAGATATCTGGCAGAAGATAAAAGTTGAGAATTCTTGGGGTTTTATGAGAACACCAAGAAATATGCATAAAGAAAGGACTAAAAGAGAATATATAAAACATAAGTGCTCGGGGGAAAAGAATATTCCAGAAACAGAGACTGAGAAGGAGTAACAGCAGAACTTTGAAGGGAAGCCAAGGGTATGTAGTGTTTTGGAAGCTCAATAAGGAACGATGTCAAGAAGGAGAGATACCTCTGCCAAAGCTGATGGTAGGTCCAGAAAGATGAGTGCTAAAATTGACCACTAAATTTATACCATATGAGCGTCAATAGTGACCATAAGAAAAACAGCTTGTTGTCATTGAAGTTTGTTGTTGTTGAGAAGCGGAGGACATTAAGGAGAAGGCAAAAGCCAAATAAAAGTAAGTTTAAGAAAGAATGAGAAAAGGAGAATGCAAACACTAAGAATCTGGGACACTCTTGAAAAGTTTTACTAAAAAGGAAACTGGAGAAATGGGATACTAATTGGGAAGAAGAATTATGTGAATGTCTTTTTAAAAACTGGAGAATAACATCATATCTACATACAATTGGAAAAGATGTGGGAGAGAAAACAAAGTGGCAATGTAGGAGATAGAAAATGTGCTAGAACAATGTTCCTAACTAAAGTCTGCTTTTTAAAAATCTACAAAATTGGAGAGATTGGCTTAAGATAGAAGTTTGGAGAGTTCTAACAGAAATGTTGCCTAATAGAATTATAATACGAACAGCATAGGTCATTTTAAATTTTCTAACAGCCACACCAAAAAAAAAAAAAAGGTAAAAGAAGCATGTGGAATTCACTCTAATATGTGATTTAACCCAATATATCCAAAATGTTATACTTTTTTTCTTCTGTGCCAGTAAGTTTTATATTTTTCCATGTTTTGTGAAGATGGATTTTGTTCTTTTGCTGCCAGATGTAGGGCTCCCTTAAGTATTTCTTATAGGGCTGGTCTAGTGGTGATGAATTACCTCAGTTTTTATCTGTATGGGAAAGATTTGATTTCTGCTTCATTTTCGAAGATAGTTTCTTATCAATATAACAAATTGAATGAGATATTTTACATTTAATTTTTATGCTCCCTGTGAATCTAGTGTGATTTTTACCTGACAGCACATCTCACTTTGAACTAGCCTCATTCACTTCCTATGCCCCACAGCCACATGTGGACAGCAGCTATTGTATTGGAAAGCATAAGTCTGTAAGAAATTTTAAGCAGGCAGGTAGAAAATGTAGTGCAGATGCTGGGAGTTGTGATGATGAGAGTTTATGAAATCTATCTTCTAAGAACTTCAATTAACATGGAGAAGAGGAAATGATAGAAAGACAGTTAAAGGTGAGGCTGTCAGGAAAAGATGCTGAAGGTTTGTGAAAAGACAAAGTATGAAATTGCCACAGAATATGGGAACGTGAAAAAAAAGAGGCACATTTGCTGAGTGAATGAAGGGCACTCTTGAGATTAGTGACTGATATGGTTTGGCTGTGTCCCCACCCAAATTTCATCTTGAATTGTAGCTCCCATGATTCTCAAGTGTTGTGGGAGAGACCCAGTGGGAGATAATTGAATTATGGGTTCCCCCCGTACTGTTCTCATGGTAGTGACTAAGTCTCATGAGATCTGATGGTTTTATAAAAGGTTTCCCTTTCCTCTTGGCTCTCATCCTCTCTTGCCTGCCACCATGTAAGACATGCCTTTCGGCCTCCACTATGATTGTGAGGCCTTCCCAGTCACATGGAACTGTGAGTCCATTAAACCTCTTTTTCTTTATAAATTACTTAGTCTTGGGTATGTCTTTATTAGCAGTGTGAAAATGAAATAATACAATGAACATGAATTTAAAGAGAGTCCAGGCTCAAAACTTAAGCTCATTTCTATATCAGTTGCAATATACGCCTTCTACCCTTTTCCCTTTCTTGTTTATCCTTGTTTTATTTGAATAGACTTGCCAGTTTGTTTGCCTACGAAATGATTTACGAAAAATAGAATTGTTGATTCTATAAGGTATGGATGAATATGAATGAAGAGCCATACAAGGATATTGCTCTAAGAATAAAGTTTCTAATATGTTTTAATAATACTTGTAAATATTTAAAACAAGACAAATGAAAAACCTGGTTTTAGATAGATTGAATAGCTTTTTAAATTGCTATATGCACTCACTAGAGTGCATTTGTTGCTTACTGTTACAATGCTGAAGCAGTAATTAAATTGGATTTTTATTGCGCTTAAACCGTTCTTTTCTACATAGTTAACTATAACTTTATAAATTGTTATAATTTTATTTATTATCACCTCTCCACTGGTAATAATAAACTATATACACAGGTACTTATTACTGATAAATAAATCAGAAAGAGCTGTTTTATTGTTTAAATGACAAAATCAAAAAATTATATATTTTAGCATTAATACAGTCATTAATTTGTTTTTTTGCTTTTCTAATTTTATACGTATTGGGTCACATACAGAAATATTCACTGATTATACTAACATGCAGTGTAGATAAATATACTATGCAGGTAGCTTTCCTCCTTTATCTTTGCATTTTCCTTATAAATTCATCCATTTGTAATTGCACGTCAGTTCTCATAAAAATCTAAACTTGCTCAATTCAGGAAACTGCAAAAGAAGTTCCAAGGATACTTTGGGATTTATACGGGCCTCGATACACTGGAAAGGTTTTCAGATAAGCCTGTAGGATAGGGTCAGCCACATATCTTAGAGCAGTTAACCTCTTATCCTCCAGGACAGTCAACTCTGGAGACGCTGGGGTGAGAAGGAGCAGTTGTTACTCATAGCAGACAGGGGGTCCTGGTATGCCCACACCTGTGAGGTTTTTATTTTCTGGAAGAATGCAATACAAATGGCTGGGGATTCTAACGTAACATCACTCCTGTGTGTCTGGATAGTTTACCGCTCTCTTCTCCTGCCCTCAGCTCATTTCCAGGCACTTCCAGAAATAAAAGACAATCTGTTGTGAGAACTCTCTTGGGAATTTAGGCTGCCTGTGTGGTATATTACCCAATAATCTTCACTGCAGCTGTTCTCCCACTGCCAAAGCTGTTTCTAATATCAGGCTCTCTGCTTTCTTCCTTCGTTTATTTCCTTTTGTAAATCAATGTTCATTTATGACCAATTAACCAGAGTCCCGATCTTTTTGTTGTTGAGATGGAGTCTCTGTCGCCCAGGGTAGAGTGCAGTGGCGCGATCTCGATCTCCACTCTCGGCAAGCTCCGCCTCCTACATTCACGTCATTCTCCTGCCTCAGCCTCCCGAGTAGCTGGGACTACAGGCGCTGCCACCACGCCCGGCTAATTTTTTGTATTTTTAATAGAGACGGGGATTTACTGTATTAGCCAGGATGGTCTCGATCTCCTGACCCTGTGATCCACCTGCCTTGGCCTCCCAAAAAGTGCTGGGGTTACAGGCGTGAGACACAGCACCCAGCCCAGAGTCCTAATCTTTAACAGTAGAAAAGCAAGAGGTCCAATGACAGACTTTAACTTAAAATCTTCACAAATGTTTACCTAGTCACAGACATAAAACAGAAATGTATTTTAATTTTACATGTAATAGGGTTGTCCCCCAATTTAACGTAATCTTGCACAACGTAATTTTGTGATATCACAAGATGGATGAGAAGGTGGTATATTTTCTCTCTCACAACATTATCTCTGAAATACATATATATATAAAATGCCCCATTCTCTGTGACAAGGAGAACATGGTCTCTGCTTACATCTATAATGAAATGAAAAAATAGCATGACTTGGGTAAGCAAACAATATAGATGACAGCACAGGTAAAATACCATACAGCCATGTGATGCATAGCTATGTTTCAGTCAACAACAGACTGCATATAAAGTGGGAGTCATCCCATAAATTCTAAGGAAGCTGAAAAATTCCTATCGCCTAGTGACATCATCATGTTGTGGCACTCATTACTCATGGGTTCGTGGTAATGCTGATAACAAACCTGCTGCACTTCCCATCACATAAAAGTGTAGCACATACAGTTATGTACAGTAAATAATATTTGATAATGATAATAAATGACAATGTTGCTGGTTTATGTATTTACTTCGTTATACTTTTTATCATCATTTTAGAGTGTGCTCCTTCTACTTACAAAAAAAAAAAAAAAAGACAGGGCGCCATAGCTCATGCCTGTAATCATAGCACTTTGGGAGGCCAAGGCGGGCAAATTGCCTGAGCTCAGGAGTTCGAGACCAGCCTAGGCAACACGGTAAAACTCTGTCTCTGCTAAAATACAAAAGAAATTAGCCAGGCATGGCGGCGTTAGCCTGTAGTCCTAGCTACTCAGGTGGCTGAGGCAGGAGAATTGCTTGAACCTGGGAAGCGGAGGTTGTGGTGAGCCAAGATCATGCCACTGCACTCCAGCCTGGGCGACAGAACAAGACTCTGTCACTACAAAAAAAAAAAAAAAAGTTAATTGTAAAACAACCTCAGGCAGGTCCTTCAGGAGGTATTCCAGGGGAAAGCATTGTTATCACAGCAGAAGGCAGCTCCATGCATGTTATTGACCTGGGAGAACTTCCAGCAGGACAAGATGTACAAATGTAAGACAATGATACAGATTCTCGTGACCCTGCGTAGGTCTAGGCAAATCTGTTTGTGTCTTAGTTTTTAACAAACAAACAAAAAGCTTAAAATTATAAAAATAAAAATAAAAATTTTTTTAAGCAGAAAACATCTTATAAAATCAGAATATAAAGAAATAAATATTCTTGTACAACTGCACGTGTGTGTGTTTTAACTAAATGTTCTTACAAAAAGCCCAAAAGTTAAAAAATTTAGAAGTTCATAGAATAAAGATGTTACAATAAGGTAAATATATTATTGAAGAAAGAAAAAAATTTTAATAAATTTAGTGTAGCCTGAATATTCAGTGTTTATAAAATCTACAATAGGGTGTGGTGACATCCTTGGCTTTCTGATTCACTCACTTCTCTCTCCCTGACTCACCCATAGCAATCTCCAGTTGTGCAAGCTCCATGCCTGGTAAATGGCTTATACAGGTATACCATTCTTTATCTTTTATACTGTAATTTTACTGTACCTTTTCTACATTTAGATATGTTTAAATACACAAATATTTATCATTATGTTACAGTTGCCTACAGTATTTAGTACAGTTACATGCTGTACCGGTTTGTGGCGTAGGAGCAATAGGCTACAACATATAGTTTAGGTGTACAATAGGCTGTACGATTTAGGTTTGTGTAAGTACGCTTCATAATATTCGTATGACAAAATTGCCTAATGATGCATTTCTGTGCGTGTGCATAGAACTTGTCATAGCTATGTGACTAATTGCCTGCCAGTTCTCTTAGGTTTATGCACAATTCCAGGCACACTGCTATACTACAACTTACTACCTAACAAGGAATGTCTCCTAAAAATTGCAGACTATTTTAATTTCAGCCTAAACTTCCCAAAGAGAAGAAGAAGAGAAGGTGGACAGAACATACACATATCCATGTACACATGCATGCACACACACACGTGAACACACGTGAAAACGCACACACCCATTTAAAAGTATTGGTAAGACTGCAAGTCACAAAAGTTTTGAAAGGTCGAAGTCTGAGAGATGAGAGGCATACAGGGAGCCAAGCTCAGTATTTAATGTCATTTTTCACCTGAGACTTTTGGCTGGCTCCAAGGAATAAAGGGACAAATTTAGAATTCAAGACCCGTACAAACTCCAGGGTATTATTTAGGAATAACAAGGGATATATACTAGAAGTAAAGGGGAACTAAACATAAATTAGCCCCCACAGATCTGCTCAATCTTTGCTTGAATTAGGGGAATCTGTCACTACATAATGGCCAACCCAATGCAAAAATAAATAATCTCTGAAAAATAGAAACAACATACAGAGCATCAAATCACAATGCCCAAAACATAGGGGAAAAAAATATCAAGCATCAAAAAAAGTAGATGGGCTGAGAAATGAGATGGGAGAAGAAACACTGAAAACACACTAACAGGCAGGTCAGACACTGAAGGACTTTAAAGTAGCAGCAAGTAATCCTTTCAAGAAATGAAATGACAAGAATAATTTAAATGGAAGATGTGATGCCATAGGGAATAAAATGGAAATGCTGAGAATGATTGCTTTAATGACAAAAATTAGGAACTCAAGAAATAAATAAGTTTAAAAGTAGAGAAAAAAAACTAAACAGAACTAGTAAACTGGAAGATAGGTCAGAAGAAAACTTTTATACAATATCTTAAAGAGTAAAAATGGTGAGTTTACGTAAGAATACAACAGACACACACAACTGAATGAAAGGGTCTGGTCATTTACTGTCAATCAAAACAAAGATCCAATTCCAACGTATTCAAACATCCTAATGCCTTGTAGGTTTCTCACCCTTGTTTTTATGGTAAAACAATAGAAAAAAAATGAAACGATAGCCTTTGTCTTTGTATTTGTCTTTGATAATGTCATTGTATTTTATTATCCTAATGAGTCGCCTCAAAATTGATATTTCACTTCATTAGTCCTTTGGAGGAAAATTATAATCATCATTTGAGTAGATGTTTTAATTGCCACATACACACACACACACACACACACACACACACACACATTAATCTGATAGAATTAAAACTTATCTCAGTTCCCAATGAATATACCTAGAAGATAATGCCAACTCTTGCTCAGATAAGTGATCAGAAGAAAAGAATCCACTCTCAAACATTTAATCATGTCATGGAGTAGCACATGGTTGTATGCTTTCTCTCTTATCTCCTTTCATTACTGAATAAAGGTTACCGTGCCTGCCACAGCTGATTTCTGATATGACACTGTTTTGATGGTATCTCCAGAAACTAAAAGGTGCTACCCTACCCCCATTCAACCTTCAAAAGGTAAAGCTAGGATTAGTCTTTCCCAAGGTTTAGAATGTAATTTGGTCACAGTATTAGAGAAAGGAACATTCTGATGTTCTAAGCCTACATTGGATCAATCTCCCCACAGTCTAATATTTTTTTGAAAGACTGCTTTGTAAGTGCGTGTCCTTTTCTCGCCTTTAGATTGCTAGGAGAGGGCTGTGATTGGGTAGCAGCCCTCAAGCAAGCCAAGGCACAGACAAGACACAGTTCTGCCTGGGCTAGGTGATCCCCAACTGCATGAATAAATGGGATCACACATTGTGCTTTATACAAGTTAAGACCTCACTTTTACACAGGAGGTATAATTGCCTTCAAGCGAAAGTTCAGATGATGAACTTAATATCTAAACTTTGACCTGAGCAGTAAGGAAAAAGTTACAACAAATAAGCAAAAAGGAAAACTAATAATCAAGAGAAATGTTCAGCGTTAGAAGGCAGGGAGCATCATCTCAGTACCCAGCTGTTAGTAATAACACAGGTTTATTTCAATGCTATGTTTTTTGACTTCAGTGGCTTTCTCATATTAACTTGCTGCCATTAGAAAATGCAAATCACAGGGGAAAGTAATATAAAGTAACTAATGTCTCCATAATCTTATACATTCAAAAAGTGAGAGCTCATACTATAGTCCTGGGGGAAAAATGTCTTAACAACTTGTCACTTGATACTCCGTTACACGGCATATAACATCAGGATTAAAAACATCAACCTAATTAAATACAACTAAAATATTTTAACACTTTAAAAAATAAATCAAATGATAAGATACTTTGACATAATTCAAATTATGTCATTGAAGTGTCAGCCCTCCAATAAATGAGTATACTATTATTAACTTAAATAGTATTTTTATGTTTATACCTAAACCATTGTAAGAAAATATAACAGTCAAATATCAAAATTAAAAAGATAAGGAAATAGAGCATGTGAGAGAATAACATGACAGTCCCTCAAAGAGGAGCATGTTGATTTAACATTATATGGTGTTACCATAGTTAATATGAAAGTCCACAACATACATGAAAACTAAATCAATAGGTTTGTAGATAAATACATATAGAGATATTGATATAAATATAGATATTGATATAAATATAGAATATAAGGAAACATATTTAGAGAAGAAAATACGAATAAATGTCCTAAATTTAAAAAAAAAAGTTAGCAGCATAAATCTAATTTAGAATATTCAATTTGAATCATTGCTCTATTTTGTAACGTCTTTTAAATTACATTAGTAAGCCAAGACTATGGAAGGCCAAGACGGATGAATTACTTGAGTCCAGGAGCTTGAGACCAGACTGGGAAACACGGCAAGACCCCACCACCACAAAACATACACAATTTGCCTAGATGTGGTGCCACACACCTGTAAGTCCCAGCTTCTCAGGAGGGTGAGGTGAGAGGATCACCTGAGCCTAGTAGGAGGAGGCTCCAGTGAACTGTGATCACACCACTGCACTCCAGCCTAGGTATAGAATGAGATTCTGTCTCAAAAAAAAGGAAAAAAAAGATACATTTGTTTGAAGAATTGCAGCAAACCTGAGACTCTATTCATTATTAAAAACACAAAAAAGCCACAAATAGATATATGCATTCAAACTAAATGCAATTTCACACCAAAAGTTGTTCTTTGTGTATCTAATTATTACATAACCTTATAAAATAACACAAAAAGGCCAGGCACAGTGGCTCACGCTTGTAATCCCAGCACTTTGGGAGGCCGAGGTGGGTGGATCACGAGGTCAAGAGATCGAGACCATCGTGACTAACACGATGAAAACCCGTCTCTACTAAAAATACAAAAAATTAGCCGAGCGTGGTGGCGGGCGCTTGTAGTCCCAGTTACTCAGGAGGCTGAGACAGGAGAATGGCGTGAACCTGGGAGGCAGAGCTTGCAGTGAGCCGAGAGCATACCACTGCACTCCAGCCGGGCAGCAGAGCAAGACTCCATCTCAAAAAAAAAAAAAAAATCCCACAAAAAATATAATGTTGAGCATAATTACTTTTATACAGTATTCATTTCATAATTTGCATTTCAATTCTTATAAGTATGGAAGAAGAATTTTAAAATAGTTTGGCCAAATGTCAACATTAAAGCACTTCCACCTGTAATACTAGCACTTTGGGAGGCTGACACGGGCGGATCACCTGAGGACAGGTGTTCGAGACCAGCCTGGCCAACATGGAGAAACCCTGTCTCTCACAAAATAAAAATTAGCAGCCTGGGCAACAAGAGCAAAACTCCATCTAAAAAAAAAAAAAAAGCACTTCCATAGAATACTTTGAATTATCTTTTATTTCACATTTTTAAATATATTTGAGGTTACTTTTCAACCACTGAGTTTTTGGCCACTACAGGTATATTGTCCGTATGTTTTACTAGAATGTAGAGTTTCTCTAATAAACTAAGTATTTTATTTTAAACACAGAGAGTATCAAAAATGAATCAAGATACTCTTTAGTAAATTCATTAAAATTTAAGTATCAAAATGTCATCATTTTTCTTTGATTTTAAGAACAGCAGTCTCTTTCACATTTCAAAACCAATCATGACTTCCCTACACACCTCCAAAGTCTTAGCTCATTACAGTATTCACCCAAAACTATGAGTCCAAAGTTTCGCCTGAGACAAGGCAAGTCCCTTCTCCTATGAGCCTATAAAATCAAAAACAATTTAGTTACTTCCAAGATACAATGGGGGTACAAGCATTGTGTACATGCTGCCATTCCAAATGTGAGAAACTGGCCAAAACAAAGGGGCTACAGACCCCATGCAAGTACAAAAGCCAACAGGGCAGTCATTAAATTTTAAGGCTCCAAAATAATCTCCTTTGACCGGTGTCTTACATCCAGGACATGCTGATGTGAGGAGTGGGCTGCCAAAGCCTTGGGCTATTTGGCCCCATGACTTTGCAGGGTACAGACTGTGGCTGTTTTCATGGACTGGTGTTGAGTGCCTGAGGCTTTTATAGGCACATGGTGCAAGCTGTCAATGGATCTACCATTCTGGAGTCTGGAGGACAGTGGCCCTCTTCTCACGAGTGGGGACCCTGTGTGGGGGCTTCGACACCCACATTTCCTCTCTTCATTGCCCTAGTAGAGATTCTCCCCTAGAAGTCCACCACTGCAGCAGACTTCTGCCTGGACATCCAGATATTTCCATACGTCCTCTGAAATCAAGGTGGAGGCTCCCACAGCTCAACATTTGTCTTCTGTACACCTGCAGGCCCAACACCACTTGGAAGCTGCCAAGGCATGGGGCTTGCACTCCCTGAAGCAGTGGTCTGAGCTGTACCTTTGCCTCTTTTTAGCCACGGTTGGAACTGGAGCAGCTAGAACACAGGGCACCAAGTCCTGAGGCTGCACAGAGAAGCAGGGCCATGGTCCCAGCCTACGAAACCATTTCTCCCTCCTAGGCCTCTGGACCTGTGATGGAAGGGGCTGCCAAAAAGATCTCTGATATGCCCTAGAGACATTTTCTCCGTTGTCATGGCTGTTAACATTTGGCTCCTTGTTGCTTATGTAAATTTCTGCAGCAGGCTTGAATTTCCCCCAGAAAATGGGTGTTTCTTTTCTACTGCATGGTCAGGCTGCAAATTTCCCAAACTTTTATGCTCTGCTTCCCTTTTAAATAAAAGTTCCATTTTCAGATAATCTCTTTGTGATTGCATATGACTGAACATTTTCAGAATCACCCAGTTCACATCTTGAATGCTTTGCTGCTTAGAAATTTCTTCTGCCAAATACCCTAAGCCATGTCTCTCAAGTTCAAATTTCCACAGATCTCTAGGGAAGGAGCAAAATGCCACCAGTCTCTTTGCTAAAGCATAGCATGAGTGACTTTACTCAGTTCCCAATAAGTTCCTTATCTCCATCTGAGACCACCTCAGCCTGGACTTCATCGTCTATATCACTATCAGCATTTTGGTCAAACCATTCAGCAAGTCTTTAGAAAATTCCAAACATTCCCACATCTTCCTGTCTTCTTCTGAGCCCTATAAACTGTTCCAACCTCTTTCTGTTACCCATTTCCAAAGTTGCTTCTACATTTTCAGGTTATCTTTATAGCTGTACCCCACTCTGCTGGTACCAATTCTCTGTATGAGTCTATTTTCACACTGTTATAAAGAACTACTTGAGACCAGGTACTTATAAAGAAAATAGGTTTAATTGACTCACAGTTCTCCATGGCTGGGGAGGCCTCAGGAGTCTTACATCCATGGTGAAAGGCAAAGGGGGAGCAACGCACTTTTTACACAGTGGAAGAAGAGAGAAAGTGCCGAGGAAACTGCCACTTTTGAACCACCAAATTTCATAAGAAATTCCTCACTGTCACGAGGACAGCATGGGGGAAACTGCCCCCATGATCCAATCACCACCCACCAGGTCCTTCCCATGAACATGTGGGGATTACAATTCGAGATGAGATTTAGGTAGGGGCCCGGAGCCAAACCATATCATCATCCATGAATAAAAAACAAAAAGATTTGCATAACCAGTGTTAGTAACATAAGTAGCTATTGCATTGGAGACTTTTTTTTTTTTTTTGAGGCGGAGTCTCGCTCTGTCACCCGGACTGGAGTGCAGTGGCCGGATCTCAGCTCACTGCAAGCTCCACCTCCCGGGTTTACGCCATTCTCCTGCCTCAGCCTCCCAAGTAGCCGGGACTACAGGTGCCCGCCACCTCGCCCGGCTAGTTTTTGTATTTTTAGTAGAGAGGGGGTTTCACCGTGATAGTCAGGATGGTCTCAATCTCCTGACCTCGTGATCCGCCCGTCTCGGCCTCCCAAAGTGCTGGGATTACAGGCTTGAGCCACCGCGCCCGGCCTGCATTGAAGACTTTTAACAGCCACTAAATGCCTGTGTGAAAAATGCTATAAATAAACATTGGGTTCTATTCCTTTGGACAATAGCTATAACAAATGCTAAACACGTATACTTCCCACAATGCTGTTTAGTTTTCAAGAACAGTGTCTTTTATTTGTCCTTTTTCAAACATGCCATTGCAAGAGAAAACTCACTATTTGAATTAGAATGGGAATGAGTTTCTATCTTCTATGCACAGCTTAGAACTGAAGTTAGACAAGCAATGCTTTAATAGGTATAAAGAAATTTTTGGACTTTCGTAGTCCTGACAGTCATCGCCTTAGAGTTCTTTACCTTCATGAAAATTACGCTTCTGCTGACCCAATATGCTAGCACTTACAGTTAAAGCTGTCTTTCAAAATATCTTTTTTAGTTAATATTATTAAAAATATTGGCTGGGTGCAGTGACTCACGCCTGCAATGCCAACACTTTGGGAGGCCGAGAATGGTGGATCACAAGGTCAGGAGTTCGAGACCAGCCTGGCCAACATGGTGAAACCCCATCTCTACTAAAAATTCAAAAATTAGTTGGGTGCGGTGTCAGGTGCCTATAATCCCAGCTACTCAGGAGGCTGAGGCAGGAGAATTACTTGAACCCTGGAGGCAGAGGTTGCAGTGAGCCAAGATCGCACCACTGTACTCCATCCTGGGTGACAGAGCAAGACTCCATCTCAGAAAGCAAAAAAGAAGTATTAACAATATAAGAGACGAAATGTCAGGGGACAAATCTGCTCTCCCCTCTCTCCCAGTACAAATTGCCTTTTTCTGTATTCTTGTCATTAACCATAAAAAAAATCCTTTATTTTAATTTTTTAGAATCAGATTTTTATACAGATTTAAAATGGTAATGGTACATTTAATAATTCAAATGCTTACACTTTGACTTTAAACTCTTGGAGTTTTTCTGAATCAATATATTTTATTTGGTTGTTCTGACCAGAACACAATAAACATACCTGAATACAGTGAAAACAAAATATCAAAGAACAATGGACTATGATTCTCAAAAGTATCTAAATAATCCAGTGTTACTTTCCAACCCAATAAATGGTTTGTTGGACGGGCGGATTAGTGTGTGCATGCACACCCGTGTGTGTGTTCAGTTAAAGATGAGGTCAGAGAGCTAAAATGAGGAGGCATAAGAAAATCAGTATAGTGAAAAAGGTCCTGAAAATCTTGATTAATTTACACTTATAATTTAATAATTCAGTTCACTTTCACACCACGTTAGTGTCTCCAATGGCAGAAACAAAATGTTCTGGTGCATAGGAAATAATTGATTTATGAATCTGATGTCTTCAGGGATTTCATAAGGAGAACAATTCAGTTATTTTTATTGTTTTCTAACACTTTCTGGACAAATTGGGAGTAAAATTGTTTTAAATACTGTGGTATTAAGTTTGTCCATATCCCTGAATTTAGATTGTGATTTTGCAGTTCATTTGGACAGTGATTGGTCTTACTTGAGGTATTACGTGATAAACAAGATTCTTGTCTTCCATAAGAAACAATAAAATTATGTGTCAGAATAACTTTCTATATTACTTTTAGTACTCAATATAAAACTAAATTATAACAATACACAGCATGGTTTCAATTCACTGTTGCTTAGACTTGTGCTTTTTCAAATGCTGTTTACCTATTTCTCTCCAGAAATGCTGTTTTCCCTCCAGTGACTGTCCAGATTCTTCTTTCCACATGCTTCGCTACAAAATCAAACTTATTCCAATTATATGCATAGTCGTTACCATCATTCTTATTCAAAATTACAGTTTTGAGAGGTAAATTATGAGGTTTATTTTTCTTAAACTTATGAACTAATCACATTGGAAACCAATCGCTTTGAAGACTTTTAACAACTATTAAATGCTTGTGAGAAGAATGACATAATGTAAAGTTGCCACATTTTCTTGTCACTAATTACACATTGCATTTTATTCTTTTGGACAATAAATGTGACCAAACATGACTAAAGATGTTAAGACAATGCCTACTATTGCTACGTGGATTGTAAAGCTTTCCCTCTTGATTGTACATTAAGAAAAAAAATGACTCTAGAGTGTTATATAGAAAGGAACAGAGATATACCTAATGATCAAAATTATCAAACTATGCAGATGAGAAAGATATACTATTTCTGAAGTTAAATACATATTTTACTCATCACAACAATTGGGCATTTATCTTGTGTCAATCAAAAAAGAATGTCAATATTATTTTCTGGTTATTTTAAATGTTATTTATTTTGCTTTCAGCTATATATCCCCAAAAGATTTCACTCCATATTTCAGTTACAGGATTTAAGGTCTTAAGTCAGGCATGACCCAAACGGTCAGGACTTCCAGAGACATTAAGCAGAAGGAGTGTAGGGGATAATGCAGTTCAAGGCAGGCAATCTGTGCCCAGTGACCCACAGGTCTGCAAGCTCAGTTGGCTAAGGCATGGATTTTGCCAGGGTCAAACTCTCTATCGGGGCCAGAGGCATTTCTCTCTGCTCTGTACCGGGAGTTCCCAGTGAGGTCAGAGAACTGCAGATGAGCTCTGGCCTATGTGAGAAGAAGACAGGAAAGCTACAGTCATTTCCAGTAATTTTCTTGCCTATCCAATGACAGAAGAAAATAAAATATATGCTATATTGTGCTCCTGTTGAGTCAATCTGTGGAAAACTGATGTTTGGGAAATAAGAAAGAAAGTGGCTTATTAATCCCCTGCTTTTTTTTCAAATTCAGGAAACTATAATATAAATACAAATACATTATTTTATTAAGGTTTGTTGGTTATGAGTGTAACGGTTATGAGTATATGAGTATATATGTTTGTATAGCTGTATCAGGAATGTATGAAATAAATAAAATAATTTTACCATTCGTTAAATAACAAATAATAAAAATAACATACATAGAAATGTTTGTGTCATGATATTTTTAGGTTTGCAATTCAAAGTTATTGGTAAATATCAGTTTAGCAGGTATGTAACATTTATTTACTTCTATAGAGTAATTTAAAGAATAATTGTTTCCAATTATGGGAAATTTTTGCTTTGTTTTCTTTGCAAGGTTGTTTTATTTTTTGATATAATGCAGAGGATGCTAGTTTGCTTTTGATATAATAAAAAAGGCAGCCATAAATATGAGAAATATTTATGAACAAAATTATTAAGAAAATCATTTTTCTTATATATTATGGAATTAAGTTATTATGAGTTCTGGCTCTTTATATATGTATGTCTATGTATTTGTAATTGGTTTTCAAGAGTAAAATCAAACACATTTACACATGAACAACATTTAATGTTTTCAGTGGGACTTTTATACTACATCTCTTTCAACATAATGTTAATTGTTAAGACTTATCAGGAGAAATATTAATCTTATAAAATTATAAGATTGTATTGAGGTATTTTTATAGCTACACCTTTAGCTGTATCTTTGCAGGTTGGAATATGCCTTGTAAAATATCTGTATTCATTAATATATTTATATTTATTATAATATTTTAATGACTAAAAATAAATGCCTTTCATTAGTGAAATAGTAGATGGCCATTTTTTGCTCAACAAGAAGAATATATCTTGGCTAGTAAGCTAGAATGTAGGCATAATGTAGAAATGAGTAAGTGAAGTGATTGTCATTCTTACATTCTTGTGACTATGACAGAGAAGGGTACTGAAGTGGAATTTATGCAAAGGTTGATGAGATTTATGGGCAATGGTACAGAGATTGACGGTCCTAATTATTCCAGGCATGGTGACTGTTGCCAAGCAAGTTGGCAAGGTCTATAAATGCACTGTATTCAGGACTCAATGATGTTTTCTCTGCCTTGATAACTAACTTCATGAAATAAGAGAAAGCACTCAAATAAGCAGGCTAGAAGTTAGTCACCATATTAAATCCAACTGAAAACCTGAAATAACCTTCATGGAGTCATATCAACCTGCACTGGTTAACTTTTCAGGAGAGTTAAGACTGGACTAGGCAACACCAAAAAGTGAAATAATCGATCAAATTTTAATTACTGTCATCATACATAGATTATATGTATTTATTTTTTAAGTACCATGTTTAAGAGTGTAGTCTTGGAGGAATACCACCAGAAGCTGAAAAGTGTTTTCTCTAGGACAAAGGAAAATGTCCAGATTACTGGACTGTTTCTGTTGATGATGGTGACCAAACTGGATAATAAAAAATAATTAAAATATGACACTAATACATGTGATGGCTTACCTCTGGAAAGTTTCTGCCCAATCTGTCTTCTCAGTAGACTGGATATCAGTAACAGAAAGGTATTCCAACACATTCTGACCTGCAGGACTCCGAGCAAAGAGGTTTTGACTCCTCTCTCAGCTATCTGAGGGAAACTGACTATAAACAAGGGAAACTGACTATAAACAATAATCAGACTTCCAGGATTAGAAGACAGGTCTTTCACTGAGTTGTGGCCTCCTCTATGCCTTCAGTAGTCATTGATATGATAATAAATCAGGTACGTTAAAAAGGTGATGGCAAGACATATTTTAACAAAGAAATTTCCAAGACTGAAGATATGCTGAAATTTCCATCAAATCTAATCTCTGTTTAAGAGGCTCCTTTTTACCAAGTGACATCTGGATATCAGTGGATGGAAAGCTAGGGAACAATGTTATGTAATGTCAGAAAACAATGAGTACCTACAGAAATCAGATCACTGAGCCTACATCTAAGTGAAAAGCCTGACATGATTCAGAGTAATAACGTGTTTCGGCTTTTCCTCTCATCATGAAAAAAGATAAATTCAAGAAAGAATTAGCCTATTTACATGAATAAATTAAAGTAAATAAAAATAATAATTTAGGGATTTAAAAGGTTGGAAAACTTGTTTGCCTCTATAGTTCAGAGGTATAAAATAAAACACAAAGTACTTTAAGTGATAAAGGTATTAATATTCACCCTCAGACATGAATATTTTCTTCTCACCTGATGGAGTTATTTCTAATAGACTCAAAGGAGCTGCCATTAAATTGAGAGAAATCCAAGAGGTCATGGAACAAAAGAAATTTAGTTCAAATACACTGTCCCTGATTTAATAGGGTTGATATGAATAAATGTGGTGGAGTGCACATAATTGAACTCTTCAGTTATAAGTCACCAGACTGAGAAGCTCTATATCTGAAAAGAATAGAGACAACCTGCATCATTCAAAATCTATTCTTTTGACTGGACGAAGGAAATAGGTGCCGTCACTGGGATTGGGAAGAAAGGTGAAATGCTATTTGTTACCAGACTGTGACTATGTATGTCTGATCAACCAAATCTGCTTATTCTTCCTGTGCATAGAGCTAAACTATGTTAACCAGTCTCCTTTGAAGTTATAGATTGGGAAAATGACTGAGTCCAAGCCAATAAATAAAGGTAAAAGCTATGTCAGCTACTTGCAGACTTATCACATCACAATCTCCCATGTGTGATTCTCTGTGTTTATCATCCTTAAAATGGATATGACTTCCAAGGTTACTGTCTTAGTTTGTTTTTGCTGGTCTCACAGATTACCTGAGACTGGATAATCTATAACGAACAGAAATGTATTGTCTCCCAGTTCTAGAGCCTCAGAAGTGCAAGATAAAGGAGCTAACATCCGATGAGGGTCTTCCTGCTGAATCATCCCATGAGAGAAGACAGAAGGACAAGAGAGAGCAAGAAGGGCTGAACTCACTCTAATAATGGCACCAATCCCACCCTTAATAGTGAAGTTCTTATGGCTTAATCACCTCTTAAAGGTCCTGCCTCTTAATATTGTTACAATGGCAATTACATTTCAACATGAGTTTTGGAAGGAAAACATACAAACTTTGGTAGCAGTTACCCTGGTAGAAATGATATTTACAGTTGTTTAAGCCACAGGAATTAAGACAGAAGAGACCCCATTTCTGAATCAACGTTTGAAAGATATCACCTATCCAACATGTTTCATAGTGGATGGTTTTAAGAACAAGAAAAACACTTTATTTCATTAAAGACCTGAGATATGGCCAGGCGAGGTGGCTCACGCCTGTAATCCCAGCACTTTGGGAGGCTGAGGAAGGCGGATCACCTGAGGTCAGGAGTTCAAGACCAGCCTTGCCAATATGGAGAAACCCCATCTCTACTAAAAATACAAAAATTAGCCAGGTGTGATGGTGTACACCTGTAATCCCAGCTACTCGGGAGGCTGAGGCAGGAGAATCACTTGAAACTGGGAGGTGGAGGTTGCAATGAGCCGATGTCGTGCCACTGCACTCCAGCCTGAGTGACAGAGGGAGACTCTGACTCCATCTCAAAAAAAAAAAAAGCACTGAGATGTGAAGGAACATTGACCTTCTCAGGGAGATTTCCATGAGACAGACAAACTCCCATGGGAAGATGAGACACTAATAGCGGGCTCTTACTGACCTAGATTAGAATTACAACATTGATGAGGTTACCTACTGGAGAAGGAGAAATTGAGTCAAGATATCTGTATAAATACTTGTAGTCATCTTTACTGCTTTGGAAAACTCCTCTCACCCTCATAATAAAACTGGGAAAAGGATAAGAGATGTCATGAAACATGGGCAGCAAAAAGAAATACACTTTAATTGGGGTCATTAAAAAAATGTCTCCTTCTGTATGAGCTAAGCCTGAGTTACCTAAAGGATATACAGGGGCCAACCAGAGAACAAAGTAGATGTTACTATTGGATAAAGGGGTCCACAAAGCAGAAATAGATAAGTTCAGTAATGATTATCTTTCTACCTGATACAGAGTTTCCAGTGGGATGAATGAATTTCATTTGTTCAAGCTACATGCAGCCTCCATGACATTAAATCTGAAAGAGTTCACTTACTTGTGTATCTCCTGATCCCTCTACCCTTCCCTGCCCTAACATGAGCTCTCTTAAGGAGAGAAGGGACTAAGCGTCACATGCGTCTGTATGAGTGTGCTAGTGAATCTTGGCAAAGAACGAGAATCGAATTTCTATCCCTACATTCAATACAGGTGGTTAACTCACTGTCCTACCCAGCTCTAAGAAGGAGGGAGGCCTTTGATTCAATCCGTGGGGGTTGGCTGAGATTCACAATTAGGAAGGGAAAGTAATATTACCTTGGGTTGGGCTACGTCTCTTTGGCCCAATTCAGTGTACTGCTGCGCTTGCTTTTTCACCTGAAAATACAAGGTCATCTACAAAACATTTGCAGTAAACACCATACTTAATAATTCTGATAGTATCTAAAATAGTTGCAATAATTCCTGCCTTGATTTAAGGCAGGCCTTGTGACATTCTTTGATTAATAGAATGTATTGAAAGTGATATTGTGCCAATAAAGGACCAAGTGTTTAAGAAATGTGAAGCTTCCACCTCCCCTAAGAGGAGGCCACAGCAACATAAAAAGTTCCACACCCTGAGATCACCATAATCTAAGGAAACCCAAGACAGCTCCCTCAAATAATTCTACTTAGTTACCTCTGGAGAGGACATTGTGGGGCCCTGCCCAGACCCTGGCCCACTCATTACTCAGTTGCTGGAAATATTGACTTCCTATTGCTTCCAGCTTCACCTCTTCTCCAGAAACCTACCTTTAAATGAAAGGAGCCATCCTACCAAGAAGCCTTTTCACATTATTCATGGCCAGTTACCCTGCTTCAAAGAGGAAAACACCGCTGCAGTTGATGTTCCAGGGGTCTTTTCCTGTTGACACAGCCGTACCTAAACTTTTCTTGAGAGTATGTCCTTACCTAACTCCCTCTCAAGCTTCACCCTTTTGCTCACAGAGTTGCCCAAAGAGAATTTCATCCATAACTTTGGGTACTCACATCCCTGTGCCCATCTCTGTTTCTGGGGAATCTAACCTTAGGCAACTTGAGTGGAGGATACATGGTTGTGTTTGTGTACTGATGATTCACTCTGTGCTTTTTTGTACATTTGAACTAAGTAAAATGCTACTCAATATAATACTTGTAAAGGAGCACATGTCAATGGAGATAGGGCAGATAACAGTGAACAAATACAAAACTTTGCACAGTTTGTACCCAACAGATTTTAATAAAGTATAATATTTTATATGTGATTAGTTTTTAAAGAATCCAAAAAATACAAAGAATGAAAAATAATACTATATTGCCAGTACCCCAACCAGAATTAGCATGGATATATTAGACAGTACAAAAAAAGGAGGCAAACGCCAGTGAAGTCTTATGTTATTTTTAAATTTATCCATGTAAATATGTAAAAACATGGAACGTCAATTTTACAGGACAGAGATATAACTGCCTTCAGATATGATATTTTTATTAAAATAGCCTACATCATATATCCTATGGGATATATTTTAATCTTCCTTTTTGTTCTTGTTAACAGAAAATATGTTTCAAATACACTATTTTAAATTATACCAAAGCAATATTTTTAGCCCTGCATATTCATGTATCTACATCACTATGTATCCTATGTCTCTGTCTTTTTTTACACTAACCTTAAGCAACCCAGAATAAATTACTTTCCTTAAATCATACCAATGAGTTTTTATTTTTCCTTCTCCACTATACCAATTTTAAATGTTTACAACTGACATGAATAAGAAGAAAGCTCTAACCCCTAATTAAGATCAAATTGTCTTATTGTCACCCAGCCAATTAGAGAAACAGTTAACATCATTCACATACCAAAAGGTAAAGCATCTAAAAAAGTTACAGTATTAGACCACAAGTATCATTACCTTATACAACACACAGAAAAAATCATATGTTTTTTATAGATGATACTTTAGGACATTAAAGCTATTGAAAATGAAGCAAACTTTACTTTCATTTTTCTAACCATCTTCGCAAAATTCTGAATACCTAAATTAGGTGAGAATTTTAACACAAAATTATTACTTGACTGTTTTCAAGAGGAATTATCTTGCTTTAAGTAAGTGAGAAAAAATAGATCACACTACCAATCAGGAGGATCAGGTCATGGTTTTATTTGAATATAAAATGATCTTTGTAGAACGTAACCTGCACTGCTAAAGAATTATGAAAGCGGTAATATTTCATTCTTCTGCATCCATTTAGTTGACTCAATCTTTGTGGAAAATATTATGTTAAATACCTGTAAATGAAAAAAAACTCATTAGTTACCATCATATTCAAGGGCTAGAGCACTATTTTATTTGCATTAAAATAACAGAAACAACTTTTAATTCTGTACTAAATCTTATTCTCGAACTAATAATTCTATTTTCCACCAGATAATACATCAATCATATGAATATATTCCTCCCAACAATAATGTGATTCGAAAATTTAATTTCAGAATCATTTAAACATTTGTATAATATTGAGGACAATTCACTTGTCAATAGTGTTCTTAAGTACTAATATATTCAAAAATTACATAGCTATAATTAAGTGATTAAGAAACACCACTTTAATAGTGAGATAATAACCAGAAATAAATGACTTAAAAGTGATTTCTTAAAAAAATATGTATTCCTAATATTTTAACTGGGTTTATACACAAGCCACTTTGACTAAGCCCTTTCTCTCCCTAATAGTCTTCCCCTAACCTCTAATAAATCGTAATTAGTTTATGTCTAATTATAACAAGAAGATCTCACATTGTTTAATTCCTTGCTCTCTTTCCTCTATCATTACCAAATTGTGATGGCCAAGTTTATGGAATCTGATGTCGCTGTGCCTGACCTTTCTCTTCTGTAAGCACAATAGGAAGCAAAGTGAGCACTCAGTAAATGTTAAGGTTTTTTCTCATCTGACAAAACCCTTGATTAGCATAACTCGATTTCAGCCTGAGGACTGACTTTTCATTTCTCATTTTAATACACTGCAACACTAAGTATTCCCTGAAAAAAAAAAATTCCCGGACTTTGTCTTTTCTTCTTTTTCTGCCTGAAGATAAAATTTCTTTCTTGAACCCCAGGCTGTGGAAGGCCTACGCATAAACAGACTTCTAGCCATCCCCTGCGTGGTGGTTAGGGATTCAGAGAATCCACCATGCCATATTCCCTTTTACTATCTCCTGCTTCCTATAATAAAAATGTGTCACTACTATTGAGGAACATTACATTAATCACTTTCCTGAATTATGAACACATATTTAAAAACCCTTGTTTTCTAAGTATTTTCTTTTTTGCTCACTTCATATCAATTTCTTTAGTCCTTTCTGTAACTCAACAGCCATGTTTCTCTATCAGATTGCAAAATATGATTCACCTGATCTGATCATATATAACAGTATTTAAATTCATTTTAGGGGTAACTTCTTATTTTTAAATAGCATTAGTGAGATACTTTTCATCCATATAAACTGCACGTTTAAATGTTAAGGATCGTTTCAGTATATTCACAGATAAGGAAAAATACTGCCACAGTTAATGTTAGAATATTTTCCTCATTGCGAAAAGAAACCTTGTGAATTTCAGCTACTATCCCCTATCCCTACGTATACGCCCCACTCCCTAGCAATTACTAATCTACTTTCTGTCTCTATATAGTTTCCTGTTCTAAGCATTGCACTGGAATGAAATATGTGGTCTTTTTTGACAAGCTTATTTAGCATAGCATTTTCAAGATTTATCCATGTTATTGTAGATATTAATACTTCATTCCTTTGCATGACCAAATAATATCGCATTGCGTGTGGCAATCAAAATGAGAGACTCAGGCATCATTCCCAACTCATTGAGTTTTCTTGAGCCAGCCTGAGGACATACCCAGGAAAAACATAAGTTACAGACACATCTATGGCTGTTTTTTTCCAAAGAGACTCTCAGGAGGTTTAGTAATATATTTACACATTTTCCTCAAAAACACAAAAAGAACACATCTGGAGGCATCACATTACCTGACTTCAAACTATATTATACGGCTGTAGTCTCCAAAACAGGATGGTAGTTGTATAAAAAACAGGCACGTAGGCCGGGTGCGGTGGCTCAGTCCTGTAATCCCAGCACTTTGGGAGGCCGAGGTGGGGGGATCACGATGTTAGGAGTTCGAGACCAACCTGATCAACATAGTGAAACCCTGTCTCTACTAAAAATACAAAAATTAGCCCAGCGTGGTGGTGGCCGTCTATAATCCCAGCTACTCAGGAGGCTGAAGCGGGAGAATTGCTTGAACCCAGGAGACAGAGGTTGCAGTGAGCCCTGATCATGCCACTGCACTTGAGCCTGGGCGGCAGAGCAAGACTCCGTCTGAATAAAAAAAAAGGGGGTCACATAGGCCAATGGAAGTGAATAGAGAACCCGGAAATTAAGCCAAATACTTAACAGCAAACTGATCTTTGGCAAAGCAAACAAAAACATCAAGTGAGGAAAGGACATTATTCAACAAATGGTGCTGGGATAATTGGTAAGCCACATATAAGAAAAAAGAAACTGGATCTTATACAAAAATTAACTCAAGATGGATCAAAGATTTAAATCTAAGATCTGAAACCATAAAAATTATAGAAGACAGCATCGAAAAAACCCTTCTAAACACTGGCTTAGGAAAAGACTTCATGACCAAGAACCTAAAATCAAATGCAACAAAAGCAAAGATAAATATATAGGACTTAATTAAACTGAGAAACTGCTGCACAGCAAAATAAATAGTCAGCAATGTAAAAAGACAACCCACAGAATGGGAGAAAATCTTCATTAACTATGCATCAGACAAAGGACCAATACCCAGAATCTACAAGGAACTCAAACAATTCAGCAAGGAGAAAATAAATAATCCCATCAGAAAGTCAGCTAAGAACATGAATAGACAATTCTCAAGAGAAGATACAGAAATGGCCAAAAGAAAATGAAAAAAAAAATGCCATTATCACTAATTATCAAGAAAATGCAAATCAAAACCACAATGCAATACCACCTTCAAGAATGGGCATAATTTAAAAACACAAAAATAATAGATGTTGGTGTGGATACAGTTGAAACGGGAACATTTCTACACTGCTGGTAGGAATGTAAACTAGTATAGCCACTATGGAAAATAGTGTGGAGATTCCTTAAAGAGCTGCAAGTAGATCTAACATTTGATCCAGCAATCCCACTAGTGGATATCTACACTTGCACATGTATGTTTATAGCAGCACAATTTGCAATTGCAAAAATATGGAACCAGCCCAAATGCCCATCAATCAATGAACGGATAAAGAAAATGTGCTCGCTCTCTCTCTCTCTCTCTCCCCCCCCATATATATACATATATATATATATATATTTATACACACCATGGGATAATGCTTAGCCATAAAAAGTAATGAAATAATGGCATTCTTAGTGACCTGGATGGAGTTGGAGAACATTATTCTAAGTGAAGTAACTCAGGAATGGAAAACCAAACATAGTATATTCTCACTTATAAGTGGGAGCTAAGCTATGATGATGCAAAGGCATAAGAATGATATGAAGAACTTTCTGGGCTTGGGAGAAAGGTTGGGATGGGGGTGAGGGATAAAATAGTACACATTGGGTTCAGTGTACACTACTTGGGTAACAGGTGCACCAAAATCCCAGAAATCACCACCAAAGTACTTACCCATGTAAGAAAACACCACGTGCTCCCCAAAAATCTATTGAGATAAAAATAAAAAATAAATAAAATTTTAAAAAAAGATAGAGCAGCAGTGAGATGAGTGATTACACACTTCTGAGACCTTAGTTAATGCCCAGTAAATCTACATTTTACATAAGAGATGGAGAACATTTGAAGAAAAAGAGACTAGAAAAACCAGAGGCCTCTGGAAGAGTGAAGAAATGATCAATCTCATTTTATCTTTGTTTCTTCCTGGGAAGATAAGCTAGTAATTGAGGCCTAAGCTCTGATTTTATCTTATCTTGCCCAAATTCCTTTCTAAGAGGCCTGGGAAGTCATGCCCTACAAACCGTAACTTCTCAACGCATTGGTTTTATTTAACCCTATATATTGTGACTTACTTTCCAATCTGACTCTAACATAACATTGCTTGACAAAGAAGAAAATCAAGCTATTTTATCCCAAAACATATTTCTTTGCCATATTTTGAAATGGCCCTGCAAAGCCATTGTTGGGGGGGGGTGTTAATCTGCATCTGTAAAGAATCTCTATTAACATAACTAGATCTATTTCTTACAAACCCTCCCAATCCTGAAGAGATTAACTGAGAGCCTAGCACCTTTTCAAAGTCTCAACAGGAAATATTTGTCATCTGTTGTCTCTAAGGGCAGCCACTATGAGACTTCAAAAGAACCTTGGTTTCCACAGTCTTTTTCTTACCCTCAACATTTCCTTTCTATTGATCCCAGGTCTTTAGACAAACGTAACTAATTGCCCACCAGAAAACGTTTAAATTTACCTATAACCTGGAAGCCCCTGGACCAAACCAATGTACTTCTCAAATGTATTTGATTGATGTCGTATCCTTCCCTAAAACGTATAAAACCAAGCTGCACCCCTACCACTTTGGGCACGTGCTCTCAGGACCACCTGAGGGCTGTGTCATGGGCCACGGTCATTCACATTTGGCTCAGAATAAATATCTTCAAATATTTTTAAGTTTGACTCTTTTCATTGACATAAACATTATCAGTGTGGAGTCTTCTGAAAGGGCTGGTTTCTATTTAGCACTTAGAGATGAAAGCCTAATGATGGTTAGTGAGGGAGGAGGTGTAATAAGGTGAACTTCCCATCTCATTATAGTAGTGAACTCAGCGTCCAATTTTTCTTGGGGTCTCCTTGGTCAAAACGGGGTCCATTCAGTCAGTTGTAGGCTTAGAACTTAATTAATATTTCTCACAGATATATTCACATTTTGCTTATCCATTCATCACTTGATAGGCACGGGTTATTTCCCCACTTAGCTTTTATGAAAAATGCTGTTAAAAACATTCATGTGTAAGTTGTTGCAAGGACATATGTTTTCAATTATTTGGGGTATTTACCTTGAAGCCTACTTGCTGTTTTATGTAGCAACTCTATGTTTAATTGTTTGAGACTGACAGACTGTGTTACAAAATGGCTGCAATCCTTAATTGACTGAGGATTTCAATTGTTGCATTTCCTTACCAATACTTATTGTCCGGCTTTTTAAATTCTAGCCATCCAAGTGGGTGTGAAGTGTTACCTCACAGTGGTTTTAATTTTTATTTCCCTGATCAACGATGATGAACATCTTTACATAGCTTTACCGCTCATTCAGATACCTTATTTGGGGGAATGTCAGTTCAGATATTTTGTGAATTTTTTCTTTGGGTTGTTTTGATATGGCTCCGATGAGTGGAGGAACACCAGGGTAAAAATCATTAAGTTTTTTACCATTAAGTCTGATATTATTAGCTATGGGCTTTTTGTAGATGTCCTTTGTATTAGTCCGTTTTTACGTTGCTGGTAAAGACATATCCGAGACTGGGCAATTTACAAAAGAAAGAAATTTGATGGACTTAAGTTCCACGTGGATGGAGAGTCCTCACAATCATGGCTGAAGGCAAAGAGGAGAAAGTCATGTCTTACATGGATGGCAGCAGGCAAAGAGAGAGCTTGTACAGGGAAACTCCCCCTTATAAAACCATCAGATCTTGTGAGACTTACTGTCCTAAGAACAGCACAGGAAACACCTACTTCCATAATTCAGTTACCTCCAAATGGGTCCCTCCCACAACACGTGGGAATTTAAGATGAGATTTCAGTGAGGACACAGGCAAACCATATCATCCTTTATCAGGTTGAAAAAGTTCTATTTCAATTTTCCTAATTGTTTATATCACAAGAGGATGTTGTGTTTCATTAAATTCTTTTTCTGCATCTAATTAAATGATCATATGATTTATTTTTACTCTATTGATATTGTTACCAGAAAGAGCAGTTGTCCGAGTTCTTGTCTAACTTGGAAGAACAATTTTGACCAAGAGTCAGTACAAACACAGCAGAGAACTTTATTGAAATGAAACACAGTATAAAGAGCTTATTGCAGGAAAGAAAAATTCAATCAAGAGGGATGCCCCAGTAGAGCAGTGGGTTGATCATGCAGGGAAAAGAGCTCTGAAGGTTCTGTGTAATCTCCACCTCTGCCGTAAGTCTCTGCCTTTTTTCTTTGTCCAGTGTTCCCACTCCTGCCTTAACTCCCACCTTACTCCCCACCCACAGGCTTGTAGGATCCTCCCTTACTGTTGGTTAATGTGCATACTTGGGCTGGTGATATGGCTTGACTCTGTGTCCCCACACACATCTCATCTCAAATTGTAATCTCCATAATTCCCATGTGTCAAAGGAGGGACAAGGTGAAAGGTGACTGGATCATGGGAGTGGTTTTACATGCTGTTCTCATGATAATGAATGAGCTCTTGTAAGATCTAATGGTTTTATAAGGCAACTTTCCCTGTTCTTGCTTGCTCTTTCTCACCTGCCACCACGTAAGATGTGCCTGCTTCCCCTTCTGCCATGATTGTAAGATTCCTGATGCCTGCCCAGCCATGCAGAACTGTCAGTCAATTAAACCTCTTTTCTTTATAAGTTACCCAGTCTCGGGTATATCTTTTTAGCAGTGTGAGAACAGACTAATACAGCTAGTGATTCAATACAAATCCTGTCTGACAGCGGCCCTGATAATTACCACCACCCCAGGAAGGTTGTATAGTGGTCAAATCTTTACCTATTGTGCCTGCATATCTCTTTGGAATTTTCTCATTTGCCCTAATCTGTACTTATGGAGCCAGGTTGCTCTTAGGATTGTACATGTAGCTAGTGGTATTCTGACATTTTAATGGCAGAGTGAATGATAATTGTGGCACCTTAAGAGGTGTTCCGCGATGTTTCTTTCTGCCTAAGTACTTCCTCTTTTTCCTAGCCACATTTGACTTAGATCCACCCACTCTAGCATTAGAGATGCTATTAACATGCAAATTTTGATTGGCCCCTCCAGGGAGTGGGGAGTGAACCTTCCCAGGCTTTTTCTTTCTCAGGAGCTTCCCCCATGTTCATATCTAGCTATCTACCCTCTCTAACAAATGATGTTTTACATTAGTTGAATTTCACATGTTGAATTAAACTTGCATCTCTGGAAACATCCCATTTGGTCATGGTGCATAATTATTTTTATATGCTGCTGTATTTGATTTAGTTTTATTTCACTGAGGATTTTGGAAAACATATTCATCAGAGATATTGGTCTGTATGTTTCTTTTCTTGTGATATCTTTGTTTGATTTTGGTATCAGGATAAACTGACCTCATAAAAATAATTGGAAAGGGTTCATCCTCCTCTATCTTTTGAAAGAGTTTGTGGAGAATTTGTATTTATTTATTTTTTTAATGTTTGGTGGGTTCCAGTAGTAAATTTTTGGAACTGACCTGTCGTTTGTGGTATTTTGATAATTAATTCTTCAAACTGTTTGCATGTTATAGTTCTGTTCATACTGTGTTTCCTTTTGAGTAAGTTTTAGTCGTTTGTACCCTTTTAGGAGTTTGCCCATTCCTTTTAAGTTATCTAATTTGTGACTATATGGTTGTTCAGTCACATTTTTATAATCTTTTTTCTTTCTGTCAGGTTGGTAGTAATGTGCCTACTCTCATTTCTGATTCTAGTAAATTAAGTATTCTCTCTCTTTAATTTTATTAATCTAGCTAACAATTTGACAATTTTGTTGTTTAGGGAAACATTTTTGGCTCTGTTAATTTTCTGTTATTCTTTATTCGCTATTTTATTAATTTATACTCTTTTTTATTGTCTTTTATTTTATTAGCTAAATTTATGTTTATAATCCTGGTAGATTGACAGTTTTATTATCCTGAAATGTACTTCCTTGTAGTTAGTAACATTTTTGTTGTTCTAAAGTCTATTTTCTCCAATATCAGTATCTAGCTTATTTTGATTCCTAGTTTCATGATGTCTCATTTTCTATACTTTTATCCTAGTTGTATCTTTGAATTTGATTCTGTCAAATTAAGTCTTTTTCTTTTTCTTGATTAATCTGGCTAAAGATTTGATGATTTTTTTGTTCTCTTCAGAGAAAATTTTAGCTTTGTTGATTATTTCAATTTTTATTTTCATTTTATTAATATCTGCATCTGTGTCTCTTGGATATTTTACATCTCTTGGATATTTTAATGCAATCTTATAATCTCTACCTTTTGATTAGGTTGTATCATTCATTCACGTTTGTTGTTATTATTATTGACATACCTAGATTTGTCTGTCATTTTGCTTTTTGTTTACCTATATATCTCATGCATTTTTTGTTCCTCTATCCTTATTTCCCTAACTCACCTTTCATTAAATGGATATCTAAGCGTTTTAATTTATTTATATTTTCACTATACTTTTGAGTTAAAAGTTTGAAGTTACTCTATAGTTTACATTTTTTAACCTAATTTATCAGAATCAACATTAAATTATTACTTAACTACCTGTAATGATACAGCTTTGTTCTACCACCTCTCTGATGTTATTAGTATATATATTACACTTAAATGTTTTTAACTTTTTATTTTTTTTTTTTTGGGGGTCCATAATAGGTATATATATTTTGGGTTGCATGAGATATTTTGATACAGGCATACAATGCATAATAATCACATCAAGGTAAATGAGGTATCTATCACCTGAAGCATTTGTCCTTTGTATTACAATAATCCAATTATATCCTTGTAGTTATTTTTAAATGTACAATTAATTTTCAACTATAGTCTCCCTGTTGTGCTAGCAAATACTAGGTCTAATTTATTTTTTCTAACTACTTTTTTGTACTCGCTAATCATTCCCAACTCCTTCCCCACTGTTCCCCAGTACTTTCTCAGCTTCTAGTAACCATCCTTCTACTGTCTATATCCATGAGTTCAATTATTTTGATCTTTAGCCCCTACAAATAACTGTGAATATGTGAAGTTTTTCCTTCTATGTCTGGCTTCAACATTTCTCTATTTGTAGTTACAACTATACATTTTATATATAATATTTTCTCCTTGCTTCTCTTAACTAATTTAAAGGGCAGTTGCATATGCTTTAAAATTTTTTAAATTACATATGCAATTGTTTTTTAAATCTATTATGAGAAACAAGGGGAAAAATATGTATTCATACTGATATATAATCATGTAATTACTCTTATTGATGTAGATTCAAATAAACAACTGAAGTTAAATGCTCTTAGGCTGATGAATGTTTTTAGCAGTTCTTTTAAGGTGGGTCTTCTAGCAAAAAAAGTCTCTTAGCTTATGTTTATCCTGAAAAGTTTTTATTTTACCTTTCTTTTTGAAAAGTGAACTTTGATGGATGTATGATCCTTGGTTGAAAGTTTCTTTACTTTGTTTTTGTTTTTGATTTTTGAACACTTTGAAAATATGATTCTGAACTGAATTGTTTATACTGAGATGTTGGAATGACTCTGTTGTCTGGGGTATACACCCTGGCTCTTGGTCTTGTTCGAGAAAAATTCAGAAGATAGACACACATGAGGAGTGGGTTTAGGAGTGGAAAGCTTAATAGAAAAAGAAGAAAAGGGAGATAAAAAGCTTCTTCATGCTGAGAAACCGGGTTGCCCAAAAGAGGGTGTCCTGTTTGCAGTGAATGCAATCATTTTGTACAGAAGCTTGAGGAGGCGATGATCGATTTATCTAGGGCTCAGGGCATGGGTTTGACCAGGCATGCCATTCACATAGCCCAGGAAAAGACTGGCCCGCCCATTCTAGTCTTTTATTATGCAAACGTGGCTTCCACCTGGCCATGACCTTGATACTTGTACACGTGGTTTTACCTGGAGGCTGCCACGACGCCCATATAAGGGGTGACAAGGAAAAAAGGGCAGGAGAGGCCATACTGAATGTACTTGGCTTCCAGGTACAGCTGCTGTCATTTACATATAAAAGCTCCTAGTTTGCATATCTATGCCTGACTTCTCAGGCTGCTTTCTGTTAGAGAATAAATAGTTTGGAGGCTGCTTTTTATTAAAGGAAAATTCCACTGAGAACTTTCCCCTTTCTAGCTGCCTAAAAATGATTTCATAATAACTCCTGTATTAATGTCAGCTATAAAAATTATTTGAGCTCTATCTTATTACAGTTGTAAGAATTATACTCTCAATTATACTTACAGTAATGAGATATTGAATCAGCTTCGTTGTCTGGGGTATATACCCTTACGGTTGTAACAATTGTAAAAAATTGTCTAAGATTGAGGTACTGGCAGATTCAGTGCCAAACTTCCAACCTTCCAAAGTCCCCATCACTCAATACCATCACCTCAGGGTTAGGATTTCAACATACCAACTTTTGAGAATCATAAGCATTCAGTATATTGCAAGCTCCTTTGTAAGTAATGTGTCACTTTTCCTGCTTTTACTATTTTCTCCTTGTATTTGACTTTCAACATTTTTGCTGTACAATCTGTAAGATTGTAGAAGACAACGTATAAGACAATTTGCTTGTGATTGTCTTTACACAGATCCTACTAGGAGTTTGTTGAGTTTCTAGGTGTATAACTTACTGTTATCCAGTACATTTGGAATATTTTCAGATATTACTTCTTTGAATATTTTTCTATTTTTTTCATTCTCCTTTCTTTCTCTGGAAGTCCCATTACACTTCTGATGCTGTGCTCAACCATGTCCATATTTATCTTAGTTTCTTTTATTTTCTTGATTCATTTTTCTCTTTATTCTTCACTTAGCGTAATCGCCATTGCAATGCCTTTGAGTTTTTATTCTTTCTTTACAAGTTAAAATATCTTTTTGAATTGTTTTGGAAAATTATTCATTTCAGTTATTGTACTTTTTAACTGTAAAATTTATTTTTAGTTCTGTTTTACAACATTTATCTCTTTATTAATATTATCAATTTGATGAATCATTGTAATCGGAACTTTCTTGAATCATAGTTTTCTTTTTCAATTTTGTGAACATGATTATAATAGCCACTTTAAAGTCGTCTTCTGATAAATATGACCTCTGGTCACCTTCATAGGCTGTCTCCGTTGTTTGATTTTTTTTCTAGCGAATAAGTCATGCTTTCCAGTGCTTTTGCATGCCTCAAAATTTCTGTTGGAAACTGGCTATCTTTGATAATAGAGCAACTCTAGTTACTTCTGCTGTCACTCAATGTATGTTATCATTATTGGCTTGTTTATGTGTTTAGTGACTGTCCTAATTATTTTGGTGAAGTCTATTTTTCCCTCCAGTTGTTAAGCTTTTAATGTTACTCCTCAGGGAAACTCAGCTTTGGGAACACTTGCAGTCACCTTGCGTGACAGTGGCTTTTGTAAGACTTTCTTCCTCTTTCTCTGACACATCCAACTATTAAACCTTAGTAATTGCCAGCTGATTGCTCCATTGTTTTCAAAAATGTCCTGGGGCACAAACTGCTCTACAAAGTGATCCACTCAGAGTCTGACTCCTTTGAAAAAAAGCATTCTGAGATCAGTGTTTGACATTTTTTTCTGACATCAGAAGGGCTCCTCCATGGTGTTTCATTTCTCTTCTGTAATCTAACCAGCCTCTATCTGGAATCTCTTCCTATTTATCTTATCCCACAAGTATCACTATTTTTGAGAGTACATCAAGGTTGAACTTCCCCAAGATTTGTTGGAAATAAAATCAGTTCTTTGGGGGAAAAGATTAAGAACTATCTGTTTTATGGTTTACTTCTCCCCTCAGGCAAAATCTCTAAATAACAGACAATGGCAGGTGGCTCTCTGAGGGGTATTCTTGGTTTAGTGAAAGGCAGGCAAGAGCCTGAGGTCTTCTTGTCTTATCTCTCCCTGTATGGAGCCACTGCTTCAAACTGGGGATACAGACATTAGGGCCCCAGTATTCTTAGTACTATTAATGTCTGTAAAGTAACGAAAGTTTCCTAAAAAGGGCTCAGTTTTCTAAGTAATTGGTATGCTACACCAAAATAAGTTTATAATGCTCATGACCTGTCATGACCTTCTTATGAAAGAGTCTTATAATACTCATGATCCATGAAAGAAAATCAGACCAATATTTGACATTTTGTATTCTTTATTGTAGAAAGATGCAGAGGTTAGAGGCATTGACCACCCCCTCCAGCCATGCAGTTGAAAATTTGCATATAAATTTTGAGCCGCCAAAAACATAACTACAAGTAGTCTACTGTTGACCAAAAGCTTTACTGATAAAATTGATTAACACATATTTTGTATGTTATCTGTATTATATATTGTATTCCCATAATACAGTATGCTAGATTTTTCAAATGTTAAGAAAATCAAAAGAGAAAATACATTTACTATTCACCAAGTGGAAGTGATCCATTATCAAGGTCTTCACCCTCATCATCTTCACATTGAGTAGGCTGAGAAGGCAAAAGAAAAGGAGAGTTTGTCTTGCTGTGTCAGTGGCAGCAGAGGCAGAAAAAAATCTACATATACATGGACACACAACCTCATATTCCACATCTATACAGCCGACTGAATCAGGGTCTCCTATATCCGGTTTTGCACCCTCTTGGAGGCTCAATTAAAAATACAACATATTAGGTGGAATAGCTGCCAATAACAGATCAAGATGGCTGGTGCATTTATAACACAACTTCAGAACGAAGGCACTGAGGGCTGATGGAGAAAAGACACAGAAGCTGGGCTGCAGTCAGAGGAAGGTGGGAACCCTGCACAGGGCTATCCACATCCCGACTCCTTCCTTGCTTCCCAGTGACTCCTGGCGAACCCGTGAGGTGAACTGGCAAGGAGCTCCTGACTGGCTCCTGACGCTAGCCTCTGGAATCCTGGCTGGAGGAGACCCCTCAACCACCACAGACACTCGGGTTGTCGGGGAGAGGTCCTTAGAGAAGTGGTGGTGGTAGCACACCAACTGAAGCAAAGCAAAAAGTGTTTGGTGTGGGAGTCTCTATAGCAGAGCACCACCAGGGAAGCCTATCTCCCTAGCCTCGACTTGCTCCCATAGAAACTTTAGCCCTAGGGGAACTGTCAGACCTCAACTCTGCAGAGCAGTCTTGACCATCAAACAGGGCTGGTCTAATCTGAGCACCCCTTGGTCTGCTGGTCTCTCCTGGGGCCCTAACTTGATTCTGCTTGCTTGCAGGGTAGTCTCAGATGCCCTGGGGGACTGAATCATAACTCCTACACTGGCATATGTGCCTGACCAGCATAAAGCTCCAGCAGTGCAGTCCCCATGGCCCTACATTAGCCCGTCCACTTCCTCCTCACACTGTAGCTTCACTCAGGCCTACAGCAACCTCCCACATCTTTTTGCCAGCACCTGGGTGTGTGGGCAGGCTTTGCCTTCCTTGCCCCACCAGCACACGTGTGTGGGCACTCTGTCCTGCCACTGCTGGAGAGGTTGTAGGGAAAAAGGAATGTTTACATACTGTTTGTGGGAGTGTCAATCGGTTCAACCACTGTGGAAAACGGTGTAGCAATTCCTCAAAGACCTAAAATCAGAACAACCATTCAACCTAGCAATTTCATTCCTTAATAGGTACCCAAACAAATGTAAACCATTCTATCATAAAGACAAATGCACGCATATGTTCATTGCAGCACTATTCACAATAGCAAAGACATGGAATCAATCTAAATGTCCATCAGTGGTCGACTGGATAAATAAAATGTGGTACATATACACCATGGAATACTATGCAGCCATAAAAAAGAACATGATCATGTCCTTTGCAGGAACATGGATGGAGCTGGAGGCCCTCATTCTTGGCAAACTAACACAGGAACAGCAAACCAAATATTGCATATTCTCACTTATAAGTGGGAGCTAAATGATGAGAACACATGGACACATAGAGAGAAGCAACACACATTGGGTCTAATTGGAGGGTGGAGGATGGAGGGTGGGAGGGGGGGAGGATCAGGAAAAATAACTAATGGATGCTAATCTTAATACATGAGTGATGAAATAATCTGTACAGCAAACCCCTATTACATTAGTTTACCTATATAACAACCTGCACATGTACCCCTGAACCTAAAATGAAAGTTAAATAAACAGACATGCATAATTGACATCCATGTCGTCAAAAGTCAATGTATATGTGTACATATATATGTAAAAGTGTATTTTTATTCAGCATATATATTTTAGTATAGTACTTTCCAACTCACTTTGTAAACAAATGTTGCTATTAAAAATTATAAAAGTGGCCATGTGTGGTGTCTCACCCCTGTAATCCTAACACTTTGGGAGGCCAAGGTGAGAGGATCACTTAAGGACAGGAATTTGAGACCAACCTGGTCAACATAGCTAAACCCTGTCTCTACTAAGAAATAAAATAAATAAGGAATACTTTATCCAGTCATGGTGGCATGCTCTTGTAACCCTGGTTACTTAGGAGGCTGAAGTGGGAGGATTTTTTGCTTGAACCCAGGAGTTCAAGGCTGTAGTGAGCCAAGATTGCACCACTGTACTCCAGCCTGAGTAACAGAGGGACCCTGTCTCAAAAAAAAAAAAAAAAAGGAAAGTGAAAAAGGCATTATTTTAATTTAATTTGGATTTTTAAAATTTTATTGTGTTATTAATTGCATATTTGTTGCTATTTATGGGACACAGTGTGATGTTTCAATATATGTGTATATTATGTAATAATCAAATCAGGATAATTAGCATATCCATCACCTCAAACACCTGTCTTTTTGGTGAGAACATTCCAAATTCTCTCTTCTAGATCTTTTCAAATATACAATGTATTATTGTTAATTATAATCACTCTACTGTGCAATAGAATAGTGGAACATATTCCTCCTACCTAACTGTAACTTTGTACCATTGACCAACCTCTCACCATAACCTCACCCTCCCACACCCTTTCCAGCCTATTTCCATAAGATCAGCTTTTTCAGATTCTAACTATGAGTGGTATTTGTCCTTCTGGGCTTGGTTTATTTCACTTAACATAATGTCCTCTCTAGGTTCATTCAGGTCATACAAATAACAGGATTTTATTCTTTCTTATGGCTGAATAGCATTACATTGTGTGCACAGACCACGTTTCTTTTTACCTATTCATCCACTGACTATTGTGAAAAGAACTGCAATAACACGAGAGTGGAGATATTTCTTTGACATGCCTATTTCATTTCCCTTGGATATATGTGCAGTAGTGGGGATTTTTTAATCCTCTGATAATTTTATTTTTATTTCTTTTAGGAAACCTCATTCTATTGTTCATAATGCAAGGAGATTTTATATTGTTTGTAATGCAGGGAGATTTTAAAAACCACATAGTCAGCATACAAAGCAGCAAAATTTAGAGCAAATAATATTTTACATGAAAATATTAATTTCACTTATATTAAAGTCACAAAAGTAGATAGATACTTTTATAACTTATATTTAGATTAAGACATGTCGATATGAACTAATGTGAATTTTGAAATGGATAGATGAGGAGGATAGATTGATATACATATGCATACAGATAAATACAGGAATCAACATAGATATGCTGCATATAGATATTAGTATATATACATGTGTTTCCTAACTTGGTCCACTGGGAGAAAGCTTAGATGAAACCCTAGAACTTAAAGTATAATAAACAAAAGAAAAAAAGAAAAAAGAAACCAGAGCGATGGCACACAGATATTGATCTCTAACCACCAGTCATCTCCAGTGAAAGAACCATGTTTATGTGAGATATTAACACTAAGGGAAATTGGGTCACGGATACACAGAGAATCTCTTTACTATCTTTGACACTTTTATGTAAATCTAAAATTATCCCCCAAAAAACATAATTTTTAATATATATCAAATACATACAATACAAAGCAATGTACTGTCATTTTTGTACCAGTAAGTGTATAGTGTTTATGAAAAACCAGACTAAGTAATTAAATGTATCAATTTACCATACCCTCACAACAATTCAGTGGACTAGATATTCTTTCACAGATGAAATTTAGGCCCAGAAAGAAAATGAATTTCCCAAGATGCCTTCCCTAAGCTGAACAGCAAAACTTTTCACCCTCATTGCTGGTTCCACAGTTCCTTCTTTCAAGTGTCACATTTTTCTTCTGAAGTGACAGGTTTGAGCAATTTGATACAGGGAGGCACATAAAAGTTGAAATGTGAGATAAAATTTGGAGGTATTCTTCCCAAACATTCATTTTAAAGAATTAGAATTGTTAACTCAGAAGCTATTTCACTTACAGAAATGTAATGGGAAATTAGAAATGTCTGTCTGTGGATGAGAGTATGTCCAGCAAGGCCTGTGTCCATTAACATCAGCTAGAAAAGCTGGATAAATTATAAAAATATGGAATCTGTCTGAAGGGGCTCAAATTTTGGCTCTGATGGCAAATATGTCACCTTGAGAATTCACTTAATTATTCTGTGTCTCAGTAACTTGATCTGCGGGTCATAGCACTACCTCAAATGCCTGGAGTATGTAGCACATACTGAGGGATCAGTGCTAAGACAGTGGAAAAGGGTAGGGTAAAAACCAGAGAGTGGGCTGGGTCAGGGCGGAGCAGATATTTTATTTAAGGTGTTCTAGAAAGGTCGTGTACACAACAGTCATAGGAACAGAGATCTGCATAATGTGAGGAACTGAGTAATGTGACTCTTGAGAAAGAGTGGTTGAGGCAGAGAGAAGGTGCCCCAGGCAAGAGTAACGTTCAGATTCCAGAGTTTGGAGATCAGAAAACAAGGAAGAGATTGGTGGGAGGTATGTACAGAAAGGCACAGGTTGAATTACAAACCTAAACTACTCTATTACTCAAAAATTTCTACAAAATTACCTGAGACACTACTACCCATAGAACTTTCCTCTACCTTGAAATTTCATACTGCATATGATCTAGGTGCACTACACAAGTTAACATTTAAATATATGGGATTCTGTACAGATCTTATGTGAACGTTGATTGTAAATTTCTTCATGGCAGTTGTAGAGCATGTGTGTGTTGTGTGCACACATACACTCACACACATGCACAAATATGGGTGTTTTATATTAAATCCCCTAAGGCATCTATAAAATTATCGAGATTATATAATATGATCAATGAATTCTAATGAACACGTTACTTTAGAGTGGGAACTATGGATTTAATGATAACTCTATTATTACACATTCTATAAACTTCATATGTATTAACTGGAAGTGAAATTAAATTTGTAATATATCTTACAGGTGTGAGTAGAATTGCACACTCATTATCTGTTGTGATCTAGTTTATAGTCGTTAAAGATTATCAAAGGTCATTTTAATCTCACTTGATAAACAGGTTAACATCCATTCTGGGAACCCAAATACCTTACCAAAAGTTACACAGTTTTTAAGTAGTGGGGAACAGACTTGAATTAAGTTTATCAGGCCCCAGATACAGTTTATTTTTCTGTAACTTTGTTATATACCAAATATTACAAAGTAAGATTAATACTATAAACATTAAAGGCAATATTACTATAGTTTCTAAAAAAGGCAAGAACCACAATTCTATTAATTGAGTTGGAGTCATGCCCCTGATAAATAATACTCTTGGAGCCATGTTTGCCTGGCAGTAAAGAAGACCACAATTAACAGACTGTATTTCTAAAATATTATTGCTACACCAAGTGATAGCTTTCAAAGGAACTAAATTTCTAACAGCAGCAATTGCATGCAGTGCTCTTTGGAGAATGAAAGATTCACCCTAATACCTTGCCCATGAGTGACTGGAATGCCAATGAAACCATTCTGAAAACTTAATATTAAATATTAAAATAATTGAATTATTTGCAGGGAGAAAAACCAAGCAGAATGCAAAGTTGAGGAATGTATGAGAATTCAAAAAGAATTTTTGGCTCATCTGCAAAACTAGAAGACGAATCTCTGACAGATCATGCATTATATTAATATACAGGGAGTAAATTCTCACTTCTCCAATTACTTTTCTACCCATTTTTCCCACCTCCCATTTTCTGTAGCCAAATCTGAATCCAAATTTGGATTCTTTTAGCCTCTCAGAGTACTTCTTGGCCTCATCATATCAATAAATAGAAAGAAAATGTAAAATACGTTAAACATTATCCAAAAACTGAAGCGGTAGGCAAATCTGCTGCCAAAATCTTGTAAAGTGATTTCCAAAGACAAACAATTAAATGCATCTTCCTCTTTATGTACTTATTCACCTTCATTAGCCTGATGATTGGAATACTTATAGCATGAAAGCACAAACCACGTGTGGTGCTCATAATTAGGTTCCTGACTGGTATATCAGATGCAAATTGGGAACACGGGACTTCAGTTTTGTTGCAACATGTGCCCTGGAGTCATTCAAAAATGTTGGCATTGCCAATGCAGGCATTTGATAACTGACAGATGAGGCATAATCAAATCCGTGCATGTTACCTTTCCTTTAACCACAATGCATCTCATGCAGAACAACTCATAAACAGAACCCAAAGCAAAATTAGGTGGCTAAATTCTTTAATTACTAAACTACACGTTACACAACATATATAGATGTATTAGGCATATTAAATACTATACCTAGTCTTAGTATTTATACATGAACTATATGAGATTACATTACAAAAATTTAGAGTTAGAAGGAATCCAGACAATAACTAAGACCATGACAAATAAGACAATTTTTAAGTTAGTTGATTAAAATACAATTTTGTGATTTTAGAGCACATAATGGTACCTTTTAGTGAAAGAGCCAGCACCATAGTTTAGGAGAGTTGACCAATTTCATTACACTTGTCTCATCAGACCATTATTATCAGACCCTTTCCTTAGCTCTGATATTCTTTTTGTATATTACATTAATGTACAAGTTTCAATACCTCCCTCACATTTGGAAAATTTTAATTTTATTATCTGGTCTTACTCTTGGAAAGATTTGAACCAGAAATATTCTTACATGCTCATAATTTAAAAATCTAACACAAAAAACATGAAAAATTTAGGGACTTTTTAATGGATTTTACTAATGTAAGTAGACACTGTGAGCTCATATTCATCTGGATGTTATTTTTTGTGAGAAAGATTTTAAAAAGTAGTACTCTTCTGCTAACTTCAAATGACAAGTTCTAACAATCCTATTCGTAACTCAATACATACTAAGCCCTTGAATAATATTTTCACTTATAAAAGTTATACGACATTATTCTAGATGAAAAATAAATGTCTAACCTCTGGGCTAATATTTAATGATATACATTAGTGGATTCTCTAGACTGTTATTATTAATAAAAAAATAATAATATTAATAATAATAATAATTAATATTATTTATTTAAAAATCATCTGTTTTTCACCATTATTTAAGATTATGAGACCAACGCGCTGTTGGCTGCACTAAGTGGGCTCCCGACACCATTATTTCTCATTGAAGAAATAGATTCTCAGAGGCAAGAATACAGAAAAGAAAACTTCTCTGGGTTCATTCAAGGATTTTCCTGTTAACCTTTTCTTTAAAAATTTCCCTCAACCCTACAGTATCATTTATATTGACTCTGTCACGATTTTAGCATATTGTTTCAAAAAAAAAAAAGAACTAAGCAGTAATGATTATTCATGTGAAAGTGTTTGTATGGACCTGTTTTCTTTCTAAAAGATGTTTTACTTTGGTAAGAACATTTAACAAGAGATATACCCTGTTAAATTTTTAATTATATAATACATTACTGATGACTATAAGTACCATATTATACAGCAGGTCTTTAGAGCGTATTCATCTTGCTTAACTGAAACTTCATACCCGTTGATTATTAACTCCCCATTTCTTCCTCTCCTCCACCCCCTGACAACCACTATTCCACATTTTGACTTTGTGAGTTTGGCTGTTATAGTACTTCATGTACATGAACTCATGCAGTATTTGTCTTTCTGTGACTGGCTTCTTTCAATTAGTATAATGTCCTCAAGGTTAACCCACAGCATTATTCATAATAGCCAAAAAGTAGAAACAATCCAAATGTTCATGAACTGATGAAAGGATGAACAAGATGTGATGTGTCCACATCTTGGATACATCATAAGATATTCAGTCATAACAAGGAGTGAAGTGCTGACACATGCTATGGCATGGATGAACCTTGAACATATCATGCTAAGCAAAACAAGTCAGTCATAAAAGAGCATGCATTATATTATTTCGCTCATACAAAATGTTCATAACAGAAAAGTCTATGTATATAGAAAGGAGACTGGTGATTGCTTAGGGCTAGAAGGGTCGACCACAAAGGGAAAGCAACTGCTAGAGGGTACAGGATTTCTTTAGAGGCAGTGAAAATGTTTGAAAATTAGATTATACTGGGTTGCTATCATTGAATTATATCCTTTAAATGGGCAGAGTGTATGATATGTCAATTATATCTTAATGAAGCTGTCTTTAAAAATACTTAGTATTTTTGAAACTATTTAAAAACACACTCTCAGTGCCCACTTTTCACACCATACATTTGAAAAAAAAACCTGATAATCTTCCCACCTACATAAACTAAATAATAAGAAGGGAAGTTCAAAATATACATAACAACATCAAATCTCAAGATTTGGGGTGGATCAAATAAGACATTGCTGCAAGCTTCTAGCAAACATTCAATAAATGAAAGGGTATGTTATTATTTGGACAATTGTACCATCAACATTTGAAGTTAAGTTGGATAATTTTCAAGGCAAAATTTGGTACTTTTTTTGTCATATTTTTACTTGTCTATGTTGTGTTTCACTTAAGGAATGCAGAGTCTATACAGGAAATGTAGGTAGTTGGATGAAAAAGTCTTCAGGCATCTATATGTGTATCTATATCCTCAAGAATACTTGATATTATCCCATTAGAAGTTAAACATTCCTTTTTTTAACAGAGTCATACCAAATGTTTCATTTGACTAAAAATTCTTTATAAATTTTACTCTTTCTTCAAAGTCTTATCTGCTGCAAAATGTTACTTAACCATTCCGACCTTCATTTCTCTCTTTTACCAAGTCTGATACCATACATTTTCTATGCATGGACCTAGGAGACTCCCTGCAAAATCCATTTTCATTTGAATGAAAATATTTCTCATTTTAAAAATGGAATGGCTGGTGACACCTTTAGTAACTTTATATCCTCCAGTGTGCCTTCCACAGTACTGTGCATGCAAGGAATGCCATGAAAGTTTCTTGACTAATTCACAGATACACAGTATAAGTCCATATCAAAAATCTTCACTTTGCATCTAAAACTTGACTCTCCTCAGAATGTGTGACATGAATTTTGACTTCTTAACCTCCGCTCTTATTTCAATTAATATATGGGAACTGATTTATAATAAATAATGGCCATATTTACTCAGTATGACTGAGAGCTGAGATACAGATATTTTTACTTAAAAGGAAACAAATCATATTGCTACCTTTAATTTTTAATAAGGAAATAAATCCCTTTGGGGCAATAAAAAACAATACCCTGATTATGTATTACATTACCGTTCCTAGTACACAGTGCCAGAACTAGTTGGATTCATTTTCCAACAGTAAGAAAAAGTAAATGCATTCAAGCTCGAAGCAACAATGGCAATTCAAATTAGTAGAATGAAATGGGAAGATATAAGCTGGAAAACAAGGCAAAGGTGAAACTTATTGCAAACTAAATAAACATTGGTTAAATGTCTATTTTCTTATTAGAAGTCAAAAATGTTCATTGTTTGGCAGTTCTGAAGAAGAAAGTGTGAAAATAATTGGGTTCTTGACCCAGACAGATTTTTGTTCCTGGTTAACAGATGTCTATGTTACAAATCAAGCTAACCTAACAAATTCACCTGTGAGTTTTCTCATTAGAAAGGTGACAACAATTGGTTCATCATAATAAGAACTCACAGAAATGTTGATAAACCACATATGCCCTTATTGGCAAACAAGCCCAATTTGTATGCTACCACCAAAGCTTAAATATGCAGTTGTTATGTACACAAATTGAAGCAAATTTGATTACTTGGAAATAACTGTAAGAAAAATAAATGAAAATACTGCTTAGACATTATCGTTTGGTACATACAATGGTAAAACTGAAAGACATGTAAGATTATATAAGCCTATCTCCAATATACTTTGGAATTCTTACTGGACTGGTGGTTATGAAGTGTTTCCCTGACTATTTCCAAAACTAGAACACTCAAGGCTGTTAATATTTCTACATATGATATGAGAATGTAAGTCAAAATAAACATTTATTGAATTCAAGCTTGTAAAACATATTAAACTGTCAATTTTTGTTATAGTCTGACAAAATTTTGGTAGTTTTATAAGCTAGATTATGCTTCTTAAAATATATTTGGTGAAATACTGTTCTTTCTTAATCTTTTTCAATCTCTCCAGCAAGATACTTTTGTAAAATGAGAGAAAAAAATCACAACAATATCAAATTGCTGTACAATTTCTAAACTATTACTCTTGACTTCTGTATACCTGTCTCCTTTGGACCATTAATGAATATTTTAAGGACCAGGAGTAGTGCGTGGTCTACACCTTGAGCAGAATAAGATAGATATCATTATGAGAAAACTAGATGTTTCAATTTATGATTATCATTGTACACACTGACACATTCTAGATTTTTTTCTGCTTATTTTGTTTTGTTGTGATTAGTATTTCAGTTAGATAATAGCAAGAGAAATTTCCTTTTAAAAGATCTCCCGGCCGGGCGCGGTGGCTCAAGCCTGTAATCCCAGCACTTTGGGAGGCCGAGACAGGCGGATCACGAGGTCAGGAGATCGAGCCCATCCTGGCTAACATGGTGAAACCCCGTCTCTACTAAAAATACAAAAAACTAGCCGGGCGAGGTGGCGGAGCCTGTAGTCCCAGCTACTCGGGAGGCTGAGGCAGGAGAATGGTGTGAACCCGGGAGGCGGAGCTTGCAGTGAGCTGAGATCCGGCCACTGCACTCTGGTCTGGGGGACGGAGCGAGAGACTCCGCCTCAAAAAAAAAAAAAAAAAGATCTCCCAATGGCTGTGTGTTCAGCTTTTTGAGAAAATCCATTTGGTTTTCCTAGCTAAAATTAATGGAGCCTTCTACAAGGTTGATAAAGAAGTGGAAAAATGTGGCAAATGTCGATGACTTGAAAGGATCACGAAGGGAATGTCAACATGAGTCCTAGGTTTCAGGTCTGCGCACTTGTGTTGGTGGTGTTACCATTTTTCTGAATAAGAAACATGAGAAGTAAAGTTGTTGGAACACATGGAGACGCTTGGTGGTTTTCAAATCTTGTAGTTGTAATCAGTCTGTCAGCTTTCCCTAGACAACCAGCTGGATCGGACTATGTTTCTTTTAAAGGAGGTACGTACGGTTGGCCATCATACTAATAGTAAGTGCCTGATACAGAAAGACTGTTTAATAAATGTCTGTAAAACGAATTAAGTGATGACAAAATTTCTATTAAAGATGTGAATGTTTTCAACTTAATTTATCCCTGGTTTCAAGATATTATAAAATATGTAAGCTATTCCATTTCTTCAAGTCACTGCTAATAGAGGAATACTCCTTGGATGAAACTCCATGGTTGTGGTTTGCATATTATGAAGACATAATAAATATCCATTGGATGAATGAAATGTATTTTTTGTGCCCGGAGGATGGTGGGCACAGTGTATTGCAAAATGAACACCTACATATTCAATCCTTTTTCTAATTTTTCACTTATTTATTCTATACAAATATTTATAAATGAACAAAACTATAAATTTACAGTTTACTCTCCTATAATAAAGGTGAAGCTAGCATGTATTTACTATTCCCATCTTAAGTGTAAATGTCTCTAAAGTTTCTATTTTAAGTACTGATAAGGTACAATTTAAAAAATTAAAACCATGGCTTCTATGCAAATGTAAAAGAACATGTGTCAAAATTTTATTTAATTCATTCATTAGTGACAAAACCTGCCAAATGGTAAGTTAGGATCATAAGTAAATTCATATATATATATATATATAAAATGAAGTAAGCCTAAAATGAATTTACACATAGAAGCAAAGTTAGTCAATGCCCTCCAAGCCGAAAATTGTTACTTTGGGGATGGCCTTTTCTACAGACGGTAATCTATGAGTGCACATGTAATTTCAGTCTCTGAGCTCTAATCAGTTAGTGGAAAACAAGACAAATTCAGGTGAATTTTTCTTACTAATAAAATAGTCCGTGGATAAGCCAATGAAATTGAAAGGACTTTGATATAGTTTGGCTTTGTATCCCCACCCAAATCTCATGTCAAATTGTAATTCTCAGTGTTGGGGGAGGGAACTACTGGGAGGTGATTTGACATGGGGGCAGATTTCCTCCTTGCTGTTCTCATGATAGTGGGTTCTCACGAGATCTGGTTGTTTAAAAGTGTGGAGTACTTTCCCCATCACTGGCTGTGTCCCACTGGCCATGTGAAGACAGTGACTGTTTCTCCTTCGCCTTCTGCCATAATTGTAAGTTTCCTAAGGCCTCGGCAGCCATGCTTCCTGTACAGCCTGTGGAACTGTGAGTCAAACCTTTTCTCTTCATAAATTACCCAGTCTCACGTATGTCCTTATAGCGGTGTGAGAATGAACTAATACACACTTACAGTCACCTTTGGCTTTATGTCTAAAGATTTGAATAATTTTCATAAATGGGCACATTCCCTGCTGTAGGATTTTGAGAGAAACTTACTAATGGAGTTTCGTTCTGTTCCTAGTTAGCTAAGATTTTAAAATCAATTTAATGGTATTTCATTCTGTCCCACTTAGCCAAATTTTCTTAAATATGAATTCATGAAATACTTTTTATGGCTCTGCAGAGATAATCATTTTATTTTTCTACTTTAGCCTGATGCTATTGTGACTAACACTGAAACAAACTTGCATGGCTATAATAAACCACAATAATCATTGTATTGGGTTAAATGTTATATTATGTTCAGTCATAATTTACTTAGATTTTTGCAGCTTTATTGAGGTATATTTGACAAAAAATGTATGAATTAAGGTATACAACTTGATAGATTTATATACATATATATTGTGAAATGATCATCACAATCAAACTATCTAGCATTTCCATCATCTCACATAGTTAGAATTTTCATATAAATAAGCAAAGGTGATGCTACCTTATAGGGATCATCTTAATTGAATTTTAATTGTATGGTTTTGATATTGATAATACACTAGCTATAGAAATTGAGTTAGGGTGGATTATTGCTTTTTCTAATTTCTAGAAGAGACTTTTAATGATATATTATGCTTTCTTCATGTTTTGGTTAAACTTTCCTGTAAATTATCTAGGTCTCCTGTCTTAAGAGTGATGAGAGTTGAGTAGCAATCAAATTTCTTATGTTTAGTGGTCTAATTATTTTGTTTTAATTCTGGGTAATTTGAGTAATTTTTAATTATAATATTTTAGAAATTTTCTCATTTTTAAAATTTAAATTGTAATGCATGTAGCTGCTCATATCATTATTTTCCCTTCCTGTGTGTGTCAGTCTTCCTGTCACTTCATTGTGTTATTTTTCTCTCTCATTTTAACTTGTTACATCTTCTTAAAGTTGATCTCTTGCATTATTCTTTCATGTTTTTAGAGGTTTACAATTTTCTATATTATTTCCTCTGTTCCTTTCTTTCTTCTTCTTCTTCTTTTTTTTTTTGAAACAGGGTATTGCTCTGCCATCCAGGCTGGAGTGCAGTGACATGATCATGGCTCACCACAGCGTCAATCTCCCAGGCTTAAATGATCCTCCCAACTCAGCCCCGTGGAGTAGCTGTGACAAGTGCATGCCACCACATCTGGCTAATTTTATTTTTTTCTGGAGAGAAGGGGTCTCACTACGTTTCCCAGCCTGGTCTATTGTATTAATTTCTCCTCTTCATTATATCCATTCTTTTACTTTATTTTTTTAGTTGTATTATGATTTCTTTTCCCTAATTCCAGATACTTATTTTCAAACTTTTTTCTTTTCTTTTTTTGCTTGTATTTTAAAGAGTTCACTTAGCACTTAGGTTTAAATGTTATTTTAATGTTGATGAAAAATTTTATCAGTTTTTACAAGTTTTAGCAAAAGGTGTTCAACTTTAATAGCAGAAAAATGTCAATTAGAATCACAATGAGCTATCACTACATAACAGAATAGATAAAGTCATCAAGACTGACACTACCAAGTGTTGACAAGGATGTGATGCATTTGGAACTCATACACATTGCTTGTAGGAATGCAAAATGGTACAGTAACTGGTGATGAGTACGGCATTACATTATAAAGTTAGATTCATTACTATATAATCCAGAAATTCTACTTCCAGGTATTTACCCAAGAGAATTGAAAATATACATTCAAACAAAAACAAGTACATAAATGTTCATAGTAGCATTATTCATATTAGCCCCATTGGAAATAACACAGTGGCCATCACTATTAAATGAATAAACAAAGTGTGGTAAATTCATACTACGTAAAACTCAGCAATAAGAGACAAGAAATATTAATATAGATGATAACGCAGATTCATCTCAAAAACATTATGTTAAGAGAAATAAGTCAATCATAAAAGACTCCATACTATTTGAGTCCATTTATATGAAATTCTACAATATGTAAAACTATGACCAACAGCAAACCAAAGATTGCCTAGAGTGAGGGTGAAGAAAGATTATGGAATATATACAGGTATGAGGAAGCATTTTGGGGTGAGGAATTGTTCTGCTTCGATCCTGGTGGCTAAATGATTTCACACAATTACCAAAATTCACAAATCTGGACACTTGCTTTTTGGCTTTTTCCTTGTAGTTTTCTTTTTAGTTTAGTTTTGTTTTAACTGACTTGGTTATTTCATAAGACATGCCTTCAAGTTTAGAATGTCTTTCTTCTGCTTGATCTACTTTATTGTTGATGCTTTTGATCTTTTTTTATTTCATTCATTAAATTTTTCAACTCCAACATTTCTGTGTGATTCTTTTTATGATATTTATCTTTTTGTTGAATTTCTCTTTCATAATATAAATTGCTATCCTCATTTTGTTGGATTTTCTCTCTTTATTGTCTTGTATCTGCCTAAATTTCCTTAGTATCATTATTTTGAATTCCTTTGCAGACATTTCATTTACTTCCTTTCTTTTGGGGTTGTTTACTGGAGAATTATTGTTTTCTTTTGGAGGTGTCATACCTTCTTGCTTTTTATATTTCTGTGTTCCTATGTTGATATCTGTACACCTTGTGACACAATTGCCTTTTCAATTTTACAGAATACTTTTCATAAGTGAAAACATTTTTCTGTAGATATGACTATTGCTGCAGTTGGGTAGGGTGCTTAGTAGGTGCAGTAGTGTAGTCTCTGTGATTTTGTTGATTGTAATCCAGTCAGCAGTGTCATCAGGTTCCTCAGTGATCTAGACTGTGAGCATTTGTGAAGGCATTAGTGTTGTCTTTGCTGAGTTGGGGTCATCAGCAGCACTAGTCACCAAGAGGGATAGTCATTAGTTTCTAGAGGAACAGGTTACATGTAGCATTCCACAACTCTATCAATAGCAAGAGAATGGTCACTGCCACCAGCAGCCACCTGGTGGGCCTGTCATCAGACCCAGGGGAGCATGTACACCACCTTCAGCAGCTTTGGTTTTGCCAGTCACAGGGTTAGGGTTACCAGTGGCAGTGAACACCTATGGGTCTCTCCTCAGTCTCTGAGGGAGCACACACAATGCTTAGCTACTGTACCAATTGAGAGATTGTGGTTGACGCTATTAGTGGGTGTTGGCTCCCCAGGTAAGTAGACAGGCATGATACTTCTCCCTGGGGCAAATGATGCTGCATGGGCTCAGGTGACAGGGTCACAGTTGCTGGGTCAAGCTGGAGTCATGGTATTACATCCATTTTTGTAGGCATAATGGGATAACAGTAGGATTCTAGGGATGTGGAGATGCAGGGGCTAATGAGCCCTAGGAGAGAATGTTCTTCAGCAGTGACTTTGCTTTCAAAATGATGTACCATAGCAGATTAGATCCTAAGGAGTGAGACAGACCCAGCATGAGTTCCCTCTCTGGAGCAATACAGCCGTCTGAACTCTAGGCAGCTCCTTATCCTGAATTTAGGTCCTGTGAGGACTATAAGTCTCTTAAGTAGCTAGTATTGAAGGCATTCAGAGTGGTAACCAGGACAGGTCTTGTGCTTAACTTTTTCCTACAATGGGTAGCTCTTCCTGGCTCTGGGACAATCCTGGCTGGGTGCTTCACTTCCCTCTCTATGCTGTTATCCTGAGTTAGTGTACCCCAGAGAATCTTGTCACTTTCTTGCTGAATTCTTGTATTCTGGAATTTACTCTGCTTTTAGCCACTCTACTTGAAGTGCAGTTATGTACTTCCTGTTTTTGGTCCTTTTTGGAGTAAAAGAGAAGCATTGAATAACTCTACTCAGGCATCTTGAGCTTCATACTTTTTAATCTGCAGTTATTATTATTGTGCTTTAAATATTACATAATCTCTACTGTAATTCCTTCTTTAACACATAAAATTTATGGAAGTTTTTTCAAAATGATTTTAATTTACTCATCAATGAAATTTTTGTTTTACTATGGTTTTGCAAACATTTTATTGATACTTTCAAATTCATTGATCCAATGGCATATTTAATACTAAATAAATAAATTGAAATTTTAATACTTCTATTATAGCACATGAGTTTTGTGTGCTTACAAATGAATTTTAAATTATTATGTAGAATGATATAATTATAAATGTGAAAAGGGATCATAAGGATCCCATACACAATAGCACTTCTTTTTCCCTCTACCATAATTTTAGTCAGTTAAGAGTTAATCACTATAGACAGGCAAGTAGAGACAAAAAACTAGTTTACAATTGTTAAATTGACCATAAGAAATGTGACTTAGTTGTCCTTGGCAATGACTTATTAGTATATGACTCCTGAATTAGGCAGACTTACACAGTTAGAATCACTGGCAATGCTGCTTTAACTGTGGGGGCTTCGTTCAACCAATATGGCATAAAGGAGGGAAATGGAGCAGAGAGTAGAATCGGTGAATGTAGATAGATCCTTAAGAAGTGAAAAAACATGCTCCGTTTTCTCTCCCAACCTCTTAAACTTATATGTCTCTCTGCCTCAGAAAATAAAAATACATGAAGGAGCGATATAGTAGCCAGAGGAATCCCTTCTAGCAAATGTAATGGAGATTGCTTATTTTAACTGTGTTCAAATAATACAGTTACAATAATTCAAATGATTTAACATAATATTCAAAATATCATGTAATCTAATTTGTTTTTCATTTACTATTATAAAATTTTCTGAAAGAAATGAGATAGTGCACTATTATTGTGGCTTGAAATATGTTGAATTTTGCTTTATATCTTTTGCATTCTGATCGCAGATACATATGAATTCATGACTGCTATAGCTTCTTGTTGGATTTTCACATTTATTTTTGTGAAGCATCCAGAACAGGATTTCATATTTCATTCAGTTCTCACATTTTTTAATCTTTTAATATAAACTAGATATTCAGTCTGTCTTTGCCTTTTATAAAGGATGTAATCCATTATTTTACACGATATTTGTCTTCATTTTTATAATACTTTTTTAAAAGGTTTAGAATTCTAGGTTAGCCAATATTTTCTTTTATCTCTTTAAATGTATTTTCTCCTGGCTTTAATCATTTTTGAGAAGTCAGCAATCAATCTTATTTTTAATCTTTGAAGTTGACGAATAAGCTTTATCTTGGATAATTTTTGAGTTTTCCATTTCTTTCAGGTTTCTATCTTCTAAAATATATATATGATACTTGCTTCCTTTAGCAGCACATATATTAAATTGGACTGATACAAATAGTGTGACCCCTATGCAAGGATAACATACAAATTTGTAAACAGTTCCATATTTTTGCTCTCAGAAAACATTATGAGCAACTATAAACCAACAAACCAGAATACCTAGAAAAAAATGAATAAATTCCTGGACACATAAAACCTACAAATATTGAATAACAGAGAAATAGAAAACCTGGACAGACCAATATCATGTAATAGAATTGAGTTAAAAATTTAAAAATCTCCCATCAAAGAAAAGCCCAAGACCTGATGTCTTCACTGCTGAATTCTACCAAACATTTAAAGAAGAACCAATGTCAATTATTCTTCAACTATTCCAAAAAAATGAAATGGGAGAAAATTCTTTCAAACTCATTCTTCAAAACGTGCATTACCCTGACACCAAAACATACAGCAAAGCAAATAAAACAGCACATCAAAAATATTATTTACCCATAATCAAGTAGGACTTATTCCAGCATTCCAAAGATGCAAATCAATAAATGAGATGCATTTCATCAACAGAATGAAGAAAAAAATATTGTAATCTCAATAGATGTAGGAAAAATGTTTGATAAAATTTAACATCCTTTTATTAGAAAAATTTTCAACAAATTAGATATAGAAGGAATTTACCCCAACACAACAACAGCCATATATGGCAAACCCAGTTAACATCATACTGAATGGGAAACAGCTGAAAGCTTTTCTTCTAAATTCTGAAACATGACAGCGATGTCCACTGCTACTATTTGACATACTACTGGAAGTCCTACCTATAGAAATTAAGTAAGAGAAATAAGTAAAGGATATTTATATTGGAAAGGGGGAGGTAAAATTGTCTCTAGATGCAGAGAGCATGACTGTATATACAGAAAAGCCTAATGACACCATCAAAAAAGTGTTAGAATTAATAAATAAAATCAGTAAACTCGTGGGATACAAAATCAACATATGGAAATCATTAGCATTTTTGTATGCCAATACGAACAAACTGAATAAGAAATCAAGAAAGCAACCCCATTTATAATAGCTAAAAAATACAAAATATCCTGGAATAATTTAACCAATGAGGACATCTCTATGATGAAAACTATAAAACAATAAAACAAATTGAAGAAAACACAAATAAATATTAACATATTTCATGTTTATGTATTGGGAGAATTAATATTGTTAAAATGACCATATGATCCAAAGTTACCTACAGATTCAATGCAAACCCTATCAAATTACCAAAGCTAATTTTATATATACAGAAAAAAAAATCTTAAAATTTGTATGGAACAACAAAAGCCCCACAAATAACCAAAGCCATCCTGATCAAAAAGCACAAAGTTGGGGCATCAAACTACTTGACTTCAAAATATACTACAAAACTATTTCAACTAAAACATCATGGTATTGGCATAAAAACAGACACACAGACCAATGGAACAGAATAGAGAATCCAGAAATAAATCCCCACATTCACAGATAACAACATTTCAAAAAAGTCACCAAGAACACGCATAAGGAAAGGTTAGTTTTTTCAATAAGTGGTTCTGGGGGAAACTGGATATCCACATAACAGAGAATGAAACTAGAACCTTATCTCTCACCAGTGACAAAAACTAACTTAGAATTGATTAAATTCCTAAATGTAAGATCTTGAACTATAAAACTACCAGAAGAAAACCTAGAGGAAAGGCTTCAAGGCATTGGTCTTGGCAAAAAAATTTTTAATAAGAACTCAAAAGCACAGGCAACAAAATAAAAAATAGATGAATGAAAATACATTAAACAAAAATATTTCTGCACAGCAAAGGAACCAAGCAACATAGTGAAGAGACAACCTATAGAATAAAAAAAAGTGTGCAAACTACACATCTGACAAGAGGTTAATATTCAGAATATGTAAGGAACTCAAACAATTCAATATAAAAAATATAATCTAATTTAAAAATGGGTAAACGATCTGAATAGACATTTCTCAGAAGAAGACATACAACTGGCCAAGAGGTATATGAAAAAAATGCTTAGTATCAGTAATCATTAGGAAAATACAAATCAAAACCTCAGTGAAATATCATCTCATCCCAGGTAGAAAGGCTATTATCAAAAAGAAACATGGTAACAAATGCTGGTGGAAATATGAATTAAAGAAAACCTACCCACTACTGGTGGGAATGCAAACTTGTACAGCCATTATGGAACACAGTATAAATGTTTTCCAAAAAATAAAAATATTACTACCATAACATCCAGTAATCCCACTACTGGGTATATACTGGGTATATATCCCACTACTGGGTATATATCCAAAGGAACTGATAACAGTTTTCAAAGAGATATGTACACTCTCATATTATTGCAATACTATTCAAAACACCCAAGATATGGAATTAACCTAAGTGTCCATGAATAGATGAATGAATAAAGAAAATGTGGTATATTTACACAATGAAATACTGTTGAGCTGTAAAAAAGAATGAAATCTTGTCATTTTCAACAGTTTAGATTAGTCTGGAGGACATTATGTTAAGTGAAATAAGCCAAGCACAGAAGGACAAATACCGCATTACCTCACTCATATGTGAAATCTACAGAAGTTTATTTCGTAAAACTAAAGAGTAGAATAGTGGTTATCAGAGACTTGGGAGAGTAGGGAGGATGAAGAATGGGGAGAGATTATTCAATGGGTACCAAGTTACAGTTAGATAGGAAGAACAAGCTGTGTATTACATTGCACAGTAGGATAACTATAGTTAATGATGATATATTGTATATTCCAAAATCACTAGAAGAGATTATTTTTAATATTATCACCACAAATAAATGATAAATCTTTGAGCTGATGGATATGCTAATTACCATAATTTGATCATTGTACGTTGTATACATGTATTGAAACACCACACTGTGCCAGCAAAATACAGGCAATTATTATTTGTCAGTTATAAATAAAAATACATGGGTGATGGTTGTGTTTGTATCCATCCTGCATGTGTTACATAGTGTTTCCTGTAAGTGTATTCTGATTATATTTTCAATTTTGGAAAAATAATCAATATTGTCTTTCAAAACATTTTCCATCTCAAATCATCTTTCTCATCTCTCCTTTTGGTATGGTAGTTATAGCTATATATATATATTGTGTTTCATCATTACATATATATCTGCTATCTTTTCCTCTTAAAACTCAACAGGAAAAAACCAAATGGTCCAATTAGAAAATGGACACAAGTTATAAACATATTTTACAAAACAGGATATGCATATGGCAAATAACCACATGCAAAAATACCCAGTGTCATTAGAGATTAGAGAAATACTAATTAAAATCACAATTTGATACATCACATACCTATTTGTTTGACTATAATAAAGAATTTATTACAACAAACACCTGCAAAGATGTGTACAATTGGATTATTCCTACATTTCATGTGGGAATATGAAATGGTACAGCTCCATGTAGAAAATAGTCTTGCAGTTTCTTAACTAACTCAACATCTAAAGACCATGTGACCAAGCAATTAAATGGGTAAATTTTCAGCACTTTATCCAGAGAAATTAAAACTTACATTCACATAAAATTCTGTATCTGCGTATTTATAGTAGCTTTATCTATAATAGCCAAATTCTGAAAATAACCTAGATATCTTTTAATGTGTTACAAATAGTGGAACATCCATAACATGGCGTAATAAACTAAGCAATACAAATGAACAAACTACTGATAAATGCAACCAATCTGCATGTATCTCCAACGAATTATGGTGAAAGAAGCCAATACCAGAATGTACCTACTGTATGATTCCATTTATGTCATATTCTTGAATAACAAATTATGGAAATAAAAAACAGATAAGTTCTTGTCAGGCTAAGTCGTATGTAGGAACAAGAGGGACATATTTATGGTTATTTCAGGGCTAATAAGAAATACTTGTGATGTAAATATTTTGTTTGTGATATTGTCCTATAGGTTCACAAGATGTTACTTCTGGGGAAACTGAGTAAAATGTGTATAGAATGTCTCTGTTTTATTTCTTACAGTAAAATGTAAATCTATATCTCAAAATAAAAGATTTAATTTAAAAATATTAAAGACATATTAACTTATAGAAATTACCATTCTATAAAGAGAGGTTATTATTTTTCCTTCTGACATCATGTGCTTATTTTCCATCTGCATATCCTGTTTTGTAAAATATGTTTATATCTTTTTTCCATTTTCTAATTGGAACATTTGTTTTTTTCCTGTGGTTTTGATCAGAGATTGAGCTGATTGGTATCTGGAATTTAATTTTTGTAAAGGTGTTCTACCTTTGGTATTTCTTCCTTTATGAGGTAAACCTACACAATTTCCAACTAAAAATCTGGCATGTTTACCAGGTACATCCTTTATTTGCTTGCCCTGACCTTAAAGATTTTTCTTCCCAAATACATGATACTCTCAAGAACTATGCTCAGGTTCTCGGTCTTTCAGTTACTGCAAGGGATCCATAAATGTTTTAAGAAGCAAATCAGAGCTAAATTTGAGGCTCAAACTCTGTGCACTCCAAGGTTATAGCTCCTCAAGCCCTAGATAACTTCAAATTTTACACAGCTTCCACACCCACCCAACTTTGCTTCTTGTTCTCCTTTGGAAATTGTTCTGATCCAAAGTATTCTGTCATAGCTACAAATAGAAGTACAACATGTTTCTCAAGTAATGAGCCAAAGCAAGACAATATAAGCAAGTGTTACCAGCATCCTGGAAGCAAGAGAACTGGAATAGTTGCTAACAGCCCCAGTAAGCAGCACACACCAACATTCTGAATTATTAATTTTGGAATTTTTTTTATCTTTTTATATCTCTTACAACTTACTTAATATCTCTAATTTTTTCCTTTTTATACTTCAGTTTTTTTATTGTGTGATTTCTTCACATTGGTTTTCCAGTTCACTGAGTGTCTATTTAACAGTGTTTATTAGTTGATTCATATAATATATTTATTTCAAATATTAAATTCTCACATGCAGGGATTACTGTATGACTATTTTTCAGTTTCTTTCCTTTTAGTAATATTTTCTTATGCAAATAATATTTAAAACTATTTCAATGTTTTTCATATTATTTCATCTTATTTTTGAGGCATGAAATATCCAAGGCTGTTGTTTTCTATATGTCATACCTGTGGATTCTTTCAGATGCTTTATACATTCAGCAAAAGTATCCATGGTAATTGCACTTGTCTCTCTCGTGGTGTAATCCCTATGAATTAGATTTGCAATGAACTCTGACCAAGTCCACAAGCTTACCAAGCTGATTTTTGTTTTTGTTCAGTAATTGCTATATTCTGTTTTGGCTAGAAAATGGGATTCAATTTAAAAAAATCTTTAGTAACGTAGCAGTAATATTTCAACACACAACAATCAGTTAGGAAAAGTTATTTCTTACTTTAAATATTATGCTGTCATTTTCAGGATTTTCATATAATTATTTTCAAGTTTTCTTTCTTTTATTTTATAAATAAACTCATACAAATGATGATTTAATTATTTCAAAGACTTTTTATATTGCACTATTATATCTTCTTTCTTGGATATGAAATTCCCTTTTTTGATGTATACAAGGCTAACTGTCCTTTAAGTGCTGGTAAATTCTTCAATGATCTAGTAGTGACATTTCAATAAATATCAAAATATATAATTGTTGGGCAACAAACAACATATATGCGTCTATTAATTTATTTTTAACATGTATACAATAAAATTACCCTTTCTAGTGTATATTCTGTAGGTTTAGACAAAATTATAGTTGTATACTCACCACCACAATTAGAATACAGACGTTTCATTATCTCCAAAGTTCCTTTTCTTCCACTTTCATCCTCTGGATACCAAATCTGTTCTCTGTACCAATTAGTTTGCTTTTCCAGAATGCTGTGTTATTGCAATAACTCTGGATGACTTTTAAAAGATGATTTTTTGAAAATAAGTACTTTTTTCTTTGAAAATTAAATAAAAATTCCTCAATGCCTTCAAATTAATCAATACATTATTTTTTATTAACAAATGAAATTACAGAATTCCAAATGATAGAACCATTTAGAAGGGTGCTTGTAAAAAATTTTTTTGTAGTTTTCAACATGAAATAGCTTCAAATAATAGCTAAATTAAGCCTCATCAAAATAGCTCTCTTGACCACCTGCTTATGAAATCTCTTCCCGAGTTGTTTCAAGTCTGTAGAAATGAATAACACTGCCTTACTGCCCCCTAGTGTTTGAAGTTTATGGATACCCCAGCAGAGAGTTAAGGAAACATGATTGCTGTTACACTTCGCCAGGTGTTCTGCCACACTCTTTTATTTTACACTTGGGATGATCGGTAGTGATAAAACGCATAAAATCTCATGACAATAAATATCGAGGCATATGTTACATAAGACAAAAATCACTAGTATAATATCCAAGTCAGGTGGAAATACACTTTGCTAATTTCAGTTTATTTCCCAGGTGGAGAAATCATTAGAAGAGGGGAAAAGGATAACACACACCACTAACTTCCAGTATTGTCCAAAGTTTTCAAGGCATGGTTATAGACTATAATCAATTCATAGTATAAGAAGGATAACTAACATTACAAGCAGCATTCTGGACCAGCTGGACAAAGAGATTTTCTGTATGAGTTCGGATCTTCTGTGAAGCACGCACCAAAATAGGATTCAAGGTGCAAGAAATTTACCAGAGAAATGTGCAAAGTGATTGGAATGGTGTCTGACATGCTTTAAGTTCTATATATGTGTTTGCTGTATTAAAATATTCCATCAATGAATATCTAAGTGGCTTCCGTAGTGTCTCTACCATTAATAGGTTTGTGAGACTTAGCAAATAACATGCAGGATTCTTGTTAAATTAGAACTTCAGATTAACAAGAACTCAAACAAATTTATAAGAAAAAACAAACAACCCCATCAAAAAGTGGGCAAAGGATATGAACAGACACCTCTCAAAAGAAGACATTTATGCAACCAACAGACACATGAAAAAATGCTCATCGTCACTTGCCATCAGAGAAATGCAAATCAAAACCACAATGAGGTACCATCTCACACCAGTTAGAATGGCAATCACTAAAAAGTCAGGAAACAACAGGTGCTGGAGAGGGGAAATAGGAACGCTTTTACACTGTTGGTGGGACTGTAAACTAGTTCAATCATTGTGGAAGACAGTGTGGCGATTCCTCAAGGATCTAGAACTAGAAATACCATTTGACCAAGCCATCCCATTACTGGGTATATACCCAAAGGATTATAAATCATGTGGCTATAAAGACACGTGCACACATATGTTTATTGCAGCACTATTCACAATAGCAAAGACTTGGAATCAACCCAAATGTCCATCAATGACGAACTAGATTAAGAAAATGTGGCACATATACACCATGGAATACTATGCAGCCATAAAAAAGGATGAGTTCGTGTCCTTTGTAGGGACATGAATGCAGCTGGAAACCATCATTCTCAGCAAACTATCACAAGAACAGAAAACCAAACACTACATGTTCTCACTCATAGGTGGGAACTGAACAATGAGATCACTTGGACCCAGGAAGGGGAACATCACACACCGGGGCCTGTTGTGGGGTGGGGTGAGGGGGGAGGAATAGCATTAGGAGATATATCCAATGTAAATGACGAGTTAATGGGTACAGCACACCAACTTGGAACATATATACATATGTAACAAACCTGCATGTTTTGCACATGTACCCTAGAACATAAAGTATAATAAAAATAAATAAATGAATAAAAACATACTTCTAAATTGAAAAAAAAAAAGAACTTCAGAATAACAAAGAAGAAATTGTAGTAAAAGTATGTCTCATGCAATATTTTTTTTCTGAAATTAAAAGAACCTACAAACATGTTAATGATGTTTGCTAGTCATAAATGAATGCAATTATGTTCAAGAACGAGATACCTTTGAGTCAATGACAAATTTGATTCCAAGGTATAATCAGAGATTCTTTTTATCAGTCATATCGCCATACATAGTTTTACTGTGTGTGTGTGTGTGTGTTTCAGACGAATCAAAGTAAAAGTGCTTTAAGTGATGAAATGCAGATACACTACTGGGTATAAGATACCAAATAATACTTATATCTCATAAAAACAAACCAACACATTTTGTCCCTACTATTTAATTTGTTTCTAATTTTCATACAAATGTAAAACTGAAAATTTACAGTTAACTGCTATAATCTCAATAACTTGCAAAGAAATGTGTTTAAAAGGCTGAAACATTGACAGGTGCCTATGATTTAACATGATAATTTGCCTAGATTCTCAAGCATTTCATTGTATATTAAAAACCAAAGTGCTGATCAGAACAGGCTTTGATATCATTTGAAATTGAATTTCTAACTTTAGCTTTGAATCTTGAAAGAGCCTTGTAGGTCTCAATGCACAAAGAGAGTAATTAGACATATTGAGAGGTGAGAATCTTTGCAAAAGCCTCACTTTTGAAAACCCAGAAATATTTTAAGGAGTGCCATTGGGATTTCTTTCAAAATGTATATGATAATTCATCTGCGAGGTGTTGAAAATGAAAGGTTTACCAAAAGTTGATGTTATCTCTATATCCTGTAGCCCGGTTCAGTGATATCAAGGCACACAATCAGCTTCTATTTGCTTGTTTTCATTTGTTTATTTGGTTGCATGCAGAGTATTTATTAAATTTAATCTTGATGCTACAGATCCACACATTACTCTTGACTTGTCACCCTACAACTCAACATAGTAAATGTTTTCACATAGTTGGATAAAATGTTAAGTAGGCATGGTTATTTTATACATATATATATGTAATTATATATAATTATTATATGGTCAATAATTTTATGTGTCTTTGTTAATACAATCATTATAGGTCTACAATTGTATACAATTGTGCTACATATATGTGGAGTTACATCTATTTCACTTGTCCATTTAACTGGAGAACTGATAATTTTTTCTTGCTAGGTGAAAATAGCAGGATATTTTGTTGAGGGGACAACGCACTCTCATACTATGTTTATGTACTTTATCCTTGAAATCCCCAAAAGCAATGTCTGGATTTGGTTTATCATTAGAATTCCAAGGTCCATGTACTTCACATTGTTTTACGTAAATTAAAGAAACGGGGTAAACTCAGTGAATTTAAGATTTTACATTTCTATTGAATGATTTCATCCCATGATTGTATTTGAATAAATGGCTTAGTATACGTTAACATATAACTAAAATATGTATATAATAAATATAAATTTTTACTTCTGGTGTTTTATATTTTGCCCAACATTCTTATTGCTTTGATAACTATTTGATATTCAAAACTTCTTTCTACATGGTTCTATTGCCCATGCACTGGACCAATTATCTTGTCAAAATATGATAGATGGTCGCATGGTAAATCCCCAAATACCTCAGTACTCAATGTTTTATCAGTTTTGATGAAGAACTGTGTTTTTTCTGGGAATCTTTCATGATAGACATTTTCTACTTTGGCTGCACTTTGGAATCATTTGGGGACCTCCTGATGTTCAGCTGCAGGCACCCTGGCCCAGTCAATTTCATCAGAATTAAATCTCCTTTGGTGATTTCTGGAGTTTTAACCTGAAGGAATTGTATAAATAATAGCTTCAAAGTATTTACCCAGTTAAATTATTCTTCGATTCCCATTCATCTATACATTCACAAATATGTATTGCAGGTCTATTACTAATTATTGAAATAGACATTGGATATCCAGTAATCAGCATAGCAACAAAAGCTCCTGTCTTTATCTTGTCTAGCAGTGATAATATATATTTGACAAGCAAACAAGCTAATAATTGTAAAATGGGAGGGAAGTGAACAGAGCTGAGAGACAGAAAAGAATGGCAGGACTATATTAGTAAGGTGTAGGGTCAAATGCTACTCTAGAGATCCCGAGATAACACTGTTTTATTAAGAACGTGTGTATGTGTGAATATGTGTGTATATATATATAAGAATGTGTGTGTTTTTCACAAAACAGCAGTAAACAGCTCCGTCATCCCTAAGGGATTTACTCATCCACATTTTCTGAAATGGTATGCCAGAACCTCCTAATACTAGCCTGTACTTTTTCTCTTTTATATACACCACCCAAAAGTTGCAAACACTCCTCCCACTTTGATCCCATTAGCTAAGATTTATCTCATGGCCACACCTAGATACAGAGAGTTTCTAAAATGCTATTTTTGGCTGTCTTTTCTCTGCCATTTTTTTTTTTTTTTTTTTTTGGGTGAAGTCTCACTCTGTCTTGCCCAGGCTGGAGTGCAGTGTTGCTATCTTTCCTCACTGCAACCTCCACCTCCCAGGTTCAAGCAATTCTCCTGTCTCAGCCTCCCAAGTAGCTGGGACTACAGGCATGTGTCACCATACCTGGTTAATTTTGTATTTTTAGTAGAGATGGGGTTTCACCATGTTGGCCAGGCTCATCTCGAACTTGTGACGTCAGGTGATCCACCTGCCTCGGCCTCCCAGAGTGCTGAGATTACAGGTATGAGCCACCACGCCCGACCCTCTGACATTAGAAGAAAGTTGAAAGGAATGCTGAACCCTCATCTACCAATCATGAACTGAGAGCTACCTCAGATATTTGTAGAAGGTCTCCCTAAGGAAGTGTTTGTGATAAAACCGAATGAATGAGAAAGAGCCATACACTTGAAAAGGTAGAGGCCAGAGGGCCAATATCCTAAAGTTAGAACAAGCTTCCTGTGTTAAGACCTAGGTAATCAAAGAATACTCATTACATGAATAGGTGGCGAAAAATAAAGTTGCAGAAGAAAATAGGAATGGAGTATATACATTTGTGCATGCCAAGTGATGTATTTTGCATTTTATTCTAAATTCAATGGAAAGCCATTTGAATAGCTTACATTTTCAAGAGATGACTCTTGTTATTTTGAGGATTTGGGAGGTGTGAGGAACAATAAAGGAATAAACACAGAAAGTTGCATAAATACTGAAGGCAAGATATGACACTGGTTTAGATTAAGTTGTAGCAGCAGAGAAGGTAATAAATGAGAATATTCCAGGTATAATTTCGAGCAAAGTTATTTGATCTGCTTGGTGGCTGTAATGTGGATGCTAACAGAAAGAGAAGAAACGAGGAAGGGTGAAGTTTCTAGATCAAGCCACACGGTAGATGGCGGTGCCGTTTACTGAAATGGTGACAAATGAGGGAAACCCTGATTTGGGAGGAAATATCAAGGCTGTTATCAGAAATGTTAATCTGTGATACCTGTGATCTCCTTAAATTCAAATGTCAAATAGGGCATTAGCTATATAACTCCAGATTTTGGAATGAAAATCTGCAGTATAAATAGAAATTAAGGTCTATTGAATATTTTCTGCATAATTAAAGCCTTGGGAATGTAAAGTCCTGTGAAAGTGCAGAGAGGGTTGAGCCACAGACTAAGGTGAGCTCTGAGGAACACAAAACTCACAGGAGAGAGGGGCAAGGAGGATGAACTAGCAGGGACTTGGATTCTCCTTCTTTTTTAAGGTTGAATAATCCACTGAGTACTACTCACAGTAAGCAAGATATGAAGACAACCTGTCCATCAACAGATGAATGGATTAAAAATGTGGTATCCATATGACATACCAGGTGTATGTACCTGTTCTTTATGTACATAGGATGGGAACTTCATGAGAATTAGAATTGTGCTTTTGAATTCTCAGAGCTTCACACAATGTCTGATGCAAATTTTTAACAAAGAAGAAAGAAGAAAATATGGTTTATATTTTGTAAAACTATTCACATATACTATCTTAGTTAATTTTCAGAAATATAATTACTATCAACCATTTTACATTTAAAAATGGTGGCTTATAAATGACATACTGTATGAACTTGGAAAAGCTAGTAAGTAGCACAGCTAAGTTTTAAAAATTGTTGTCTTTATTCCAAAGTCCATAAATATCTATAACATGAAAGTTAGGAAAGCATTTCTTGTGCAGAAGCAGATTGATCTGAGCCTATTGGGAATACCTAGAAGACCTACCAGAATGCATCATTAAAATACATCCAGAATACGAAGGGACACTGGCAGCTAACAAGACATTGAGCATATTCAGAATTATTAGAGGAATTTACTAATCATAGTAGAGAAAAAGAAAGAAAACATCATTTGAATGAATATAATTATTACTTTATTTCTAAGACATAAAAATATATTTGGACCTCTAAGTATTTCATATTTATGAGAATTTTTTCACTTATCTGCCATAATATGTGGCAATCACATTGTAAATGTGTCATTTCTCCCGATAGTAATTTAGCAATCAAATTTGGAATTGTTCAGCAGGAACTTATTGAAGAAGCATTTATTTCTACAGTGGATTTACTACTGGATATAGAATTACATTTTAATCAATAGAATTTGGAATAAGGAATCCTAGATTATTCATTCATGTTTTACGTTTTATAATATTGAAGGCAATGTTTGTAATTGTATAACTCGTCACTTTTTTGCTTAATATTTATAGATGAACAGTCTGATTTTATGTTTTCAAAACTATAAATTTTATTTTTTATTGCAGCGTTTAGATATATCACTAAGCGTATTTTGGAAGTCTAGGGGCATTGTTACTATGATCATGTTTTAACAGAAAATAAGTCTATCGCTAGCTAGCATCATCTTTCCTATTACATGTAAAAGTCCAGCCTTAAATAGCTCTTATTCATGCCATTTGAAACTAGAAAGTCTTCATAAGGTCTATTTTAGGTATTAAAGAAATACAGTTGTTTCTGATTGTAAAATTTCTTTACTAGTTGTATATTTAATGTATAAGATAGTCATTGATATTAATTGCTTAAAGTTGGATCATATTCTTATATCGTCTAAGTGAGATAAACTCACTAGATAAAGGCAATGGCAGAATGTTCAAGTGTATCTTTTCATAAATCAGCTATATTTTGCTTTCTTTCCACAACCTTATGCTAAATCAATATCCTTAATTAATACTCTCACAAATATGTGACTTTTTAAATGAATGAATCTTGATATGACAAGATTCATTCATTTAAATGGCATAGAAAATGCCATTATATGGCATAGAAAATTTCATAAAACATTGGCCTGCTGGGTTTTATAGTTATAATATCATTTTATATTAAAAATAACCATGCCTGAAATAACAGTTCCTATTCATACAATAATAATCACCATCATTATTTAAGTACGTTACGTCTCATATTCCTCATCCTCATAGCACTACTATGGGTTACACAGGTGAAAAAGCTGATCTTCATCTCCATTAAATGAGGAAAGTAGATTCTTATCGACACTACATTAGGTTAAAGAAGTTCGGCAACTTGCAATAGTTTAGCAACCAGTGGGGGCTGCCAGGCGGGGAGTTGAACCTATCTTCTTCCACAATCTCCCAATGGCTTCAGCTAAGAAAAAAAGAAATATTGAATTTTCTGCAATATTTTGTATTTCTTTTATATGAGATCTAAAACATTTTCCTTTAAATAAATATTTTCTACCTCCACAGCATTTTATGCATGATGATGTTTAATATTTGGCAAACAGTGCTTCTCCAGGCTCCATAGCGATATTGATGTTTTGAGTAACTTTTGTGTGTGTGTGTTTTTTTTTTTTTTTTTTTTTACTGTAGTAATGCTAATGCAACATTTTCAGCACCATCAAAGTGAAGGAAAATAACTTACGATTCCTGGTCCAGGAGTAAAATCATATTTGTTACATTAGAGCATTTTAACACAGTTTTTAGGATACATATATTGCAAGATTTCCATGAGTGAACACAGAACCATAAAAAGCAAATTTGGGCCAATTCAGGAAGATTAGGGCAAAGAAAAGGTGGTGTAGAAGTCATCAGAGCAGGAGAGACCTGGCTGAAACCCCTAATAACACATCTGCACTCTGAACTAGGTCTACTTTCAGCTGCACCCTTGATCATTTGTACTGGTTCTCTCCACCCTTTGGACCATCATCCTAGCATTCTTTTGTTATTGAAGACATTATTATTGCAAATGAGAATCTACATTTCTTTCATTGACATGAAAATGAAAAGATTTCTCTGAAATCTTGTCTTGATTTGCTAGTGAGATGTGGGAACTTTGAGGGAGGAGAGGAACCATTTATCCTCTTGCACTTTCACCTTTTCCAGGCCTCCTTTTCTCTCACTTGGGAATCCTTTCTCTCCAGAGGCATTTCATACACTTCATGGTTTCGATGATCAATTTAATGCAATTCTTCCAGAAATCTGTGCATCTATTTGAATTTGAATTAATGCTACATGACAATCTTAATCTCCTCTCTTTTACTATTCTCTATTAAAACATTTTCCAGAAAATATATATTTGGCCTTTATAGCAAGACAAAAATAATTATATGTATTTATAATGATATATACTAGTAACATTTTAACACATCTAAACTACTCCATAAATTCCTGCTTATCTCGTTCACTTCACCTTATCTTGTTCACTTCACTTAGTCATTGTTCAACAAATATTGTTGAATAGCTAAATAATTGAATAAGCAGACATCACTAACTCTTGTTTATTATTTATTTTTCTGAATAAATATTTCTAGAATTCATCCAGAGTCTTTTTCTTTTTTTTTTTTTTGAGACAGAGTTTCACTCTTGTTGCCCAAGTTGGAATGCAATGACTCGAGCTCTGCTCATTGCAACCTCTGCTTCCTGGGTTCAAGTGATTCTCCTGCCTCAGCCTCCTGAATAGCTGGGATTACAGGCATGCGCCACCACGCCCAGTTAATTTTGTATTTTTAATACAGACAGGGTTTCCCCATGTTGATCAGGCTAGTCTTGAGCTCCTGACCTCCGGTGATCTGCCCGCCTCGACCTCCCAAAGTGCTGGGATTACAGGCGTTCACCACACCTGGTCCATTCAGACTGTCTTTCTTACTTCAGTCTCCCAAGTCCAGCTCCAACCATCTCTTCTGAGGCACTGCCTCTTTCACGAACCACTCCCTCTTTCACGAACCCCTGCATGTTTTCTCTATTGCTTTCAGAAGCCTTGTGGGTCAGTTTACTACCTGCAGTAAGAGAAAGCCCTTACAAATCTATATCCAGTCATAACTTTATTTTTTTCTTTGCTTTACTCATCTGAGAATATTGGAAACTTTGACAAAGCTTTCAAAGAGTTGCACAACCTGGCCTCTGCATATCACTGATATTCTAGGAAATTCTCTCCCATCCTCTCAAGAGACTTTAGCCATAGTTTTATGACTTACTTCCTAATGGATTATACTTTCTTACCTTCTTGCATTCACATATGGCTTTCTTTCTGCTTAGGACTTTCTTCCTCACTCAATTTTCCTCATTTTCTCCTAGCTAACCTACACATGGAAGTATAAAGTTCACTTCCTTGGGACGGTGGGAAGAAGCAAAACACGTTAACTCCCTGACCGGATTCTAGAATTAATTCCCCTGATATAGAGTCACACAATACAGGCTCTCCATTTTTGTAACAATCCAACACTCTTACAGGCATTTGCTTCATTTCCCTAGTCCTTTTATTCCCCAGCACCCACCTTAATTGCATCTGGCATAGTACTGTGCTCAAAGATTTTTTTCTGAAGGAGTAAATGTATGTGAAATATAAACAAAGAAAACATTTAAGTGCCTCTAGGCCATTTGCCCTTAGATTGATTCCTCAGTCTTTGCCCGCACTGCTCTGTAAAACAGATGCCTGGCTGCTGAAAGGGCATATTTCTCTGGTCTTTTACCAGGGACTTTTGTAGTTGTCTGATAGCAAAACTGGATAGGAGAAGGCTGAAACTAGCGTGTCTCTTCCCCTCCCTCTTTACCCAAACCTTGTCTCTATCGGGAGTAGCATCTGCTCCCTGAATTCGTCCCGTGTTTAACAGTCTGCTGAGTTCCAAAGAGCAGGCTCAGCTTTTGCCCCTCCAGTCCAGTGGTCCCAGAGGCTCACTGCTCTCTCTCTGGTGGCAACACTTGCCCTCATTTGGCTTCTCAATTTTCCATCACATATTTTACAAATTATTGCTTTAAATGATCTTGTTTCAAATAAATAAAGTGGCTGCTATTTTTCTGATTATATTCTGCCTGGTCCATTATCAACCTAATGAAAATTGTGGAAATTTGTCACCAGTATCCCTGCCCAGCAAGAAATGTTAAAGGAAGTTCTTCAGAGAAGAGTAAAATGGTACATGTCAGAAACTGAAATCTACATAAAGCAAAGAAGAAGGTACCTTGGCTATTGTAAAAGGTGCTGTAATGAATATAGGGGAGCAGACGTCTCTTTAAAACCCTGATTTCAGTTATGTGGGATACTCAGAAATAAGATGGATGGATCACCTGGGAGTTCTAATTTTAATATTTTGAGGAATCTTCATCTTGTTTTTCGTAGTGGCTGTACCAGTTCACACTTCCTTCAACACTGTATGAGCGTTCCAGTTTCTCCACATCTTCACCAGTACTTGCTGTGTTTGTGGGTTTCTCTTTTTTTAATAATACCCATCTTAACAGATGTGAGGTGATATCTTACTGTGGTTTTGATCTACATTTCTGTAAAGACTAGTGATATGGAGCATCTTTTCATACACCTGGTGACCATTTATATCTTCTCTGGATAAATGTCTATCAATAGATAACTGGATAAAGAAAACAAGGTATTTACATACAATGGAGTATCATTCAGTCTTTAAAAAAAAGGAGATCCTGACATTAGCAATAACATGGATGAAACTAGAGGTAATTATGCTAAGTCAAATAAGCAATTCCAGAAGGACAACTACTGCATGAATCTACTTATACGAGGTATTTTAAGCTATCAAATTCATAGAAGCAGAGAATTGAACTGTAGTTGCCAGGAGCAGAGAGGAGGGAGGAAGGCGAATTTTTGTGCAGTGGTTACAAATTTTCAATTTATGCAAGGTAAATTACTTTTGTAGATCTGCTTTACACCATAGTACCTATAGTTAGCAACACGGTGTTGTGCATTTTAGAAGACATTAAAAGAATAGATCTTATGTTAAGTGTTCCCACCATCAACAACAACAACACACACACAAAAGAACACAAGAAAATGTTTTAAAGGTGAAGGATGTGTTTAATATCTTGATTGTAGTGATGGTGGATTAGGTATATACCTAAAGTCACACTCATCACATGTATGCATTAAATAGGTGAAGTTTTTATATATCAGTTATACTTGAATAAAGCTTTAAAAACTAAAGGGAGAATATCAAAGAAGTGAATTACGTTAAAAAAATACTTTATTTTTCTTATTCTTACCTGACCTAGAGATAAATAAGTGAATATTATAAGAGATCCAGTGGAGGAAATGGGGATGTTTTGTTAAAAGTTATCTGCGCTCCCCATGAAGTGGTATGTGTTATTTAAAGTGGACTTAAATTAGTTGTAAATGTATATTACAAACACTAGAATAACACTATTAAAAATTCTTACAGAAATTATAAATAATATTGCTAAGAGAGGAAAAAAATAAAATCAACTGACCAATTAAAACTAGAAAAAGTATTTTTAAAAGGTAAAGACATAAAAAGAAAAATAATAAGCTTGATAAATACAAAACAGTTATAAAGATAGAGATATTAATTCAAAAATATTAACAATAATGTTAAATTAATGGTCTAAGTACACCAATTAAAAGGTGGAGATTATCAGAGTGTATAAAAAACAAGACCCAACCTTATCTTGTCTACTTTTTTTATATATAAAGAAGCAAACAGATTAAAAGTAAATTGATAAAGAAAGATCTACCATGCTAACACTAATCAAAAGCAAGTTGTGGTAGCTATATTAATTTTATGCAAAGTGGATTTTAAAACAAGAAGAATTAACAGAGATAAAGAGGGAAATTACAAAATGTAAACAGATCAGTTCTTTAGGAAGACATAACTATTTTTAAGGTATATGCACTTAATAACAGAATGTCAAAATAAGTGAGACAAAATAGAACTTCAAAGATAAATAGTCAAATGCATTATTACACTTGGAAACTTAAACATCCCTCCAACAGTGATTGAAAGATCCAGCAGATAGAAAACCAGTAAGGATATAGTTGAACTGAATAGCACCATTAATCAGTTGATTCTAATTTGCATTTATAGAATAATTCATCCAACAACAGAGGTTAATTATTATTCCCAAGCTCACATGGAACATTCACCAAGATAGACAATATTTTGAGACATTGAACACATTTTAAAAATAGAAATCATATAAAGTATGTTCTCTATAATGAAATTAAACTAAAAATCAGTAAAAGAAAGATAGCCCAAAAAAATCCCAAAATATTTGGAAATAAGACAGAAAATGTCTAAATAACTGCAGATCATGAAAGAAGTTTTAGATAAACCAATACATTTTGAACAAACTCCAAATGAAATTACAACTTTTCAGTATGTATGTGATACAGCAAATGTAGTGCTTAGACAAAATATTTTATATCTTAGAAGATGCATATGAATGCATATCTTAGAAGACAAAAAAAAATCAATGATCAAGGTTCTTGCCTGGAAATTACAGAAAGAAGAGAGCAGTGTAAGACCAAACCATGCAGAAAAGAGAGAATAATTAAAATTAGAAAAAAAGCAATCAAATTTAAAGTGAGAAATCCAAAAAGAAAATTAATAAAACTAAAAGCCGGTTCCTGGAAAATATCAATAAAATTGATAAGCCGGTAGCCAATCCAGTCAAGAAAAAAAAAAGAAGATACAAAATACACTTATCAGAAGTGAAACAGAGGTCATCATTTCTGATCACGTGCACATTAAAAAGATAATAAAGGAATATTGCAAACAACTAACTCTAGGCTCATAAATTTGATAACTTTTGTTAACAGGACCAATTCCTTAAAAGACACAAAGTGCCTAATCTCACATAGGAGAAAATACATGATATGAATAAACAGGTATATACTTTAAAAATCAATGATTAACCTTCCAAAAGAAAAAGCACAAGGCTCAAATGGTTTTATTAGATAATTCTGCTAAACATTTAAAAAATAAATGCCAATCTTTTACCATTTATTCAAGAAAATAGAAGCAGAAGGAACACTTACCAACTTATTTATGAAACTTGCATTACTGTAATACCAGATAAATACATTAAAATATAGAAAAACTACAGCCCCACATCTCTCATAAACATAGATGTCAAATTTCTCAACAAAATATTAGCAATTTAAATCTAAGAGTTTACAAAAGTAATTATACCCACCACCCAGCAGGAGTTGTTCCTGGTATTCAAGTCTAGTCCAACATTTAAAAATCACTAAATGCAATCCATCTCATCACCAGACTAAAAGATAAATTTATATGAGCATGCAGAAACGAATTTGACAAAGTGTCAAATCCGTTAATAATGAAAAAATAAACTTTCTGCGAACTAGGAATAGAGGGTAACTTTTCCAACTTACAAAAAACTTCAAGTTAACATAATTAATCGTGCAGAACAGGAAGCTTACCCCACGCCCCAGAATACAAGACTAGAATGTCCCTCTTACTACTCTTATTCAACCTCTTCCTGCAAGTCCTAGCTGATGCAACAAGACAGAAAGCAAATGAAAGCCACACAGAATGAGAAAAAAGAAATTAAACTGTCTTATTTAAACTATAAGATGTTTATCTATGTAGAATATTCCAAAGAATTGACAAAAATACCAAAATTAATAAGCAATTATCATGAGGTCATAGTATACAAGATTAATATACAAAAGTTAATTGCTTTTTCACATGAAAAAGCAATGACGGATTGGAATTTGAAAATAAAGCAAAATATCATTTGCATTAGCACCCAAAAATGAAACAGTTAAGTTTATGCATATGTCTGACATTTAAGTGTATACATTCATGCATTTAAGACATATACATTTAATTGTATGTATGACAACATAGATACCAGATCTATATGACAGAAATTACAAAACCCTGATGAAAGAAATCAAAGATCTAAATAAATGGAAAGATATTTCATGTTCATGGATAGGAAGGCTCAATATTGATAAGATTCCAATCTATCCAACTTAATGTATACATTCAATGTATTCTAATCAAAACCTATGCATGTAATGTTGTGGCTATTAATACATTGATTCTCATGTTATATGAAAAGGCAAAAGGCCCAGAATAACTGACACAATACTAAAAAAGCAAACAAGGCTAGATGATTCACACTATTCAAATTCCAGCCTTCCTATAAAACTTTGGTAGTCAAGACAGCACTGTATTAAAAAAAGAATAAAAAAAATTTGATGGAACAGAATATAATGCCTAGAGGGAGACTCACACAAACATTGGTAGCTAATCTTTGACAAAGGAATACACTCAATTCAACTTGTGTTCAAACTTCTAGTTGGAGCAATAAAAAACGTTAAATAGAATAATACGCTCAACTAAATATCACCTAATTAAAAATATTAAAATCATATTAAACAAGGCATCTAATTGCCACACAATTCAGCTGAGCATAAGTGACTAGAAAAATTCATAAATTCAAAATAAATTAAAAAGCTTAAATGTAAAAGTTAAGAGAGAGAGTTCAAAATAATCTATTGTTCCAAGGATGAATAACAATGAGGACTGGAAATATGCTTTGAATTAAATTATAATTGAGATAAAGCTATAGAAATTTGTAGAAGGCAGCAAAGTTATACTTTAAAAATTTCATAGTCATAATATTATCATGTGAAAACTGAAGAAGCAAAAAGGCTGAGAAGTGAGCTAAATATACTTCTATAAAAGAAAATGAATAACAAACAACATACACATAATATAAAAAGAAGAAAAGAATAACAGAAGAAATAAATAGATAAAAAACATCAATAAAAACAAATATTGGTTCTTTGAAAGACTAATAAACTAGACAAATACTTGTTAATTTACGCCTAGTTTTCCATTACTGGAACGCTAAGCATGTGGGAGTTATTTATATCTTACTGCTCAAGGTCGTCATCAAGGTCTGATTGCAAAAATTCAAAAAATTGAAACCTCAGGCGTAAATGGGCCAAGACCAATTGAGAAAAAAGTGGAGTATAGCGAATGAATATCAGGAATGAATAAGTGACTTTACTACAAATCCTATGGACATTAAATTAAGAGAGCAATATTTTATTAACAAATATATACTAATATATTTGAAAATTGAAGTAAAATTGACATTAAAGGAAACTAACAAAACTTTACAGAAAAATAAAATAAAATTTGAATATTGTATAATAGAGAAAATATATTATTAAATATCTTCTCACAAAGAAATTCAAGGTCCGTATGGCTTTGTAAGTGATCTGACCAAACATTTAAGAAATAAATCATTTGAACCTCAGACATCTCTTCAAGAAATAAGAAAAAATGTAGACACTCTGCAAATATTGTTTATTCTCAACATGTACTTGATACAAAACCCTGACAAAGGCATTATAATGAAAAGAATCTTTGTACACACACACACATACACACACAGACACAAGCTTTTAAATAACGTAGGAGATTAAGTTGAGCTTGAGTAGGACTTGAGTTCTTGACAAAAAGAATAATTTATTTTAATTTTTGTGGAGACACAAAAATTTGATTATAGTAGGATTATGTATTTATGGACTACATGAGATATTTTGATACGATCGCAGGATAAATGGGATATCCATCACCTCAAATATGTATCATTACTTTATGTTAAGAACAGTTCAATTATACTATTATCGTTATTTTTAAATGTACAATAAATTACTGTTGACTGTAGTAACCATGTTGTGATATAAAATACTAGATCTTATTCATTCTATCTAACTATTTTTGTACCCATTAAAAAAAAATACTCAGAATCACTTCCCTCACTCACTACCCCCAACTACTCTTCTCAGCTCTGGAAACCATACTTCTCCATGAGTTCAATTATTTTAATTTTTAGCTCCCACAAATAAATGAAAACATGCAAAGTTTTTCTTTCTGTGCCTGGCTTATTTCACTTAACACAATGGCCTCTAGTTTCATCCATTTTGTTGCAAATGACAGGATCTTATTATTTTTATGGCTGATTAGTACTCTGTTGTGTATGTGTTATATACTTTTTTATCCAATTCATCTGTTGATGGACACTTAAGTTGTTTCTGAACCGTGGCTATTGTGAATAGTGCTGCAACAAACATAGGAGTGAAGATCCCTCTTTGATATACTGATTTCCTTTCTTTTGGGTATATATCTAGGAGAGGGATTGCTGGATCATATGTTAGTACTAATTTCAGCTTTTTTAGGACCCTCCAAACTGTTCTCCATAGTGGTTGTAATAATTTACTTTGCTACCAACAGTGTATAAGGGTTCCATTTTCTCCACATTCTTATCAGCATTTGTTATTGCCTGTCTTTTGGATAAAAGCCATTTTAACTGGAGTAAGATGACATCTGATTGTAGTTTTGATTTGCATTTCTCTGTTGATCAATGACATTGAGCACCTTTTCATATACATATTTGCCATTCATATGTCTTCTTTTGAGAAATATCTATTCAGATCTTTTGCCCATTTTTAAATCAGATTATTTCATTTGTTTCTATTGAGTTGTTTGAGTTTCTTATATATTATGATTATTAATCCCTTTCAGATGGATGGTTTGAAAATATCTTCTCTCATTCTGGGAACATAGTTGATTGTTTTCTTTGCTATACAGAAGCTTTTTAACTTGATTCAATCCCATTTGTCCATTTTGCTTTTGTTGCCTATGTTTGCAAAGTATTAATCAAGAAGTCATTGCCCAGTCCAACTTCCTGGGGAGTTTCCCCAATATTTACTTGAAATAATTTCATAGTTTGAGGTAGTAGATTTAAATTTATATCCATTTTGATTTGATTTTTGTATGTGGTAAGAGATAGGGATCTAGTTTCATTATTCTACATATGGATATTCAGTTTTCCCAGCACCATTTTTGAAGAGACTGTTCTTTCCACAATGTATGTTCTTGACACCTTTGTTGAAAATGAGTTCACTGTAGGAGTGTGGCTTTGTTTCTGGGTTCTCTATTATGTTCCATTGGTCTTTGTGTCTGTTTTAATGTCAGCTCCATGCTGTTTTGATTTCTATAGCTCTGTAGTATAATATGAAATCACGTAATGTGATTCCTCCAGTTGTGTTCTTTTTGCTCAGGATAGCTTTGACTACTCTGGGTCTTTGGCACTTCAACATACATTTTAAGATTCTTTTTTCTATTTCTGTGAAGAATGTGGCTTGTATTTTGATTGGGAATGCATTGAATCTGTAGATTGTTTTGGGTAGTATGAACATTTTAACGATATTGATTCTTTCAATTCATGAGCATGAAATGTCTGTTCATTTTTGTGTGTCCTCTTTATTTCTTCATCAATGTTTTACAGTTTTCATTGTAGAGGTCTTTTACTTCTTCAGTTAATTCCTAAGTTCTTATTTTATTTATAGCTACTGTAAATGGGATTACTTTCTTGATTTGATTTTAGATGTTTTACTGTTGGCATATAGAAATGTTACCAATTTCATATGCTGACTTTGTATCCTGTAACATTGCTGAATTTGTTTATCAGTTTTAATAGTTTTTTGGTAGAGTATTTAGGTCCTTCCAAATATAAGGTTATATCATCTGAAACAAGGATAATTTGACATCTTCTTTTCCAATTTGGATGCTCTAGCTAGGTCTTCTGAGAATGATTTCTTAAGAAACAAAGAACACTAACATGACAAATAAAAATACCGATAAATTTAACTATGTAAAATAAGAACCCCCTGCATCCAAAATATCTTTAACAGATTGAAAGGTAAGCAACAAAACAGGAGAATAAATTTGCAGCACGCATAACTGAAAAAGAACTCATATCCAGAATAATCAAATACTACCAGAGAATAAACAAAAGACAGACAACCCAACAGAAATAAAGGCAAGACATGTAATCAGACAGTGCACCAAAGATTATTACCTAAGTGCCCTATAGTTATTAAGTACAAAGTTGATCAATGCATTCTACAGGATTGTGATTACCCATGCTCCAGAATGATTAAAGGCAAAGGTTATTCACCATGCCTAGAGCAAGGTAAGCTTTGGAACAGGGAACTTCTACACTTCTCCTGTCTGTGCACATTTGTGAGTGTGTCAGTCAATCATAAAGTTCAAGTTCAACATAAACAGATGGTGTGGCCTATTCCACTCCTTGGTATACTTTCAACAAAATGGTATGTGTGCAAGACATAGGTACAAAAATGTTCATAGCTGAATTATTCTTAATAGTCAAACGTGAGAAACCATCCAAATATTAATCAACAATGCAGTGGAATGCTTACTAATGGGTATTTGCAAGAACAAATGATCGCTACATAAAACAAATTAAATAATCTCAAAATATTTTATAAAAGTTGCCAATAACAAAGTAATTTCAATTTTATGATTCAATTTATATCAACTCATGAACAGGTAAAACTCTCTTTTAAGAATTAATGGCTATTTTATTTTAGAGGAGTGAAATGTTACTGATGGGGAGGAGACACAAGAGACTTCTGAATGCTAAAGTATTCTACTTCATGATCCGGTCTTGGCTATAAATAGGTTCAGTTTGTGGTGATCCATTGAGCTGTTTGGTTAGGATTTTTCTCTTTTCTCTATGCTTGTTATACTTGAAATAAAATTTAAAAAATAAAGAAAGTGGGCTCTGCTGTTGATGTCAAAATACTTTATCTGTAGTTTACACTTTTAAATATCTTAAGATACTTATCCCTTCCTCTAGTTGAAAAAACATGCAATAATCTTTAGGACATTTCTGTATGTATAAACAGAGAGTAAGGGTAAACAGAGAGCAAGAGGAATGAGGCAAGAGAGAGACAGAGACAGAGAGAAAGGAAAAATACCTGATATTTGTCATCCCAGAAAATAAGTAAATATGCTAATGCCTGGTAGAAAAATAATCTCTGGTAGCAACATAACCACATTATATTTATGTCTAGTAAGAAAAGAATCCAAATATTCAGTCCACCTTTAATCAAAATATTTAAAACACTTTTTAAAAAACTAGACTTTTTAAGGGTTGAATTTTTCAGAATACATGTAAAAATCTCAAGAAGGATTTGTTTTTAAAGCTCTATTATTATTGTTTGTTAGGCAGTCACACAAGAGGGTATATTAAACTAATCTATATATACATAATCTATGACAAGAAGTGGATTTATAAATAGATGTGCTCTGGTGACAAACTTTCTATGAGACTACAAATGCCCCTCTACCTAACAGATATGTCTGTATGTGCGTCATCTATATCTACCTGTCTTCCTACCCTCTACCTAACAGATGTGTCTGTATCTGCGTCATCTATATCTCCTACCCCTTTACCTAACAGATGTGTCTGTATGTGCGTCATCTATATCTACCTGTCTTCCTACCCTCTACCTAACAGATGTGTCTGTATCTGCGTCATCTATATCTACCTGGCTTCCTACTAGTCCTCCTACACACCTGTTATTTGTTTTATTGAAGTTCCTATTAAAATTTCACTGTTTTTCAAGGTTTTATAGTTTGGATATATATTTGTGTATTCTCTCCTCTTCTGGCAAATAAGCAAATACTGGGGAAAAAAGACTAATCATCATAATAATAGTGACTGTTCATTCATTGAGCTCAATGTAAGACTAAGCACATTCCTTAGATGGCCTGAGCTAATTCTCACAAACATCCTATGAATTAGATACCATCAGTATAGTAATTTTGCAGACAAGTATCCTAAATCTAATACACATTAGAGCCAGGATTCTCACCCTGCAGTCCGTATCCAGGTCTTGTGCTAATAACTATTATACCAGACAAGAAACCATAACGATGCTGCCTAAGGGGAAATTTCTCATCTCTCAGACACCTGTTTCCACCTCCATATATGTAACCATGTTTGCTTTTAACCATCTCTGCACTTTCAGAGGAGGTAGTGAGCCTATTTTTTAATGTTTAACAACATGTTTCAGTGTATGTGGGTGTATGCATTTAACCACATCCCCTCCTATGTGCACAAGGAACAAATTACCCTTAACTTTTTGCATTGATTTCTCTCTTTTTATGTTTATTTCACCAAAGGCTGATGTTTACAAGAGGAATCTCATAGTTTTTCTCACTTAATGTCCTTGCATCTCCACAGAGAAAGGATACTGCTACAAACTGGCAAATACCAAGAATATTTGTTAAAGCAGATTTAGAGAGTGAAGATCATTGTCTGAGCAATAACCCACCCTTGCTGCCATTTTAAGAGTGCCAGCCACCAAAGAATGCGGATTGCCAACCCAGTTCCCCAAGGAGGCACCACTTGGTCATCAACCAGCCTTTCCATAAGGGCATTCTGTTCACCTCCATCTCAGTGGCTGCTGCTTGGTCACTTGGAGAGACAGGAAAGGCTTTATTATAACTCTGGGAAATCCTCACTCTTAAATATGATTTCTCTCAGGCCAGCATGGCCCACATCCGAGAGCAACCCTTTCTAGGACTGGTGCCCCATTCTACTCTGTACTTCTATACCCAACTTTTTTTTCCTGCATTATTGAGTGGTTTCATCCAAAATCATCCCTTCTAAGATGACCTGCAAACTCACCTCCATCAAAAGATATTTTTGGTATATTTGCACCATTCTACGCCTTAACTGAGACTGGACTATCTTCAAAAGGCGCTGCTCTCCAAGAATTGTAAGTTGGAAGCTGCTTGTTTTTCACTATGCAGAAAGGAAGGACAGGGTTCATCTTGTTTTCAGTCACTTCCGTAATAAGAACAGTATCTTCAACACCTCTGTCCATAAGTCTATTCAGCTTTCTCCCCACAGCATCACCCTCATTTACTGACCTCATGAACACCCTCCTTCAGTTATCACAGACTTTGCCATTTTGATCAGATGTAGTCTGTCCACCTTGGGAAAGTTTTTTGTTTTGAATTTCATCTGAGAACAATATGGCAATACATGTTTTATTTTTCTTCGTACAACCAGGTATTTTTATTCCAATGTTCTCAAACTTCCTAATTCTTTGACTCTAAAAATCATCCCTTGTAAAGTCTATTGTTCAGGTTGTTTGCTTGCTTGTGTCAACTACTGAGATTATCTACAATTCATAATTATCATTACCTATGTTCACCTGATCTTATTCTTCTGTCATCTTAGTGCATGTTTTCCAGATACATTTTCTATTTTATTTATTCTCATTTGTTTTCTTTTGTTGATTTGAACAAATTTTCCTTGTTTCATTTCATCTTTTATTTAAAAATATTTTTTCAAGTAAATTCTGGAGTTAAACAATATTTATATATTTTTTCTGAAGAAGAAAATGACCTCAACATATTTTTACCTTCTTGCCATTTTCTATTCCCACCGTATCCCATTGGGAGATTTCCTGGGAATTTTTATTTATAATTTTTAAATTATGGAAACATTTACTTCAACATATACTTAAGTTTTACTGCCATTGTAAGTAGTACTATTTATTTAGCCTAAAATTTTCTTAAACTATTTACCCATAAATAATTCTTTGAGAGAGATCCTCTAGTTGGCAAATATTTCTGACTTTAAATGCTCAAAAATATTTTTATTTGTGTTTTTCTACAAAATTCTACCTTGCCTGAGCAGAAGGTTGGGTTCCAAATTAAATTTTCCTCAGAATACTTAAGATATTACTTTATCCTCCCACATTTGATGTATTGAATGAACTTTTCATGGATAATTCCGTCAACTTCCCTTGTAGATAGCCTAGGTCTTTTCATTCTGCATCCTCTAAAGTATGTTGCTCTCATTCTTAACTTGTTGCCATTAATGTTTACAGTTTCAACATGTTTGTTTCCATTTTATAACACTTTTCTTTTTGGGAAGTAAAATCTGCCCAATATCTCTAAAAACATTTTCTTAAAATTTTTAAATACTTTGTAATTGTTCTTGACTAGTCCTGTGTTAGGTAACTATTAGTTAAAGTTGATGTTTCTACTGGGATACTGCTTTGGTTCAAATAATTAGTGAGATTTCATTGTTGTAGTTTTAATTTTATAATCCATGTTCGTTTGTCTGTGGGTAGAGATGTGATTGATTACAGGATCTTATTTCTTACCACTGTGCAGATCGGAGAAGACCATGCTTCCTGTTGGAGTCTATGTTGGCACCTTGACCTCCACTTCTTAGTGCACATCGTCTCTTCAAGGTGCTACTATCTTCCTGAAACACTCCTTTGAACCTCCAGCCACTGCTAGCAGCTTTATTTGCTACACTTGTTCACCTCTGCTTCTTCAAGCGGTGTTGGGGTGTAGACAAGAAGAAACCAGGCTAGTCCCCAAATTCTCTTTCCAGTTAGTGGCCTTAATATTTGTTCCCTGAAGTCCTAGTCTTTTTGGACTTCTATAATAAAATCTCATACATTGGATGAGTTATAAGCAATAGAAATTTACTACTGTTCTGCAGTCTGAGATCAAAGCACCAGCAGATGTAGTGTCTGGTGAGGACCCACTTCCCAGACCATAGACAGTGCCATTTGCCTGTCTTCAAACTCTGCAAGGGGTCTTTCTTCAGCCTCTCTTCTAAGGGTAATAATGCCATTCATGAGGGCTCCAGCCCCATGGTCTAATCCCTTTCCAAATCCCCCACTTTCTAATACTATCACCTTGAAGGTTAGGACGTCAGTGTACGATTTGGGAGAGGGGACACAAACCTTCAGAACATAGCAGCTGGCTTCCTATTCCGGTGCATGCGTCAACTGTAAAAGTGTAACAACCCAGAATTTCTGCCACCGCCACAACATTTCTTTGTGTGTTTTGTAATCACATATATAAATGTTTGATTGGAGAAGCAGACTACTGTGAATAATGTGAAGTAAGGTATTTATTATAGAGGTTAATCCTTATACATTATGGAAACTCATGAAGAAGTCTTGTTGTGGTAGTGAGCGTGGGGTAGGCAGTGTCATGAGTCCAGTAAAAAAAGCTGGATGTGCATCAGGAAAGACCATAGAAAAATTCAAACCCATGAGAACAAATCAGAACCTACAAAAACAAAGGGAAACTTGTGTCTGTCTCTGACTGCCTCCAACCTTGACAGTGAAAATGATCTGCAGAAGAGAATGTCAACCTTGCATAGTTGCTTACCATCTGGCCTAAGCTATGGATTCTGCACCAGGAGTGCCTGGGTGAACAAATGAGCTAGTCAGTCAGTGAGGGTGTATGTGATCTACAGCTCCTTTAGCAGTCCGCAGTGGTCTTCAGATAACTCTTGCTTCAGTGTTGCCCTTAAATTTTTCGCAACTCTCTCTAACCTAGTGCATACTGTGAGGGAATGCTGGGAAACCTAGCTAAGTTGACACAGTACAATGGCATAGCAGTCCACCTCTTTTCAACTTGGCATTCGTGCACATTTCTTTTTTATTATATGTAATCTTCAAGTAAATAAAATCATGCTTCTATCTGCAGTGTTTCAACCATTCCTCACATAAATGAGAACACTCTAACTGCTCCCCAAAGAGGATACATGGTCACATTATCTACCTTTGGTTGAAGTTCAGTCTGCTTCTAGCTGAGTCATATATCCCTTTAATATGCATTAGATATTAAAGATAAGATAAGATTAGCTACTAGTCACACTAATCTGGTATGATAGGTGTATAGAAGGGACAAAATTATTGAATTATATATGAATACATTCATACCCAAACAAGGAAAAAAGTACTCTTAACTATTACAATATTCATTGCTGTAATTGGTCCAAACTTTTCTTCCACTCTTCTTGCTTTATTTTCTTTGGTGTCTCCAAGTGCCTTGACTGATAGCGGCTTTTTGTCTGCTGGAATGACCCAAATCATCTTCCACTTCTGATGGCTCTAAGCCATCAGCAGTTCAGTGCTGATTATTTTGTGTTTCTGCAGTTTTCCATTGACTGTTATTCAGGACATGGGAGTACAAAGAGGTATCTCAGAGCCTATCTTATATTCAGACACATGTTTTCTTATCCCCATTTGTGTAGTGGCAACATAATTTTTCTTTGATAATTAGTGTCAATTACTGCAGTCAATATAGAACGCTTTCATTAAATGAGGAGCCCAATATGGCCAAAGGTCAGTTTCACTTTTCTTTTTTTGAAAAACTAAACTTCCCACCGGGCGCGATGGCTCACGCCTGTAATCCCAGCACTTTGGGCGGATCACGAAGTCAGGAGATCGAGACCATCCTGGCTGTCACGGTGAAACCCCGTCTCTAATTAAAAAAATACAAAAAATTAGCTGGGCGAGGTGGCGGGTGCCTGTAGTCCCAACTACTCGGGAGGCTGAGGCAGGAGAATGGCGTGAATCCGGGAGGCGGAGCTTGCAGTGAGCTGAGATCGGCCACTGCACTCCAGCCCGGGCGACAGAGCGAGACGCTGTCTCAAAAAAATAAATAAATAAATAATAAACTTCCAATCTTACACTACTTTTAGATTTATAGAAGAGTTGTACAGCTAATATGGAGAATTTCAGTGTATTATTGTTTCTTCTGTTGTTAACAGCTTACATTAATATGGTACATTCGTCACAACTAATAAACCAATATTAATGGGATTAACAAAGTCCATATTTGACTCCAATGCCTTTAATTTTCCTCTAATGTCCTTTTTCTGTTTTAGGACTCCATCCAGGAAGCCACATTTCACTAGCTGTCATATCTCCTTAATCTTCTTTTGGCTATGACAATTTCTCAGACTTTCTTTGCTTGGATGGCCTTGACAGTTTTGAGGAATAGTGGTTAGGAATTTTGTAGAATGTCCCTCAATATGTATTTAATGTTTTTCTTGTGATTAGAATGAGCTTATGGGCTTTTGCAAGGAAGACCATTCATTTCAATGGAGACAATACCATACTGTGTCCGCTGTTAGAACCATTCCTCCCCCGGGAGTAAGTCCACTAGACAAGCAGATGTTGTCCTTTGAACACCCTAATCTGAGAAGTTATAGTTGAATATGTTAACATAAGGCCAATGTCACCTAGGCACGGACTGTCTTCCATATGCAGTGAAAATTTAAGCATAAAAATGTCCCTTCCTTACAAAGTATAAATAATTTGATCTGATAAGACAATTATCAAACATCCAATGTGAAAGTGAATCTTATGTTCAGTTCATATTTTAAAGGAAAATCTGATGAGAGAGTAAAACTATGACTAATATTTAAAATAAATATGAATGAAGCTGTTTTCAAAAATTTAGGCCCATCTGAAAATTCCTTTAACCATCACATGTAGTTAGAAGATGAAAATTATCTTGATCTTGATTAGTAATTTCACTTATACAACAGGGAAAGACATAGTTGCTCAAAGGTTCATTTTAAAAATAAATATATTGGTAGGGCTTGAATTGTGTCATAACAAATGACATATTAAAGTCCTAAACCCCACTATCTCAAAATAGAATCTTGTTTGGAAATAGGGTCTTCACAGAGAAAATCAAGTTAAAATGAGGCCATTAGTGTGAGCCCTAATTTAATATGATTAGTGTCCTTTTAAAAAGGGGAAATTCAGATGAAGAAACAGACATGTACAAGGGTAAAAATGACATGACATGAAGACACTTGAGGAAAAGACGGTCATGTGACTGGAGTGGTGCGTCAACAAGGCAAGGAGCCTACCTTCTGTTTCAGCGTATCTTCTATTTCAGCTCCTCCTGTTGGCCACAATGCCTTCTCATTACAAGGAACGCTTTTCACCAGGAGGAACTGAAGAAAGCCAGGAGGGTTCTCCCCGAGCACCATCCAAGAGCGCATGGCCCTGCCAACATCCTGATTTCAGACTGCTAGCCTCCAGAACTTTGAAAGAATAAATTCTTGTTGTTTTAAGCCACAGAATAAAGAAGTATCTGGCACTTTTTAATGGGATATACATATATATATATATTGCACATATACATATGTGGTCTTTAACATTATAATTTTTCTCTATAAATGTATATCTAAATACATTTTCCCTGGTAATTATTTTAAAGAACATGAAGATGCTAATAATAATTCACAACACAAAACAAATCTAAAGCAGCCTTTTAGTAGTCAGACACACAAATCCGTTGGAGAGAGAATAAAGTGAAAACTTTTCCATTAAGTTGTAAGTATTTTTGCATTGATATGATCACGTGTCTTGAATATTCATAATATGTGTGAAAAAACAAAACTTCAGTATATATGTATCGAAACATATATTTATATAAATGTAAACATTTATTAAAATATATATACTTTTGAAATATGTTAAGTTCTGAAACTCATGTGGAAATAATAAAACTAATATCTGAAACAAAAAACATTGACACATTGTTCAGAAAGCTAGAGCTAGATATTCCACAAAGGTGTTTAATTCATACAGGTGTTTACTAGGAACTATTAAATTCACTGAAAATTTTCAAAAACGCTGTATATTTTGTAAATTTCAGAACTTCACAATAATAATGCCGTAACGCTTCTAAGAACCATGTTCTAATCTATTACCGAAGAAATACATAAAAAGTCCAAATGAAGCCTGAAATAATAAATATGTCAGTATATTCTTGATTATGGAAAGATTGTCTACAATGTTCTTCATGATTTTTTTCACTTATTAATTAAATCCATGTAAATCACATGGATATTTAACAGTCTATGTGTTAGCAGTTAGGAGCACCCATATTTAACAGTCTATGTGTTAGCAGTTAGGAGCACATTGAGAAAAGAAACCAACATATATAAGGAAGTACAATGGTTTGTGCAAGCTTCTTATCTTGACAATTTTGTCATGTTATCAATAATGATTTGCGGAACCTGTGAAAGATATGTTACTGGTACTTTGGGTTCTTGCTGTCTCACAGGAGATAAATCATGAGAAAAGACTATCATGTATAGCAGTTAAGAGAATCTTTATTTAGCTTGTGCACAAGGGAGTCAGTCTTGAGAAAGGAAAAGGAACGGGCTGTTCCCTGGAAGAAGTGTGGGAGTTAATTTTACAGGGCCTTCCCAGGGGGAGAGGTATTATAAGGGCATGCATAGGGAGTGGTTTTGCGTGCTTCTTTACTCATTTCCTGTAGTATTGGCATTTTAAATTTCCTCCTTTGGATATGATTTTTTTAGCGTTAAAATGAACAAGGAATAACTATAAGTTGAGTTTCAGTCCTAACTGCACATGCTGGGCTTCAGGGAAGTCCCCGGCTCCCTGAAGCAGAAACTGTGGTTAACACTTTCTAGGGTCTTTTGTAGTTGTTCTGCTGCAAGTTAGGTAAGCTAGAGCTTGAGAAAGGGGCTTTTGTTCTCCCCCTCTGGATCAGATCACAACGGGAAGGCAGACTGCAGGTTTCTCATATACTAGTTTGGCTGGAAGGGGTGTAAGTAAGGGATTTTTAAACTTGGTAGTAATTATTTTATTTTCTTTCTTGAAGGAAGAATGTCTTCACAATAGGTAAAAACATACACACACACACAAAGTAATGAGTTCATCGTTCGTGAAAATAATAAATACTCATGAGACGGCTAATTGAGAAGTCTGATTTCAAGGCTAGACACTATCAAATTAGTAAACATTAAAGTTTAACAACACATTAAAGTTAACACTAAAGTTAAGATTATGGGCTTACCACGAAATAAACCGCAGTAGCTGATTAATCTTCAATGTTACCCGCTGAGTTACTATTTTTACCGATATCCAAATGAGGAAACTGAAGTGGTGGAAGTTAAGTACTTTTCCAAACTCGCATAACATGTAAGTGAAGCCCAGAATTTGTATCCACATCTTCCTGCCATAAACTTAACATATTAGTAAAACAATGCCATCGTCAACACGTGCAAAGATCTGTGAATGTTTTTGTCACACGTGGGAAGATTTGTGGAAAGAATGAAGCTCCAGAGTTGTAGTTCTTTTCTTTCTTTCATTTTTCTTTCCATTATTTTTGCCTAGGTTTCCTATCTAATTCCTCTGGCTTTGTTTCATAGATACTGTTTTATTTTTAGATAATATTCCTTCCATTTTCTATTTGTGAATTATAAATACACTTATTTCCCTTTTTCCTCAATACTCTCAGCTTTTACCTTCCTACCTGAATTCAATTTCTTGTGCTTGCTGCCTGTGTTACATGCTGTTAATGTTTTGCGTACAAGCAAATGTTAAGGGAAGTGTTGTATTTGAAGACAACCTTGAGGATGGTATTTCTCATCTGGTTGTTATGTAAGTATATTCTCCAGATCTCCAGAATCCCACAGTTCTGAGCAGGTCCTAACACGGCAGCTTGGGGCTATAAACTGCACAGGGCTGGTGGAGATGGTGTCCCCACGAGAGTGGGTGCCGGGGTCCAGTTTTCTGCTGAGTGTTGTCTCTGCGCCTTCTGTAACTCCATCTTTCTCAAGGTGGGAATACCACTGCAGTTCCTTGCTTCATGTGACGGTTCTGCCAATCCTGAGGTAGATTTATTGCCTTTCTTTGCCCGTTGTCATTCTTTGGTGAATGGAGAATGTAATCTTGTTTTTGATTTGTGTAGACAGAAGTTCATATACATAGTGCTTACTAAGAAAATAAATGTGTATACACATATATACACGTAAAAATTATCTTGCTAATGCTTTCATGCATTTTCTCATCTATTCTTCATAACAATAATTTTTTTTGTAGATGAAAAGATGGATGTTTTGAGAAGTTAAATTATTTTCCCAGGAATGCATTTTTAATAAGTGGCAACATGAGAATTCTGTTTCTCATGTCCCTCCTGATTTGGCTGAAATTTAAAGTTAATTAGATAGACCAATAATTATTTGTTCATTGGTTTATTTACTTGTGATTAAAGTTTGATGATTACTCACAGAAGTCATCTATCAATGATAACCTTCACTTGACAGGTATTTCTCTGAGGCAGTACCTTGACTGATTAACCTGGATCAGAGACTCCTACGATTTGCCTTAGACTGAGCAATCAATCTATCAGCAAGAAGATAAACAAATAAAAATGTCCGTCGACATTTCAGCAGCCTGAAAACACTACACTCTATATTCAGCTACTTCTTTGCAGCTTTCTGAGAATTATTTCACAGTGATTTTCCAGATATAGAGCAGTGAAAAAAAGAGTATCTGTTTGTCCACACACACATGCATGTATCTCAAAATGTTAGGAGGAAAAATCAGTAAAGAAATTTTCTGGACACCAAACTAGATATGCAAGGGTCACACCTATTCAAATCAGAACAAATCTCTCCAACTGCTACTTAATACACTAATGCCTTGTGAGAAAAATTGGTGACACATCTTTTCATATTGTTATTCCTGCATATTGTTATTTTTCTAGGAATAATGATGATTTTGCAAATTTTGTAGCTATCACAAAAATTTCAAGGCAAGAAAAAAAAAATCAAAGGACACAAAAATTACATTACACTGCATTAGAGACAACCACACAAGACAATCTTTGTTACTATGTGATAAAGACAGTTGGTACACATTTTTCTATGGCTAGAAATATATGTGGAGTTAGCTAGATGAATGGATAGAGAGAGAGAAAGACGGATAGGTAGACACATTTAACATATAGGAGTAAATGAATAAATATACATAGCATTATACAATATTAATGTAAATAAAGAGTTTACACTTCAGTGTACACGTAAGGTTACTTAAATATAATATGTAGATATTAATATAGAATGAAAGAGATTTCTGAACTTCAGTGAAATATTTCTTCACCAAAAGGATTTTTCCCTCAATTAAAAACTTCTGATTATTCTCATTTTGTGCTCTTTGAAATCAGAATACCTCTTACAGTCAAGGGTGTTTTGATAATGTGCCCTGGTTAACTTGTATTTTTTTTTCATTAGTCGTACGTAATGGTGCACCTCATAATTAAACGTCTATTCTTTTTTATCAAGTAAAATATTAGTTACTAGGGGATCTCCTTAAAATATTAGTTACTAGGGGATCTCCTTAAAATATTAGTTACTAGGGGATCTCCTTAAAATATTAGTTACTAGGGGATCTCCTTAAAATATTAGTTACTAGAGGATCTCCTTAGAGTTAAAAATATGTTTGACAAAAAAATCCAGACATCAGAATCTTTAATTTTAGGCACTGTTCAGTGACCGGCTCCTTGATATGATAAATGGAGAAACAGTTGCATTTTTACTTCTTTCAACCTTTTGTTATGTCGAAACTAATTTTATTTATAACATTATCTTGCTCTCATTATTTATAGTGTGTACATTGTATTATGTATTAATACAATTATTTAGCCAGAGCTCTCTCTTTGAAAGCATGTAACATTTTCTATCAGTCATCACATTATTATATTCAGTATTAACTGTCAAGTCCCTAAAATCATAAAGCATTGAGAGGGAATGTCTTTTGAATTCATATTTAAGGATATTGGGATGAATATAAAATTCCTTGGATGCATTTTTCTCAGAAAGTTGTAGACCATTATCCTTAGCAAATTAATGCAGGAACAGAAAACCAAATACTGCCTGTTCCCACTTAGAAGTGGAAGCTTCAATACATGGACACACAGAGAGGAACAACACACACCGGGGCCTGTCGGAGGCTGGAGGGTGACAGAGACACTTTAGTCACAAAAGCTGGTAGTTCCTATGGCATAAGAGCAGGGTTTTTCAACCTTGGCACTACCAACATTTCAGGCTGGCTCATTTCTAGTCCTGGGTGGGCTGCCCTGAGCATTGTCACATGGTTAGTGGCATTCTTGGCCTCCACCCATTATGTGGTGATACCACTCTCCTCCCAAGTTGTAACAATCTAAAGTATCTTTAGACATTCTCTAATTTCCCACAAATGGCAAATTATCCTGTTCGAGAACCAACACTTTAGAGGTCTCGATGGTGGGAGAATACGCCATGTGGTATTTATTCAAAGCTCTAATGGGAAGTAACAGCACAGCCTCGTAGGTATCTGATGCACTAGCCATACAGCTGCAGCAAATGGTTAAACACCTTTGACAGCCTGCACCTGCCGTGCTAGTAGGCCCTGGTTGAAATGGAGCCATTGAATAGGGGTCACCAAGTGACCAAACAGCCAGAGCTGCCTACAATGAGCTGACTTGTAGTAAGCTTACAGGTTAGGTGAACCCTGCCATAATCTATTGTAAGTCTCAATGTTATATCCAGGACTGAACCTAAAGTCACAAGAAAACTACATTAGCAGGTTGCAAATACTTGGAGTCTTCGTGTCTTATGAATAACAGACAAGAAAATGAGACACTATCATGTTAAGAGTGGTTGAGCCTCATCATTGGAAGGAAATATTGCTGCTGTAACACAATCAGGCAAATAGGCATTGGTTTAGGGACCGATGACCCACTGGAGCCTTTCTTTCTTCTCTTTAACTGCGACTGACGATGAATTGGCTAATGTGGCAACCATGGCATGGTGACCAGGGGCTCAGACTCCTTAGCAATGAGGGCCTGGTCAGACTACCAGGTAATCCAGCAAGACTAGAGGAAATGGTGAACCTGTAAGTTCTCATCTCTGGCCACCAGCTTGAGCCATTTGGGTGTAGTATAAAACAAGAGTAACTGAGCCTTGCTTCTGATATGAGAAATCCAAACCACATTCAAAACGAATGTCAAGACAACATAAAATTATAAGAATCTACTGCATCACTTTCATTTTGCGGGTGTTGTTCATGGCAACGATCTGCAGTTACTCAAAATGGCGCCCTTCGTGTGGTTTGCAACAATACCTTCCGTTGCTCCTTCATCTTCTTCCTGCTGATGTCTGCCCACAATCTGTTTTTCACTTGTGCTGTAACTTTTTAAAAGGGAAAATAATAATAGTAACATTTTAAACTTTTGGAATAATTGATTGAAGCATCTAAGAGCTAAGGGTAGTGCAGCTCAAAGTTCTATTCTCTGTTTGGCACTCAATGACATAATTGAGGGCAAGGGGGAAAGTCATGCAGCATTCTGAAACGACATTTTCTTGTCTTTAAGGAAAGTTAATTTCCTTATCTTGCAGGTCTGCTGTGAGGATTAAGTGAACTATTGCAGAGAAATTACATTTTCTGGCCAAGTAATGGGAAGTACAAAATTGTAGCTAAAATTATTATGCACCCTGAGAGGTGGCCCTCTTTAGCATTAAACAGAGATTCCAGAATGGGGCCGCCTGGTTTCAAATCTCATTTTTGCCACTCACTTGGTGACCGAGGAGCCTTCTCTGTCTGTTTCTCCTTATCTAATGCAGTGATTTCTATAGTCAGTTTCTCATAATGCCGATTGGGATTAAAACAGTTAACATATGAGGTGCTCCAAACCACACCTGGCATAAAGTAACTAAAAGGAAGCAGGTAGAAACTCTCTTCACAATTGTAGGTCAAGTTGAAATATATTTTTATTGTTAAGTTCAGTGTTCATAACTTTGATTAAAACAAAATTAATGAATGCAATTGTGACTAACATGTAATTTTATGTATAACATTAATATTTTATTTTAAATATAAATATAAACCAAACTGAAAAGACAGCTCCCAAGTCAAGATGAAGAAACGCATTACTTCAAAGACGTTCTAACACTCCCCTGAAACACGTGCCACTTCTTGCTCAAATTCATTGTGCTATATGGGTTTATATCTCATTTGAGATATTAGTGCAAAACCCTGACAAAGAATAAAATCATTCATTCATCCTGTGGTAGCCTTATTTTATCCAATTAATATTTCTTAGGAAAAGTTAAAAATATACTTTGCAATGGTAAAAAGCATAGGTATTGACCATACTTTTTCTGCTTTTGTCTTGTAGTTTCTTTAAAAAATTTTTTAGAGACAGGGTCTTGCTATGTTGCCCAGGCTGGAGTGCCATGGCTATTCACGGGCACAAGCATAGGGCATTACAGACTCAGCCTCCCAAGTAGCTGGGACTACAGTGTTTTGTAGTTTCTACTTGAAATTCAAGTTAGAAATACAATGATGAAATCGTAACAGTCTGAAATACTTGTCACTGTTTCTGTTCAAATGTGAACATTGCCTTCAACTTCATACCTCATGACAACCCTAATTGATGCAATTGACTAGGCTGCATCTTTTACAGCATTTGCTGATTGATTTGACAGAGACAAAAGAGACATCTGTTGTTCAACAGTAGTCCCTAAGCACAAACAAGTTACTTTCTCGCACATGGAAGCAAAAGCTAAGTTGAAAGGAGCAGGACAATTTTCAGGTTATTGGATTGTTTGATACTTTTTAGAAAAATAAGAAACAAAACTGTTGTCTAAAGCTTAGAAATTTAAAAATTAGGTAAATAAGTTATTTACACAGAATTTATAGACAAAGAAAATAGTCATATTTCCTAAGATTTGTAACTATTTATAAGAAAATAGTATACAGTTTAAGGAAAACAGCTTGTGTGAAAATAAATATCAATTTACACCCTACCACATTAATTACTATTTGGAGAGCAGAGTAGGATTTTAAATATAATTTTTTATTTTAACTCAGTTCCTCTAGGGATAGATGACTTCCTCTGTCTGATGTTACCTGGTAACAGTGACATCATAATTTTCACGTATTTCACTTTAACGATCTCCAGGAGTTTTACAAGGTCAGTGAGTCAATGCAGTTTCCTTTTCCATTCTAAATTATTTGTTAGTAAATTTAGACGTCTAGTATATTTGTTGCCAATTATTTCAAAATAATCCGTGATGATTGTAAAGAGCCAGTGTGTGTGTTGGTGCTATATACTTACTGCTGGAGAGTGAGAAAGGCTGTATCCAATAGAATTAGAGAAGATACGGGGGAGGTGAACTCAGAAAATGGAGAACGGGATGAACAAATCCCTGTTCTACAAGTGAATTTTAGCATAATGATCATTTATTTAGTATAAGGAATAAACTTCACAAAGGATCTGTATTTTTTTTACATCTTAAATGCCAGTACACCACTTTTGCCCTCTGATCTAATCATCACCCCAATAACAATTCCTTTAACCACATTAATTTCTCCAGACACCTTGTTTTTCCATCATAGGCGGGAGACTTCGTTAGTTCATGGAGATGGTTCACTACAGCAGTAAACAATTCAACACATGGCAACAAGAATGCAAGTTTCAGGAGCACATTTTATGAGCAAATTAATGAAACAATAACATCTTGGCTCTAATCCTATCATTTCAGGTTGAAGTGGATCACTACAAAATCAAGTTTCTAACTTCACTTGTATCCAAATAGCAATTCAAGTAAGTTGCAAGGAAAAAATAGCGTATTTGGATCAATAAGAGAAATGATTACAACCCAGGCCAAAGACCGTTAATCTCACCTAACCTCCAGTTGAGTAAATGTTCTCCCACTGAAAGATTTGGAGGCCATTAAAAACATAATCCACATTTAAGGTAGGGTGCCGAGGCAGTACCTACACTGCCCAGATATGTACAACAATGTTTATTTAGTACAATAAATTAAAAAGAAAACAAGCCTTTCAATATAACTTACTACCATTTTTTTAGTTGAAGAAAAGAGAATTTACTTGTAGGAGAAATAAAGATCTTTCTTAGCATATCAACTGAGGTAAAATAAATGGCCAGTCCACCTTACACCACTAAAGTAGCATGCCACCTTCACAGGGAGCAGAATGTAAATGTGCCCAGTTGCTGTGTGTGAGCACTGGCCATAGACACAGACCAGCCACTGGCGGACAAGGATTAGGGATAGACAAGCCACACCCTCTTCCTCTTCAAAATTAAAGAAGGAGACCCTTGGGGGAAGGGATAACAGACACTATAATGTCAGTAGACATTCAAAATATATATCTGACTTGGGGAATGGAGAAAAGACTCAGTGTCTGACTGATATGGTGAAAACTGAATTATTTAATTTATAGCTAGAGAAATGCAACCTTATTGCTTTCAGGTTGATACTCTACATGGATTCAGATATGCATGCTAGAAAATTACCCGTTAAAGAAAGAATAATTTCTAATGGTCATGTCACTTGCAGTGGCCTAAGCAGGATTGGTCTCTGTGGGATACATGGGAAAATGAGTATTTCGAACAGTGAGGAAAGTGGTGTTTTAAATACACAAAAGCTTCTCTCATAAATAATCTTAATTCGCTGCCCAAGTTCAATTTTAATAGATAAATCAAAGGAAAATTAAAGTGATCACAATAATTTTAAATTGTAAAAATGTGTATTGAATTTTTAAAATACATGCAGAAAACATGACTGTGACCAGAGTAATAGAACAGACTCCCTGAGATGAAGACAGGAGGGTATTTATAGGAGACATTGATATTTGTGGAGCAGTGCTTGCTGAACTGACCATTTGTGTAATTGTCTTATATTCCAAAGTGACATCAACATACTGCCCCTTTTTTTCAAAGGCCAAGGCTATGGCCTTTATGCCCAGCCTTGTATATTTTTAAGATGAATAACTAGATTTAAATGATAGCATCTGCCCTGGACCTTACATAATTTCAAAGAAAAAGATCATATATTTATGAAATTCCCTCTATTCCACCCCTAAAGCCTATAATTAAAAACTGTGACCTTGGGGATACTCAATAAATATTTATTAAATGAATAAAAGAGAAAAAAATACTTTAGTCAAATGCTGTAACCCAAACAATACAGTGAAATATTTTGACTTCTAGAAAGGTTTTTTAATAGAAATTCATCACCAAATCACATTATTAAGCACCCAGGAGTGCAAGGCAGTGTCCAGGGTCCTGAGTGGAGCATAAATGAAATCAGTTTAAAATCAGTTCAGTGCTATCCTAAAAAGAAAATTCATGATTTTAAGAAACATTTGCAGAAATAGCACTCATGTAGTCCACTGGGCATATTCCCGAAAGAAGTAACACACATACTGTTGGGAATATGAAAACTTGCAGCCTTCAACTAGATGCTTTTAAAATGTATATACAGCAAGATATGCACTCGGAAAACTTGATTTTAAAACAGAATGTTCACAATGAACAAAAAGTCAATCTTAGATTATCTTTGGCAACTGCTGCTTTCATTTCCTTATTTAAAACTCAGTCCAAATGGGTGGCAAAAGCTGTTATTTAATTTTACTTACTTGTACTTTCTGCTGCCCAACTGGCATCACCATAACCAGCAAACACAAAGCACTAATTACCTTTCTCAATAAAGAAAATTGCCAGCACCAGTTGTTGAAGATATTTTCCAAAGGTGGTCACGATATTCCTCTTACAAGGTGATTTTGAGACTTATCCTTTTGAGAAGTGGGGTCTCCCTACCTTCCTCCCCTTGAATCTGAGTGCTCTCATAACTATAATATATAACAAGTGATAGTATGTGACTTCCGAAGATGGTCATGAAGCGTCACACAGCTTTTTCCGGCTTTCTTGGGATGTTCACACTTGAAAGCAAATCTTCAATCTCAAGGAAGCCCACGCAGTCCACAGAGCTGCTCCTATGGAAAGGCCTGTGTGGAAAGGAGGGAAGTCCTCCAGCCCTCAGACATGACTGAATTGCCGACGTCTTGGCTATTCCATCCTTAGTACAGCTATTCCAGTTGACATAGAACATAGACAAGCTGTGACTGCTGAGACTTGGCCAAACTGAAGATTCGTAAGCAATATTAATAATTATTTTGTTTAAGAAAAAACTATATTTTCAACCATCTATCCTCATTCGTGAGAGTTGTTAGGCAGCAATATATAGGTAGGCCATCAAGTTTGTAGAGATGTCTCTCTCTCTCTCTCTCTCTCTCTCTCTCTCGTGTGTGTGCGTGTGTGTGTGTGTGTGTGTGTGTGTGTGTGTGTGATTTTTCTTTCTTTTTATTTTTTATTTTTTATTTTTATTTATTTTTTTTTTTTTGCCCGGACTGGAGTGCAGTGGCCGAATCTCAGCTCACTGCAAGCTCCGCCTCCCGGGTTTACGCCATACTCCTGCCTCAGCCTCCCGAGTAGCTGGGACTACAGGCGCCCACCACCTGGCCCGGCTATTTTTTGTATTTTTTAGTAGAGACGGGGTTTCATGGTGTTCGCCAGGATGGTCTCGATCTCCGGACCTCGATCTCCTGATCTCGTGATCCGCCCTTCTCGGCCTCCCAAAGTGCTGGGATTACAGGCTTGAGCCACCACGCCTTCTTTTGTTGGGGGTTAAGGGTTCATTATTCATTATCATGTGGATAAGAGACAACGGTTCATACAAGCATGAAAAGGAAGTGAAATGGATAAATAATTGGAAAGTGGGAAAGCTTTTCTGGATTTCCATTGATGTCTTCAAATCCCATTTTCTTTCCCCTTTTTACTGAGAAAGTCCATTGCTATTTTTGAGATGTTGTATATTTCAAGAATATTATGCAGATAAAAAGTTTTAACATGATATAAAACTCAAACAGCTCCTATAGAGTAGAGGTGAGATGAACTGGCTCAAAGTCACACTGATCTGAAATGATGTTTTAGTTTTTCCCTGAAAGTTCCTGTGCAAAATTGCAAGTGAATTAATTTCACCAAATTTTATTTCATTCATCTATGAAATGAAATGGACACAAAGATTAGATGTACTCCAGAGACCTACATCAAACTTATTAAATGGAAGCCATGATTGTATTTGGGGGATTATCTACTATTCTATATCATCTGCATAATTTAATTAGCTAACGTATCAATGAAATAACTTTTAAAATTAAAACTACATAATAATACATGAATTTCAGAGGGGGCAAAATGAGGTATCATATGGAATTTTAATAAAAGTGTGCCTCCCACCAACTCAAATTTAATTTAATACTTGGATAGATAGGAAAAGCCAGAACCCCACAGTGCTGTGAACGATGGTCTCTCCACTTCTGTCCCAATGTGGGAACCTTCTCCACAGCTTTGCTAAAATCTCAGGTAGGATACTCAGGATACTACAAATACCGTCACTACCTAATTGAGGAAATTTTATATCCAGAAATGCCTCCATTAATACAAATCAAAGAAAGCAAAGATTTATATAAGCATAGAATTTTGGAGAAAAAAAATGACATTGTCTCTTCTGAAACAGATTCCTAATGTATCAGTTTAAAAGCATTCTTGTCTTAATAAAACAATGACTTGTTTTTCAGAATATTACAGCATCACTAGGAAAATACAAAAGATTAGCTTAATGTATTATGAAACAAGTGTTTCCTTCTAAACTTGGGAGTTTCACCCTCACTTTTAAAAAATGCTGGGTTCATGGAGGATAAAAACCACATGAATTTAATTAAAACAAATCAGAAAACCCAATGCATTATCCCTGCATCTACATAGGTTTTTGGCCTACAGGGACTCTCGCTTTTACTCCACTTCAGCTTGGCTTCTTAATTACCCTTGCTTTCTCGTAAGAGAAATTAAATATTTCTTAAAGTATTCCATCATCTTTATTATTATTTAAAGGGCTGGATTCTTCCTTCTTATGCCAGGCCCTGCATAGCACCCCAGAGCGACATAAAAGCTACTACTCTGCATAATCCTTCTCACGTGACTGTGACACTCCCAGGAAAAAAGAAAGTGTTTGCTGATTATTGGAACTCCTCGGACTCTCTTTTGTTTAGGGAATACTGAATATTATTAAGATCATGAATTGGTTTATGTGACTTCATAGGAGGGTGAGGAGGATGAAAGGGGAATGTGAGTAGCACCAAGCTTGAAGAGTATGACTGAAGAAGAAAAAGGTAGGAGAAACAGGATTTCCATGCATTAGTTTGAAATAGCTACATTAGGACTCGCTTAGCTGCTGACACTAATGACATCTTGCTGCTAAGGAGAGTGTCCATAGATTTCCTCTCTTGGAGATGCTAGACCAGAGGACTAAAAACAGAAACAAAAGAACTGATTATTTTTGTTAGTGGTGGTGTTACTGTTTTCTTCTGATTTATGTAATACACGCTCATTGTAAAAATATTAGAAAATGCATATGAACAAAAAATAAAGTAAAAAGAACATGTGATCTTACAATACAGAAATCTCTATGGCCACCATTTTGGAGCATGTCTTCTGATGTTATATGTGAACATATAATACACAAATAAAACAAAACTAATCACACTTCACACTCTCTCATATTCTACTTTTTAGATATAATAACAATTATGCCTTCTAGTGACTGACATTCTTAAATACATATGTTCTACTTCAGCATTATTAATAGGTGCATAGTATTTTTTTGAATGAAAGTGCATACCACATTTTCTTTTAAATTGTATCGGTGCTTTCATCATTTTACTGACCCCTTGTGGTACGGAAGATGATTTAAGGCACTGTAGAAACGCATGAAAGAATTTGAATCCTCTGCTCTCAATGTCTAGGTCAAGAGTCCAAATCAATTCAATCGGAAGGTAGTGTATCCTCTGTGGCCATGTTCAACTGTTATGCAAGTACCACAGAAGACACAGAACATTTCTGATAGTCACAGTCCTCCAAACTGAAATTGTGCAGACTTTGACTCCCTGCCTCATGATCCCTACAGACACTTGCCCTCTTCCTTTCTCCTCGAATTGACCTTTCTCTCCTCGTATTGCTCCGTGACCACAGGCTCTTTTTTTCTATGATAGAGCAGCTGCCCTCCCTGTCATCTCCTTATTTCACTGTGATGACGAGGTGGTTCTGATGATTATCTGAGGAGACATTGCTACCATGAGATTTTCTACACAACATATGCCAAATAGTGCAGATTGAGTGATGTGATTTCGTGTTTCTCAGGTTAAATGCATGTGAAACCGGGGTTCTCAGTCTTCTCTCTCTAGAGAGGAACAGTATCTGTTCGAGTCTTGTTAATGATAGGCGATTTATGTAAACAACACTCATGCTCTGTATTCTTCACAATTGTGTTCTCTTCGAGATGAAATCTCTGGATATGAACTGGAATCGCCTATGCTTACCACAGTTAGATATTGGAGAATAGGTTCCCAGTCAAGACCTAGCCCTTAAGCATGGTCAGCTGATCTGGTTCCAATTAAGTATTACCCAGGAATACTCATCTTCCAGTGGATTATCTTTGTGAGGTTAAAAAGGCTGAGGCAGGAGAATGGCGTGAAACCGGGAGGCGGAGCTTGCAGTGAGCCGAGATCGCACCACTGCACTCCAGGCTGGGCAACAGAGCGAGACTCCGTCTCAAAAAGAAAACAAAACAAAACAAAAACTGTTAGGTCAAATGCACTCAATTTATTTTTTAAATTTTTAATAAAAATGCATATTAAAGTGTATAGTGTGATGTTTTCATATATATATATACATACACATTATAAAATGGTTACTGCAGAAAGCTAATTGACACATCCATCTCTTTACTGTCATTTTTGTGTGTCTGATGAGAATACTTAAGACCTATTTTTTCAGTAAATTTCAAGTATACAGCACAGTATTAGTAACTATAGTCACCAATGTGAACATTCAGTCTCTAGAATTTGTTCATCCTACCTAACGGAAACTTTTACCCTTTGACCAGCTTTTCCCATTTCCCCCTCTACCCACCTGCTGGTAACCACCATTCTACTCTCCGCTTCTATGAGATCAGCTTTTCAGACTCCACCTATGCATGGGCGCATGCAGTTTTGTACTTCTGTACTTGGTTTATTTCCCTTAACATAATGTCCTCCAGTTTCATTCGTGTTGTCAAAAACGGCATAATTGTCTTCTTTTATAAGGCTGGATATTTTACTGTGTATATATATGACGTATATTATATTATATTGATGGAACACAATATATTATATTATGTTATATTAATGGAACACGATAGAGAGGCCAGAAATAAAGTTATACAAATATAGTCAACTAATTTATACAAATATAGTCAACTAATTAAGTTATACAAATATAGTCAATTCATTTTCGACAAGGTTGCCACAAATACACCATGGGGAGAAGACAGTCTCTCCAATAAATGATGGTGGAAAAACTAGATATTCACATGGAAAAGAATAAGATTGGACTCTTATCTTACACCATATATAACACATCAACTCAAAATGGATTAAAGACCGAGGACCTGAAACCATAAGGCTCCAGAAGAAAACATCAGGGAAAAATCTTGACGCTGGTCTTGGCAATGATTTTTTAGATATGACCCTAAAAGCATGGGTAACAAAAATAAAAATGAACAAGTGGGACTACATTAGACTGAAGAGTTTTGAAATAACAAAGGAAACAAGAAAACAAAGGGCCATCTAAACATTGGGAGCAAATATTTGCAAACAATGTAGCTGATAAAGAGTTAGTATCTGAAATACTTAAGGTACTCATACTACTCAATAGTTTTATAAAATGAACAAAGAACTACAATAGATATTTTTCCAAAGAAGACAGACAAATGAGCAAAAGGCATGTGAAAAGATGTTCAACATCACTAATTACCAGGGAAATGCATATTAAAACCTCAATGAGATATCACCTCACACCTGTTAGAATACCCATTATAAGAAAGAAAAAAGATAAGGTGTTGGTGGAGAATTGGAGGAAAGGGAACTAATGTACACTGTTGGTGGGAATGCAGATTGGTGCAGCTGTTATGGAAAACAGAATAGAGGCTCCTTAAAAAATGAAAACTAGGATTACCCTAAGAACCAGCAATCCCTCTTCTGAGTGTATATCTAAAGGACATGAAATCAGTATCTCAAAGGAATATCTGCACTCGCATGCTCACTGCAGCATTATTCACAATTGCATCATTATTCATAAGATGTACAAACAATAAATGTCTGCCGACAGACACACTGAATGAGGCAAAAGGATCCTCCTACTTAAGCTTATTCATGTAAATTCTTCTAAAAATAGGGTAAATAATAAAAGGACCGATTTAATGTCAATTTCATTACATACACTTGTTAATGTTAGTTACAGTTGTAAAGAAGTAAATTATTTAATCTCTTGAAAAAATTTTACTGTTATTACTATTATTTATTTTTGTATTTATTTTTGGGACAGAGTCTCAGCTCTGTCTCGCCCAGGCAGGAGTGCATTGGTGTTATCTCTGCTCACTGCAGCCTCCGCTTCCTGGGTCAAGCAGTTATCCTGTCTCAGCTTGCCGAGTAGCTGGGACTACAAGCATGTGCCACCATACCCAGCTAATTTTGTATTTTTAGTAGAAATGGAGTTTCACCATGTTGGCCAGGCTGATCTCAAATTCCTGACCTCAGGTGACCCAGCCACCTTAGCCTCCCAAAGTGCTGGGATTACAGGCTGAGCCACCAAACCCAGCCAAAAAAATTATTTTTAAGGTTATTAGGAATACCTCTCAGTCTGTAGGCTAGGTAAAGGATCTTGATATAGATTTATTTCTTTCATTTTGATCCAATTGCTAATCTAGTAACTGCTAATCTAGTTACTCAAAGGTACCCCTTATTTTTAGACCTTAGGTTATTTAAGGTATTTTTTTACTATCATGAATGACTCATTGTTGATTCTGTTTGTAAATGATACAATTTTAGTGTCTAATGTCCAAAGTTATGGTGTCTGAGGAAGAAAACATGTGCATCTATTTATTGATAGCATTTCCCCAGCAATATCATTCAACGCACTGGTTTAGCCAAACTTTCTTGCTGTGATGTAACCACTGTTTTGCTAAGACAAACAAGAAAGGTAAGATTTTCCTGAAAGTATGTACCCAGATGGCAAATATTCAGAGGGAACTCTTTCACTTTTCCTTCTAGCTCATTCTGAAGTTTTCATGTTGTTTTGATTTGCTCGGAGTTTTCCACAACTTTTCAATTGACTTTGAGTGGTAGAAAGCATCCATTTGAAACCATTGTAGTTTTGCTCTTCCTAAATCTTTCAAAAGGAGCAGAGCAGCCATGGGCAGGTGTTCTAATGCTCTTCTTTTTTATCCCCCAATGGAGAAAGCAATCCAATGCCAAAGCCAGTGCTGCTTTCCATCCACACAAGGTGTCCATTTTGCAAACATCACCTCTTCTGAGCCCCATAAGGGTGAGGGATTTAGGTTTGTGTTGATTGAACAAACTTGAGGAGCAGGGGAAGCGATGTTTCACTAGCATAGTGGAGAAGAGCAATTCGATTCAATGAACCACGTAAAGACTGCTTGCACTTTGAAATTACTTCTTTTATTCCTCATGATCTCATCAGTAAAGTTGTTATTGTCCAGATATTTTAGTGAGAGTAAATAAGATATAATTTTTAAAGTGCCGAACACGTAAAGACAACAACTTATTAAGTACACTGTACACGTTTCATCTTTATTATTTCATTACTATCTCTAATTATTAAAGATTTTGCTCATACATGGCAGGGTCAAAGGATTGTGTGTTACATTAAATTAGGGATAGAATTATGCCTGACTATGTCAAGAAGCACAGGAACCATAACTATAGGGATACTTGCACGCCATATTTGGGAAAACGATCCATGGGACATTTTAGGGACTATGAGGTTGATCCACCAGCTTAGCAAAGAGACTTTCCCTGAGAAACAGTTAAGGAGGGAAATTGTTTTCTCTTAGGGTCAGAGTATAGATGCTTTTCCCAAAAGATAATTCCAAGAATTGTCACTGGCTGTAACAAGAGTCATGTCCCAGTTAATGAAGTGTATTCTTTTTTAAATAAACAAACAAACAAACAAAAACTTTTCAACTCTGAGGCATTACATGAAAGTAAGGCACAAATGATATTTATTTACATCAGTGAAACAGACATAAACCCAGAAGCTCAAAGATCACTACGCATTGAACACAGGAGCAAAATAACCTATAAACTTCAGAGACCCTGGCAGGGAATTCTAAGAACAAAAGAAGTAACACCGTTTCTTTCTTTCTTTCTTTTTTTAATTTTATTTTACTTTAAGTTCTGGGATACATGTATGGAACATGCAGGTTTGTTACATAGGTATACATGTGCCTTGGTGGTTTTCTGCACCTATCAACCCATCACCTTGGTATTAAGCTCAGCATGCATTAGCTATTTGTTCTGATGCTCTCTTTCCCGTTACCTCCTACCCCCCAACAGGCCCTGGTGTCTGTTCCCCTCCCCATGTCCATGTGTTCTCATTTTTCAGCTCCCACTTATGAATGAGAGTATGTGGTGTTTGATTTTCTGTTCCTGCATTAGTTTGCAGAGAATAATGGCTTCCAGCTCCATCCATGTCCCTGCAAAGGACATGATCTCATTCATTTTATGGCTGCATAGTATTCCATGGTGTATATGTGCCACATTTTCTTTATCCAGTCTACCATTGATGGACATTTGGATTGGTTCCATGTCTTTGCTATTGTGAGTAGTGCTGTGTCTTTATGTCTATATGTGTGCATGTGTCTTTATGATTTACATTCCTTTTGGTATATACCCAGTAATGAGATTGCTGGGTCAAATGGTATGTCTGGTTCTAGATCCTCAAGGAATCGTCACACAGTCTTCCACAGTGGTTGAAATAATTTACATTCCCACCAACAGAGTAAAAGTATTCCTATTTCTCCACAGCCTCGCCAGCCTCTGTTGTTTCCCAACTTTTTAGTAATCACCATTCTGACTGGCATGAGATGATATCTCATTGTGGTTTTGATTTGCACTTCTCTAATGATCAGTAACATTGAGCTTTTTTTCATATTTGTTGGTCACATAAAAGCAACTGCAACAAAAGCTAAAATTGATATATGGGATCTAATTAAACTGAAGAACTTCTGCACAGCAAAAAGCAACTGTTATCAGAGCAAACAGTAACCTATAGAATGGGAAAATGTTGTGCAATCTACCCATCTGACAAGGTCTATTATCCAGAATTTACATGGAACTGAAACAAATTTACAAGAAAAAAGCAAACAACTCAGTCAAAAGGTATGCAAAGGACATGAACGGACACTTCTCAAAAGAAGACGCCCTTTCAACAACTTGCAGAAATGTAGAATAGGGATGGAGGGTGCATCTGAGCTCATTAGAGAGATTTTATTGACCGACACAGTGAAACCTCAATGAATACACAGTGGAGGTAACATTTGGCTTTGAAAAAAGTAGTAATAGGAATATTGGTTGCCAGTTTGGAGAAGTTGAATTAAACGTGGTCCTCAAATAGAAGAAAGCTTACTTTCTTCTATTTGAATCATTGTATCCTTCATTCAACCATAAATCTGGTCACTCATTAAGAAATATTTATTGATCACCTGAACGATGTCCTGAGGGTGCTAAAGCCTTACTCAGAGGGAGCTTACATTCCAACGCAGCGAGACAGACAATGGCTAAATAAGCAAACTCAGAACATACTGTGCAAGATAGTTATAAGTGCTTTACTTTTGAAAAATAAAACAGAGTAAGTGATAGGTTAATGTTTGAGGAAGAATTATCAGGGAAGTCCATTCTGCTACAGTGAATTTGGGTAGAAACTTAAATGAAATAAATTAACTTCTAAGGAAATAGCGGACCCAAGGAATTCTGTTGATGATTCCTGAACTGAGGATACAAGGCAAACTGCGGGGGTTAATTCTTGTGTCCCTAGTGGGCCAGAGGTGCCCACGTAAACGTTGTTTATGGGTGTATTAGTACATTTTCTTGTTGCTGATAAACACACACCTGAGACTGGTAATTTACAAAGAAAAAAGGTTTAATGCACTTACAGTTCCCAATGCCTGGGGAGGCCTCACAATCATGGCAGAAGGCAAAAGGCATGTCTTACATGGCAGCAGGCAAGAGAAATATGAGAACCAAGTGAAAGGGATTTCCCCTTGTAAAAACCATCAAATCTCATGAGACTTATTCACTACCATGAGAACAATGTGGGAGAAACCGCCCCCGTGATTCAATTATCTCCCATCATGACTCTCCCACAATACACAGGAATCATGGGAGCTACAATTCAAGACGAGATTTGGGTGGAGACACAGCCAAATCATATCACTAAATATGTCGGTGATGCTGTTGGCATGAGGTTAGCATGTAGATTGGTGAACTCAGTGAAATAGATTGTCCTCCTCAATGTGGGTGGGCACCATTCAATCCTTTGAGGACCTTAATGGAAAAAAAGCAGTGGAGGAAGGGGACATTCCTCCCCTTCCAGCCTGCTTGCTAAGCTGGGACACCAGCCTCCTCCCAGCCTTGGTGTGGGATTTGCACCACCTGGTCCCCTCCTTCTCAGGCCTTTCTGAGATTTTCAGTTTGCAGACTGCAGATTTCTCAGCCTGCAAAACTGGGTGATCCAAAACCTCATAATAACAGAAATAAACAAATACATAAATACATAGATGAATAAATACATCTCCTATTGCTTCTGTTTCTCTAAAAAATCCTAACTTACATAGTAACCATATTTTGTATGAACAGTAGTACCCAAGACATTAGCTACATGAATGGTGAAACAAAATTCTAAAAAATAGTGAGATATGCTCTAATTTCGTTTTACTATTTATTTGGAACTATTTATTTGATTCCTATTTAACTTATGGCTTTAAATAGGAATCAAATAAATTGTGCTTAGTGTTTGGACGAACAGAGTCAGGATGGCACACTTCCGGGTTCTTCTTCACCAACATTTCCCACGTGCGCGAAAATGCAGCCAGCACCCAGGGAGGGTGCAGACCAACCGGGCATGCGCCAGGTGACGTCAATCGGAAGAGACCAAGATTTACCTGGTCGCACCTGCGGAACGCCCCCCGACACCCCCGTGCCCCGCCTATTGCCCTCCCACTCCTAGAAAAGCCGCTCTCTGCCAGTGAGCCACGCGGCCTTCCTGAGTCTCTCACTCCTGTCGGATGTCGGGACTGCAGGAACTCCATCCGAGAGCCCCACCGGGGGACTCTGCCGGCCTTCTTTGCCGGAGGCCGACAGACCTCTTCCCCACACCTTAGGTGACCAAAAATAAACTTTCAGTTTTGCTCCTACACTTGCCTACTCGCTGGTTCTTTTGTGCCCGCTTGGCTGGTCTTAGAAAAACAAATCACTTAGTACTTCTAATTTTCCACCTGGATACAATAATTTTAATTCAAATTTTAACTCTGTATTTTGTTGGTGAGTTTGAATTTATCCCATTTTTAAAAATTGAGATTATGTTAAAATAGTTGCTGGCCCTGCAAATGTGCTTTTATTAGTTATGTACTAGAATATAAACAAGTAATTTGTTCAAAGTCTATTTTTATCCGGATTTTTCTGATCATATTATATTTTTCTGATTATATTGCATTGTATTATATCATCTGGACTTTTCAGATTATATATTATAATATAATCAAATTCAGTTAAAACTGAAATTTCTCAAGAGTTTCTATAATTTTCTACTTATCACTAAGCATAGATTTTTTTCAGTGACCCTGAAATTGTACATTATCTGTATGTGAGAGGCACACGTTCTTTACATTTTTATCATTTTCAACAATTAGAAAAATACACTATAGAGTGGTTTCATAAACTGAGATTCAAATGAAAAATTAAATAAACTACAGAATTATGTCTAGCAAGCTTTTGCTCCTCTACATCATAAGGAGGCTATTTCACTAGTATAGACATAAAATTCAATAACATCACTAAAAAGCACTTCAGAAACAAAGGTAATACTACTCAAAGAACAGAATGTTCTGTGGAAATATGATTTTAATTTAAGGTACCTGACCACCTTTTTTTTCTTGGTAATACGTACACAGCTGTACTCAGACAGAAAGCTTCTATTTTATTGTGATTATAATGAATACATTATTTTCACTGTATGCTCAAATTATATTATTTTGTGCAGTGTAAATAAAATAGGCAGAAGATTGCTTTTTACCTTTACTGAACAAGAAAAATATATGTATCCAAAAAGCTTTATAATACATGCAACTTCATGATGACAGGAGATAAATATACACTTGTACAACTGAAATTTTACATTAAAACAAAGAAAACAGCTCTTCAACTTTTTATGAATATCTGATTCTCATAGAGGGTAGCATTCTCAGTTCACTACTGGCTCCTTTTACAATCTCCATAAGTTCTCCCTAGTGAAAGTACTATGGTTAAAGGAAGGGATCAAAAGACCAAGGGCAGTGACAGGAATTAACCAGCATTGGACATATTCAACTAGACCTTCATATGTTTGATTAACATTTTATAGGACTTTAACAGCAGTCTTAATCATATATATATTGCTTCTAATCAGAAAAGAATGAATGACACCAGAGAGGAGACTTTTAAGGTGACTGTTTAGTTTCAGTGGCAAAATTCAAATAGATGCCAAGCAAAAATGTTCTCCAACACCCTACCTTTTGAACAAGCATTTTTTAAAATGTTGATATCCCCTTTAACAAAGAAAATTATTGTCTAGACTAATTATTGTTGACACGATATTCTTACCAAGTGTTGAAAAGGGAATATAAGATAAATATTATATAGATTTAAATGCAAATATAGATATATATAAATAAGTGAGGGAATTCCTGACTTTAGGCTATTGAAAGACTTCAAGGAGCAGAATGAAATCCACTGAAATGTGACCAACATTTTATATACACACACTGCCTGTGCATATTGTGTGTGTGTCTTTGAATTCAAAACATGATTTATATTGAATATATTTAAGCAAGTGCATCATTTAGCAATGTTAGAGGCATTGTTTAGTTCAATTCAATGAATGTTCATTGATTACCAAGTATTAAATAAAGTGGATTTTTCACTGTGGTTTGTCCATTTTGTTCCTACCACAAAAGATGTTTCTAATAGTATACTTTTGCCATATTTTGATTATTGACAACGATGATGTTTTGATTGTAAAGGTAAGTTGGGATCAAATAGTATAGATAAAACTATGTAGAATTTGCTAAGAACTGTGAGACGTTTTAGACTATATGCATTGACACAGTTGCTTGTGAAGTAAGTTCTGTGTTCAGAATGTATTGAGTTCATCTAGAATCTTCTAATATACTGATTTTATTATAATACTCATCACATTATGGTACAGTTGTTTATGTCTGTTTTTTGACTTTTGGAGATGAAATTTTAGACAGCAAGAGATGCATTCTACTTATCATTAAACTCACAAATCTGACATCTCTTAACACACATTAAATGTTCAAAAATATTTAGTACAAATAAATTAATGAATGACAACAAACTAAAAACTCACATAATTTTATATCTATAAACCTCATTTGAATCTCACGTCTGTATTTCCAGGAATATAGTACATACTTAATAAATATTTGGTCAATTTAAGTATATTGCCTTGGGCTAAAATCTTCCTAAAAATAATTGGGATTTGAAAGCAGGTATCCGTATTATCATTTCAAAAATTGTCCCTATATAACAAGCTAATAAAATTTTACAAACAGGAGTTCTTTATCAGTTACTTAGTCTACCCTTCTATAATTTTAATAGCTCGCCATGTCTGAAAAGTTCATGACATTTGTTGATATTTTCACTGCACTTCTAAATCTCACTCCAGCAACAATTATGAAACAAAAAATTGTAACTAACAGGAATATCATTATTTTTAATTTTACCTTTGGTATCCCATAACCATAAAAAAAACTATTTTCCATCTGTTTCACTCTAATCTTTCACAGATTTTAGAATTCACTATTTCACTCCACTGCTTAAATCACTTTTAAAATATTTGACCTGCTACTGACAACCCAAATAACCACTTCCTTTTCATCAATTTATCTTTGGCTAAATGTATCCCAAATTGCTCAAATAAATTCCCTTCTCATATCTAAAATTTTTAAAAATAAATTTATTTTTACAACTAGTAATGGTATATACAAATTTCTGAAAACTTAGCAAGGACAAATTTCAACAGAGTGCACATTTGACTAATAAATATTTAATAATATAGGTTGACCATAATGATGCTAAAATCCTTGATGCAGACATAAAGCCTGTAAATACTGATTGGAAATAAAAGGGATGAGAAAGATATACTGTATGGTGAAGAATTTAGCTTTTCCCAAATGGAAGTCTGAGCTTTGCCCTAGCTTCGAGGAGGTGATCTCTAAGCCCTTAGAATTTCTTGCCTGATAGACATGTCTTTGCTTAGGGTCTTTGGACCATGACAGAAAATCTAATACTGTGGCTCATGGAGTTGTAGGTGCGTCGGTGGGGGATTTGGTCATTCAATATCCACTCAGCCTCCAGAGGGGCTAGAGTGGAGATTAAGGTTAAGGCGAGCCTTGTGGTCAGTGGACCATGCAGCTTCAGTGAAGCCTCTGGACACCAAATCTTGGGTAAGCTTCCTTGGTTTGCAATGTTCAGTACGTGTTGTTACCCATCTTTGCCAGGAGAACTTAACACTGTCCATAACTACATGGGGAGAGAATAGCCTGGAGTTTCATGTTTAGAAACTTCCTGGAGTCTGCCACATGTATTTTTTCCCTTCGATGATTTTGATCTGTGTCCTTTCCTTGTAATGATGCATAAATATAACAGTGGTCACTGAGTTCTGTGGACTCTTCTAGAAGATTATCAAATCTAATGGTGGTCTTGGGAATCCTCAGAGTCTGCAGCTGGTGTCAGAAAAGAAGGAAGTTCTGTGGACTGAATTCACTCAAAACTTGCATGCACTCGCCAGGTGTTTTAACTAGAGGATATTCACTTTATAACTTATTTAAAACTAGGTTTTTAAAATAATGCTATAGTGTAACTAAAGACAGTGTCTTAATAATATGAGACCAACAAGCATAAACTTAATATGAATTATTTATCTTAATTTATTCTTCACGAACACCCTGTTATGTTTCCAGTTTTTATAACAGCGAAGACTTAAGTGACTGCTGATTTCTTAAAAAGATATTGTGGAAATCAGAAGGTAATGTGATAATATCTGCAAGAACCAAAAGACAATATATTGTTGTTGACCCATAGTCTCTAGCTAGCATGAATATTCTTAGATTGAAGGAAAATAAAGATCTTTGTAAACAAAACAAAACGAAGACAATTTGATGCCAGCAAGTTTGTACTATAATAGTAAGCCAAAATATGCAGCCTGAATAAAGATGATACCAGAAGGAAGCCCAGAATTTCAGGAGGAATGAAGGCCACCGGGCAAGGCATGTATCTGTGTAAATATGGTGGACTATTTATTTTTAATGTTCTTCATATATAAAGGGTTGTTTAAGAAAAAGCATGACATTGTCTTGTGGGGTCTAACGTATATATGTCAACTATAAATTATATAAACTATTATATATAAACTATATAAAAGTAAATAAACTAAAAACATATATATGTTAACTATGTCATAAAATCCAGAGAAGAGTAAAATTACTTTAAAAATCACATTGTAAAACTCCTACATTGTAAAATGAGAAAATTATTAACTCTAAGAAAATACTAGGCAATGTTAGAAGTATATACTTTCATCGCTAGAGTGAGAACTAAAACAGTAATGCAAAGAGGTATAGCTACACATCTGATAGGTAAATTAGAATGCTAATATATATTCAGATTTTTAAAGACAAAAAAGGGGGAAACAAATTAAGAAAAAGTGGGAGGACAAGTAAAGTAAAGAATAAAATCATAGAATTAAGTCAAATTATGTCAACAGTTAACTTTTAATGTTAATGAACCAGAAAACAGAGATTGTCAAAACGGATGGAAATGTAATATCCAACTACTTAATGACTACAGGAGATACATTTTAAATATGAAGAGACTAACAGATTAAAAGAAAATGGATAGGAAAAATGTATTGTGCAATCCTTAAGCATAAGAAGACTGAAGTGACTACATACATCACACAGAACAGACTACAACATTGAAAAGTATATCAGCCAAGATGAAGAAGGACATTTCATAATGAAATGATAAAAGGATGAATTCATCTAAAAGACACAACGATCAGAAATGGGTTCCCATTAACAAACTACTTCAAAATATACAAAGTAAAAATTAACAGCATTAAAGAAAGAAGCTGACATTTCCAAAGTCATATTTGGAAAGTTTAGCACCACTGTCTCAGTAACTGATAGAAAAGCTACACAAAAAATCATTTGACCTAAAAAGACTGTTAATCTAAACAAACATTATCCACCACCTTCACCTGATTGATATTTATGGAACACTGAATCCCCTAAAAGTAGAATACATGCTCTTTTCATATTTTCATTATATATAAGAATTAAAATATTTAACAGAGTTGAAATATTAAAGACTGTTCTCACAAGAAAAAAAACTACAAATATTTAGAAAATTTAACTATTTGGAAAAACATTTGAAATTATTTGGAAATATTGGAATACTTATAATCTAATATTTCTTGAAATTCAAAAAACAGACATATTTGGAAATTTAAATATTTGGATAATCTATTTTTCCTGAGGAGATACAACAAGAGAAACTAGAAAATGTTACAAACAATGAAAATGTAACTACAACATATTGAATATTGTTGAATTCAAATATTCAAATAAAACTGTGTTTATTAGGAAATCAGTTACTTTACAAGCTTAGAATAGAAATTTTAAAATAAATAACCTTAAGTTTCCTCTTAAGAAGCTCAAAAAGGTGAGAAAAATAAACCCAAACTAAATAGAACAAAGGACATACTAATAATGAAAAGGGATGAAATGTTTAAGACCACCAGCCAATTAACCTATAAAGTCTGAATATCAGCCCATTTTTCTTCATTTTCTTTCTTTTTTTTTTTTTTTTCTTTCCAATCTGGATGCCTTTTATTTTATTTGCTCATCTAATTGCCCTACCAGAACCTCCAGTGAAATGTTGAATAGAGGTGGAAAGCATGGACAATCTTGCCTTACTTCTGATTTTAGAGGGATGGCATTCAATCTCTTAACATTAAGTATGATTTTTGTTACAGATTTTTAATAAGGAGTTTTTTTTTTATTATTATACTTAAAGTTCTAGGGTACACGTGCATAACGTGCAGGTTTGTTACATAAGTATACTTGTGCCATGTTGGTGTGCTGCACCCATCAAGTCGTCAGCACCCATCAATTCATCATTTATGTCATGTATAACTCCCCAATGCAATCCCTCCCCCCTCCCCCCTCCCCAT
>NW_012116566.1:3200985-3258777 GCF_000951035.1 Colobus angolensis palliatus
TTGTTTCCTGATTTTTTAATGATTGCCATTCTAACTGGTGTGAGATGGTATCTCATTGTGGTTTTGATTTGCATTTCTCTGATGGCGAGTGACGATGAGCATTTTTTCATGTGTCTGTTGGCTGTATGAATGTCTTCTTTTCTTTCTAACTTAGATTCCAAAGTTTATCATTTCAACCACTCTGTTGAGGATAACTTAAATTATCATTCATCTGTCTTCATGTCATCTGGCTATATTCCCATTCTAGACAAGCCACTAGTCTACTCTATGCTTGCATCTAACAGGATTGCACAACTAAAAAAAAAAAAAAAAAAAAAAATTCACACAATTGGGATAATTGATAAGACCTAAATTATAGTTCGTAATCTGACAGGATCCTCAACACCATTAAACACACTCATAGGCATACATTTTTAAAATTGGCATTCTACTTCAGAGAAAACATAAATGATCAGATTGTAATTTTCTCAATTTTCCATCAGCAAATATAAAAACTGAAGTGCATCAGACCCGTCCTTTCTTTCTGACTCCATATGTCAATGGAGTAACATTTTGTCCATCTACTACAAAAAGCCAGCTCTGCCATCTGTCTTCTGTTTTCCCATATCTTGCCTTCACATTATCTAATCCTTCCTTATTCTCTCATGTTAAAAAAATTTTTTCCATGAATCCCACATACTCTTCCAGGTATTTCTTCTATTTTCAACTTTTTGCAAGAGTCGTCTTGAGTAGCTGCTGTTTCCACTTTGTCACCACACGTTTATTGATCAGGAATCTTCATTGTGTCTCCTCTCCCTTGCCATTATGCTGGAGAGCTTTACCCAGGCATAAACATGAATGCTATGACAACGAAACTAATGGACACTGTCGGAGCCTCATCGTTACCCATTGTTTACTCATTTGCCAGAAGTGACCACTTTCCTCGCGTGGAGGTTGACCACATTTTCTGTTTCTTCTTCTAGTATTTATAAAACTAAATTTCTGACTTTCCTTCTGATTCTTTAGCCATTGCTTATCCTTTATTTGACAATAAAACTTGAGGTTCATCAGGAATTGGCCATAGGCTACTTTATCTCTCTCTCTACATTGTCTTCCTGGGACATCGTATTAATCCTCGTGTCTCCAATTTTTTCCCCCAAGTATAACCTCCTTATTTATGTCTTCCTCTTAAACTACTCATAAACCCACCTGCCTTCTCTGAATTTTCACATGGGTACCTCAAAATGAAACATCCGAAATCAACCCAATAGTCTTTTCCCACTGTATAGATTTTTGTTCTATTTCTGTAAAAATATTGCTATGTTTTTAAAGAAAAGAAAAACAAATAGTATAAATAAAACTCATAAGAATGACTAACTATAGAGAATAAACACATGAAATGTAGGCAAATTTATAAGATATGTTAATTAGAGAGAGAGTAAGCAAGTAAGCATCTTATGAGACATAGGCTGAATTTATAAAATACAGTAGGTATGAATAGCAACTTAGTCATCCCTAAGACATGTTAAAAGTACATAGGATAAATGTAATGTGTGATTGAAAAAAACATAGGTAGGTCAAATGCAAGTGTTGCTTATAGACAGAAAGGATGAAAAGGCCCAGTTGTGAGTTCTGGATCACACCAACTCCAGAGAAACAGCTATGTCATCCCCAAATTGGCCACTGTTTGATGACATGATAGTCCTATTTTGGCCTCATGCTCTACTAAGAAACTCATATGAAACTTAGAGCTATTCATCAAGCTCATTGGTAAGCAACAGCGATGGTCGCCATACTTGATCAATACAGCATTGGTTGATTCCAAGCACAATTTGACTGCTGAATTCCTTGGTTTAACTTCACTTTTCTCCTTATAATTACCTCAACAGTGGAAATTGGTGCATCTCAGAGATACAGGACCTATGAACATTGCAAAACACAGGATTCCATAATCCTTCTCTCCTCTTGTACCCTATCATAAAGTTAGGACCTACGGACATTGCAAAATACAGGATTCTGGTAGCATAGTCCTTCCCTCCTCTTGTACGCTATCATAAAGTTGTTAACTCACCCCACCTTTTTCTTCTTGTTTGGCTTTGGGTGTCATGAATGAATTAAACAAGACATGTAACATTAGTATCTTAATCTAAATGGTTCATGAACGTTTGTTTCTCATAATGTCTAAAATAGCTTGCTTAATGCTATACTTGGGAGGCTGCTGAGATAATTTTTCATAAAATATCCCCCACCACAAACATCTTCTCTTGTATTTTCTTCCTCTCTAAATGACACTAACATTTATATAAACAATTCTTCTTCTAAACTTACTTCCAACAGTTGATGTTATGGTTGAGATCAGGAATGGGTCTTACTTTAGTATTCCTCAACTCCTTGCTAGCACTCTTGACTAGTCGGGTTACCTTTTAGTTCTCATAGTCCTTAGTTTGTCAGGAGTTTTTGCAAAATGTCTGTCTACCAAAAAACACTCTAATTTCTCTGAGGCAGGAACTACGTCTGCTTCCTACAACACAGTATTTCCAGCGCCCATCAGAACGTTTTGCATTAAAAGACGCTCTCTACATTCTCCTTTCCTAAATAAATGCCTACCAGATTTTCTTCCACATAGTAGGAATTTAGACTGATTGCAAAGCCGATTGGACAGGAAATAATTTCTAAGAGAAAACTAGAGTACAGTGGCATTTTGCCTTGAGAGAAAAGCATTGACACTGTGATAAGACACGCTGATAACAATAATAGAGGTTGAAGTACAGCTTATCTTTTGTTAAAAAATAAGTTATCTCATGCTGTGAAAACTTGACATGCAAATGAATGTACTAAATTCATTGGAAGTTCAACTGTAATCTCTTTGAATGTTAATGAAGGCTGCTGAGGGATTCTTTTTAATCTTTTCTTTTTTTACCTTTACTGTTAAAAGAAGCTCTAAAATTACCTAACAATTGATAATTCTTTACTTTATTTCTCTCATAATATGAATGATAAACTATTGAAGTAATTTATATTTGTATTTTGAATTATGAAATAGAAAAATCAGCTCTGCAAGGGAGTTTCATTGGGACTACCATGTAGTCTTACATTTGAAATTTTTAAAATAATGCATTTGGCTACATAAATCCCTAAAGAGAGATGTGTTTATACATTGAAAACTCTGTGCTGAAATAATTTTCAACATAAAATTGAATTGATGTTAGATATTTTCTAGTGTAATATAGGAAACTGATGGTTAAAAAAATAGTAGTAATTAACCTAATAGAAGCTTTCCTGTTGCTAAAATTGTGGTATTATTTCAGAAATATGTGTTTTTGTTCACAAACACATTTAATTTTGAATTAAAATTATACCACAGACAACAAGATGTTAATTCATTATGACGTGTGAGTGTTTCTCTGTGAACTCCTCACCTCACTTTAGTGCTGTAAGATTTCAGGTTCTTCCTCATGTTTCCCCCAGAGGCTTGTATGACTCGCTTTGTCCCTCAAATTATGTTTCACAAACCTGATTCATTGGTCCCTACCTTTTCTCTTTCTATGTACTTGCTGCATTATTCACTTACTCAACAAATAAATGATTGATTGGTTGATTGCAAAATGCTATTTTCCCCTTTCCCCCTCTTTTCTGAAAATCATATTGTCATGCGCGTCCATGTGAGGAGACCACCAAACAGGCTTTGTGTGAGCAATAAAGCTTTTTAATCACCTGGGTGCAGGCGGGCTGAGTCCGAAAAGAGAGTCAGCAAAGGGAGATAAGGGTGGGGCCATTTTATAGGATTTGGGTAGGTGAAGGAAAATTACAGTCAAAGGGGGGTTGTTCTCTGGTGGGCAGCGGTGGGAGTCACAAGGTGCTCGGTGGGGGAGATTTTTGAGCCAGGATGAGCCAGGAAAAGGAACTTCACAAGATAATGTCATCGCTTAAGGCAAGGACCAGCCGTTTTCACTTCTTTTGTGGTGGAATGTCATCAGTTAAGGCAGGGCAGGGCATTTGCACTTCTTTTGTGATTCTTCAGTTACTTCAGGCCATCTGGGCGTATACGTGCAAGTCACAGGGGATGCGATGGCTTGGCTTGGGCTCAGAGGCCTGACACATATCTATTCCAAAATCTTCAACTAGAGTAACTAGTTAGGTACACTTTCATATTTTCATATGATTGCTGCGATTACAAGTCATATATAACAACAACAATAAAAATTCAAGGCAACCGAAATTGATCTCACTCTTGGCCTCTTCATACCACTGTCAGAATAATATTGCTGATTCACAGTTCTGACTATTCTATTACTCTGCTCGGAAATCTCTTATTGCTCATTATTTCTTTACATTAAACAACATTTCTTACTTTGAAGGAAACTCACAAATCATTACTAAAAAATTTTTACTTGCTGTTATTCCTGCTTTTCACTACAAGAACATCTGCAAGAACTCTGCCTTCTAGCCAGAAAGCCCATGTGCCATTTTCCCACGAATGTCTGATAGTTTTCCACAGACCTGTGGCTTGACTCATTCCATCTGCTTGAAATGCCTTTTTAATGCACCTACATTTTTGATATTTCATCTATACTTTAGCATCAGATTCAACGTATTCTCCTTCCTGGGTCTAAAACACACGCGAAAGGAGACAGAAATTTCTGTAAAAGCCTACAAACCTCTCACGCTTCATTTATGTTTCTGATCACATGTTTTCTTGATTATAGTTAGTTGCTGCTGCTCTAATGTCCCCTGCCAGACTATAAAGTCCTGGGACTAGGGATCTTATTTTATTCATGTATAAATTTCTCACAGAACCTAAAGTAGCAGAACATCTTGCAAACACTCAAATATTTATTTGTTGAGTAAATAAATAATGCAGCAGATACATAAAAAGTATATGAAACAACATTGACATCAAGAATTTCAGAAATACATTAACCATCAAATAATTTACTATCCCTATAGTCGTTAGAAAACATTAGTTAGCTGTAGTTTCTTGAAGAAGTTTAAGACCATTATTTTATAAAATCTATTTCTAGTTCATATCATTTAAAAACAATAATTTATTTGAATATAAAATGCATATACACAATAGAAATACAAAAGATACAAAATGAAGTAAAAACTATTTTCTAAACCTTATCCTTCAGTCTCCATACCCTTTCAAAGAGGCAACCCATTTTACCAATTCTATGTTATTAGGTTGGTGCAAAAGTTATTCTGCTTTTTGCAATTAAAATTATTTTTTCCAGGGATAATCTACATATACACAAATTTAAAGCTGTGCATTATTTTGCCATTTTACAGATGTCAGCATACACATACACACTATTCTGCAAGCTATTTTTCACTCAAAAATAATATTGGAGGTTGTTTTAAATATTCATGCTATCCTTATTGTTTATAATGTTCCTTAGTGTTTATACCATAATCTATCCATATATGACTAGATGCTTATTAATGGGTATGGAGAATTTTTTTCCATACTACTGTTATTACAAAACTTGCCACAATAAATGATTTTGTATCTATGTCTTTGCACATATCTATACTACAGCTGGAAGACACATTCCATAAACAGGCATCATTGGTTCAAATTGTTTATTAATATTTCTTTCTATAAATATCATTGCATTTATCTGCATAGACGCTTTACTAGATTTTTATTTCTGCATACCAAAAAATCACAAACTTGTGAGATTAAAACTATATACATTTATTTTCTCACTGCTTCTATGAAACAGCAATGCAGGCTTGACTTAGTTGAGTTATCTGCAAGGCTACAGTAGGGGTATCAGCTGAGGCTAGAATCTCATCTGAATGCCCAACTGGGAAAGGATCCTCTTCCAAGATCACTGAGTTTGTGGGCTGAATTCATTATCTTGCACCTAAGGACTGCAAGCCTAATTTTCTTGCAGAGTTGGCTGAAAGTCATCCTCAGCTCTTAGGGGTCATCCTCAGCTCTTTATATTGTGAATCACCCCCACACCCCCATATACACATGACCACCTGTGTTACGAAACAAGCAAGCGTGAGAATCTCTCAGCCCAAAGGGAGTTACATCTTATGTAGTGCAATCATACACACATAATCAAGTATGTCCTGTATATTGCTGTATTCTCTTGGTTAGAAGGACATGACAGGTTATCTCCACATTCAAGCAGATTACTCAAGGGCCTAGTTTCCCAGAGACAGAGATCATGAGTGTGTCTGCCACAGATGACGTTCCAGTTTAGATTACTACCGAATATGGGACAGAGCCTCATACTCCGCATGTTCTCCAAGTGTATTACCAGAATTTTGTTTATGGTTGCAAATCTGAGCTGAAAGTAAATGCTCTTCACCGTAGTTTTTTTCATTTTCTTACAGTATGTGAGTTTTAGCATCTTTTCACATACTTAAATGAAATAAATATTTTTATTTAATATTTATAGACTGTTCCTGGATGCCTACTTTACCAAATGTTAATTGGTTTCCTTTGCATTTTTTTTTTTTCGTATTAACATGTAGGAATTATCTACATGGTTTCAAAAAGCTATTTGTCTCCAATAATGTTGCAAATAATCATTATTTGGTCAATAGGTTTGGGGATTTTTAAGAATTTCTTGTTTGCAGATTTTTTTTTCTTTTCATTTTAATATAGTTGAGAATATTACCTAGTTTGAGTTTTATTCCTTCATTCAAAACTAAATTCCAGTTGGATAAAGATTTGCATTTTAAAATTCTTTCTTAAAACTAAGGGGAAAAAATAGCACCTCAAGGGGAAATTTCTAATTTTTACTCTACTGGGTGAGTGCCTACCCAGGACCACTTTCGAGAGGGCTGTGCTCAATAAGGCAGGGAACTGTGCTGAAGTGGCATGCCTGTGATAAACTGCTGGCTGGTGGAAAGGCCTTCACAGAGGCTCTCCAAAGAGCGAACCAAGCCCATATCCCCAGACAAGACAGTCCTAACTCAGCTGTACTCTTTTACCACAAGTGGGAAGCCACTTCAGGCCCACCCACTGTAGCTGAGAGGTATAAGGTTCGCACTCACAAGTCGCATCCTCAGTAATGCCTTCCCTGGCCACTCTCTAAAACTTTAACCACATTCATGACACTTTAAATCTCTGTCTTAATTTTTCTCCTTTGCTCTTTTCATTATCTGATATGTTAAGTATTTCATTCATCTTTTTTTAAATTGTCTGTCTTCCCAGTAAAATGTAAGCTCTGTGATGAATGGATCTTGTCAGCTTTGGTCCTCACTGGTTCTCTAGAGTCAAGCACAATGCATGGCATACAGAGCAGGGTGTGCTCAAATACATGCTCTTCATTGAATAGTGCATGGGCACGTATTTTTAAAAGAAACATAGAATGCAAACATCTGATAAGAAAGTGAAATTGCAAGAAGATACTTCAAGAAGCAGAGGAAAATTCCCTTGAGTATTTTCTAAATCAAAATTAATGCTGGATGCGGTGACTCACCCCTGTAATCCCAGCCCTTTTGGAGCCTGAGGCAGATGGATGGCTTGAGACCAGGAGTTCAAGACCAGCCTGGGCAACATGACAAAACTCTGTCTCTACAAACAATACAAAAATTAGCTAGGTGTGGTGGTTCGTGCCTGTAGTCCCAGCTACTTGGGATGCTGAGATGGGAAGATCACCAGAGCTTATGAGGTTGAGGCTGCAGTGAACTGTGATCTCACCACTGTACTTTTGCCTAGGTGACAGAGTGAGACCCTGTCTCAGAAACGAAAACAAAAGCAAACAAAAAAACTCATGAAATTAATAAAAATATAAAGTGATAAATTAATAAATCAAGAGCTTAAAATTGTGAAACAACAGTAGAATGTGGGCAAAATCAAGTTACTTCCCAAGGAAAAATAGTTAATTCACATTAAAAATCTGTAAAATAAATTAGAAACAACAAAAAACAGAATAGACAAATTTGAAAGGAACTTGAACTGACATAATATAAAAATTCCTTTGAATATATTTGACAGGTCTCCAAAGGGCTGTTAAGAGCCAGGGGGCAATTTCTGCCTGGAACCGACAGGCATTTAGAACTTGATAGATTCCAATAGAGAACATAATTACTCCATGAGAAAAAAATAGGTGGTCTACATGAATTTGGTCATTTTCTCCTTTTCATATTATATTGTTGTCTTAAATAAACCTTATTTGAAATAATCAAATGGCCCATTTATAGAAATATAAGGAAAAGGTTTTCCTTGAATAGTCAACATAATCTTTATTTAAATATGTATTTATTTGAATTGGATTCTTCAATTTCAGCTGATAGAAATCGAAGCTTTATGACAGAATTTTCAAAAAGCCTCCTATGTTTAAATTTATTTTGCTAATAACTAGACAATTTCAGAATTATTTAAACCTAATATTATTATTCCATTATTTTTTGACATAGGCCCAAACATTGAGAAAATTAAATGCAAATTAGAAGCAGTAAACTTTTTTTTTTTTTTTTGAGACGGAGTCTCGCTCAGTCGCCCAGGCTGGAGTGCAGTGGCGCGACCTCGGCTCACTGCAAGCTCCACCTCCCGGGTTCCCGCCATTCTCCTGCCTCAGCCTCCTGAGTAGCTGGGACTACAGGCGCCCGCCACCTTGCCCAGCTAACTTTTTGTATTCTTTAGTAGAGACGGGGTTTCACTGTGTTAGCCAGGATGGTCTCGATCTCCTGACCTCGTGATCTGCCCGTCTCGGCCTCCCAAAGTGCTGGGATTACAGGCTTGAGCCACCGCGCCCCGCCTAAAAGCAGTAAACTTAAAATAAAAATATAATCAAATATAATTTTTAAATGTAAAATAAATAAATACATAAATAAATAAAACTCCAACAAATCATGGCATTACAAGTTCATGGGTAACCAGAGCAATAATGTCGTTAAACATGGTATTGACTGAAAACTCATTGGCCAGTGAGCCAAGTCTTGGCCTACCAATTCCATGCCACTACCTCACCCCCATCTTTCCTTAGGACCCACTGATGGGAGCAGAACATGAACATTCTAAGCTTTCTTTTTTTTTTTTAAGGAGGGAGGAGAAAGTAATGAAGATGTGCATTATTATTCTGCTTCAGGAAAAGCAGTATACGGTAGTCTTAACATTTGCAAGAAAAGGTCTAGGACTAAAGGGTCCCATAATTTTTAGATATATGCTGCCGTTCATTTGCCAAAACCTGTTTAACAACTGACCTCAATTAAACTAGTAATCCTGAAGGTTTATTAGCAATTCTACTAGAACAGAACACAGGGGGTTTTGTCTTATTTTGTTACCACAGTATCCCCAACATTTAAACAAACAGGCAATCCATATTACTCAAGCACTATCGATTTGATGCATGTAGGTAAGACTTTTATTTTTATTATTCCAACAAGCAGAAGAAAGTTCTCATAAAACTAACGGTGACTATTTCTGGTGAGAGGGTGAAATAAAAATGTAATTTTCTTTAGGTAACAGATGAGGATTTTCACATCACCTTTTTAATCTTGTGAAACGTAATTTTTTATAACCATTTAAGTTTGACTTTGAATTCCACTCTATTTGATAAGAGAAAAAAACGATCCTTTCAATTTCAGGAAAACGCAGTACATTCTTTTATTTTCCCAAATTTATTTCATAATTAAAATTTTTCAATTGAAAATTAAAGCTCCATCAATTCCATTACACCGCATATCTTCATCTTCCTCTCCTGAGACCCTGTTCACATTTATCTGCCTGTTGGCTGCAATCACTGAACCCTGGACACTGTGATTCTGATTTTTCTTTTCACTCATCCCCCGGACACATGAAGTCATTGCTGCCATGTTGCTCACGTGATCATAGTGACTCTATTCTCCGATGCAAGGTGGAACACATAGCTTCTGGAAAGAGTCCACAAATGCCTCTGGACTATACCTTTGGAAGATAGGCCCAAGACCCACCACTCTCAAATACTGCAAAATTATCTGGGATTTCTTCCCTCAGTACACCCCATCAAAGCTCTGTCTTGAAGAATGTGAGTCACTTTTTGGAAGCATTCATCTGTAGTTAAATCTATTACTGTTTATTTCAATTGTCCATTAGTCATTTAACTTTTTCTCATTTGGTGCTGTAAACCAAAGTCCTTCATTGTTACATAGTACTTCTAAAGCCAACATTTGAGGTACTCATCTTCAAAGCCTAAGGTCCGCAGTCTAAGGGGGCACTTGAAGTGATCCACATTTGAACTTCTATTTCTATTTACCTTGTTTTTAATTGTTTTTTATATATATATGTATAATTATATAAAATTTCTAATGTATAGAACACTTTACTATGGAAATATACACACGATTAATAAACATATATATCTACATTAGTGTTGGTGCCCCAAGCATTAATAAAATTGAGCAATCCAAAATATGACACTCCCGCAGTTTGGAACACACTTATGTATCAAGACCTGCAGAGAAACACAAAGGCTAGTTGTCTAAAAATCAAAAATTCTCTCTCGCAAGGGAAAGCTTTCTTCTTTAAGGCCATTGTCTTCCCTGTGAATTTAAATAGTCTGTTTTGCAACTCAAAGACTATAATTTCTTTCCTGTTGTTGTTTCTTTATGTGTTTTACCAAATCTAGAATAACACTCTCTGCATAGACTGTTTTTATCATTTTACCTTAGAAAATAATTATTTCAGCAGTTTTGTCTATAATGCACTTTATAATTTATTTTGGGATGCGGTTAATTTTCTCCTACTTATAATTTTGGAAAATTTGATTCATATTGAGGAGTTAAAAGAATGGTATGTGCCAGGCATGGTGGCTCATGCCTGTAATCCCAGCACTTCAAGAAGCTGAGGCAGGTGGATTAACTGAATTCAGGAGTTAGAGACCAGCCTGGCCAACATGTCAAAACCTATTCTTTCCAAAAATTATAAAAATTAGGAAGGTGTGCTTGCCTTACCTGTAGTCCAATCACCTCCCACCCAGACCCCCCTCCACACATGGGGATTATGAGGATAAGAATTTGAGATGAGATTTCCCTGGGGACACAGATCCAAACCATATCAATTTTACAGTAAATTTATATATTACATATATCACAGAAAGCAATCATGAATTATGTTGATTATATCATACCCTTCTTTATTTTGAATGTAGAAGCCATGTTAATATTTCTTATAATTTCTGGAATCACAACTTTATAAAGTTGGCTTCTGTGCTACTTCTGCACAGATATCAATCATTTTGTAGCTTCATTTTGATTATAATATTTAGCATAACACTATCCTTCTTTGTCATATTTAATGCTTTGTGAAATGAATACTGCTTTTTTTCTTGACATGAGTATTATAATTTCTGCCTTCCTATTATTTTCCCCAACCCCACTTTATTTTTTTTAACCTATTCTCTAATTTTTAGCTTTCTGATTTTCTTCATTTTAGGGGTGTTTCTTGTGTATAGCATTTTTGGGGTTGTGTTTTGTAAGCCGATTTGAAGTCTTTGTTTGTTAATAACTGAGTGAAATCGGTTGGCATTTATTTACATAAATGATTTAATGATTTTATTGTTCTCACTCCATCAAATTATTTTGTGTGTGTGATTTTTTTCTCCATGCAGTCTTTAATTAATTTATTTAGTTATTTAGCTTTATTTTGAGTCATTACAGATGTTTGCATTTTTGTGTTGTTTTCTCTATATGGACCAATATGTTTTTTTTTTTTTTTTTTTTTTGAGACGGAGTCTCCCTCTGTCGCCCAGGCTGGAGCGCAGTGGCCGGATCTCAGCTCACTGCAAGCTCCGCCTCCCGGGTTCACGCCATTCTCCTGCCTCAGCCTCCCGAGTAGCTGGGACTACAGGTGCCGCCACCTCGCCTGGCTAGTTTTTTGTATTTTTTCTAGTAGAGACGGGGTTTCACCGTGTTAGCCAGGATGGTCTCGATCTCCTGACCTCGTGATCCACCCGTCTCGGCCTCCCAAAGTGCTGGGATTACAGGCTTGAGCCACCGTGCCCAGCTGGACCAATATGTTTTATAGTGCTTTCAATCTCTATTTCTTATTATGTGTCTAAAATTTGGTTTCAGTTTTATGTGACTTACTTGACTCCTACCTCTTAACTACGTGACAATGAGTAAGATTATATTACTTTCTCTTTTTGTTTACCCTACACATTTTCAGTTTTTACATTGTAATATTTCTGTGTTGTTATATCACTTTACATATTATTTTCCCACATTTGTTTTAGTATTATATCTGCAATTACATATATTCACTTCCCTCCACCAGTTCCTTTGAAAATTTCTCCCATCAACTCCTGATTGAATGAGCCAGGTCTTTTAGTGGAATTCTTGGCATCGTTCGTGAATACATATTCCCTTAATCTGTGCATACTGAAAACTATTTTATAGACTTACATTTTGAAGATCATCTTAGCAAAACATAAAAGTTTTCTTCAAGGTTTTCCCTTGATTTTATTGAGAGAGCTGATTTCATTAGAGTATAATGCCAACTTGATTTTCTTTCCACTGAGGAAAATGTAGTCTTTTTTTGTAGGGCCCTGATAATTATTTCTATCTATTATTAACATCAAATAATTTTATATATTTATGTCTTGATTGTAAAATTCTGGACACATTTTTGAAGGTACAGGATAGTCTTCTAAAAATGTAGATTCTGGATGAGTGCAGTGATTCATGTCTGTCAATAGCCTGTCAAGACTGAGATGGGATTGAAAACAGGAGTTGAAGACCAACTTGGGAATATAGCAAGACCCTGTCTCTACAAAAAATTTTAAAAATTAGTTGGGGGTGGTGGCACAAGCCTGTAGTCTTAGCTACTTGGCAAGTAAGTTAGGAGAATCCCTTTAGCCTAGGAGTTCGAGGCTGCAGTAAGCTATGATCAAGTCACTGCACTCCATTCTGGGCAACAGAACAAGACCAAGGCCTTGTCTCAAAAATTTTAATTAAAAATAAAATAAAACGTAGATTCAAATCTTTTACTTCCCAAAGTAATTATTGCATTAAAGTATTAAATGTTGATGTAATGATTTTCTCCTTCAGTTTCTTTTAAAATATAATGGATTTTTAAACTTATCTTCTGCACAGAAAATTATCTTTCTGATACATTTTATATCATTTAAGATACTTTATTTCATTTTTTTTGCAGTGACTTTATCACATTTTTGGTCAAATTTATTTCTCCTTTGGTTATTTTGCAATTTAGCACAATATAATGATTTGGCCTTCTTTTCTAATTTATGTCTTGGGTTGTTTAATTTTTCATTTCATTTCTTTCTAATTTGCTTATTTATTTTGATTTTGTTCATATATGTTTGCAGTGTTTTTTTTTTGTAGTAATGAATAAGTAATTTTATCGTATCTGCAACTGCTTATTTAAAATACTATAATTTGGTTTCAGAGATGGTAAAGTTTTTTTCTTCTTTGTGATTTACATTTATGGGAGAATTTTTATCATCTATATATTAATTTTCATATTCCATTTTCTTCTTATTGCAGACACTTATTTCCTATTTTCTTTGTAACATCTTATTTTCCTTGATTAGATACAATTATTATATATGGATGAAGTGAATGCTTTGGAAAATTTACTTACAAGTTACATGACCACTTACATGCTATCCTTCAGTCCTTGGTTTGAAGTTATCAAAATTTTTTATATGATACGAAAAGATTTATGTGACATAATATATTCCAGACATTCATTTATTTAACTCTAAAAGATACGAAGCAGAAAAAAGAGCACACAACCAAAAGCAAGTGCCTCAGAAGCTCATGAAAAATATCAGGCATAAGCTCTAAACTCTGTCCTCCACCAGCCACCACATGGGATGCCCCTGGTGGCAAGAGATGATTTCAAGCTACACCCTCCATTCCTTAGCCTCATATTATAGCCACCAACCTATTAATTGTGTCATAGTTAATAATTCTGATATCTAGATATCAGTTAATGTAACTTAATTATCTTAACTGAATACATTCAGGTGGCAGTATTGCAAATAGATAAACTGAAAGTCATTTACGTGCTCTGCCACAAATTTGGTACAAGATTTAGGGAGTCAACATTTTCCTAAAGAAACCTACAACTCCATAATCCAATCATCATAATGGAGATTTTATAAGCTGAAATTAATTACTGAGAATGCAAAACTATATAATATTATTTCAAAATATTATCCAGCAACTCTTATATTTCTCTATTTTATTGCAGCTTTTAAAAATGGCATACATCCATTTATAATTTAAATTAATTTTTAACTAAATATAAATTATTTTCAAATATAAATGGGCATATCTGTCACATCACGATCACATTGGATCAATAATATCATTCTTTGATGCCTTTTATAATCAAGTTTATTTTTAAGTTTTCCTCCAAAATTTTAGTAATATTATTACTTGATATTTGCCTATGGTTAGAGAAGGTATATAGCAAACATCTAACACACTTCTTTGATTTCTAGGACAGTGAACTCCTATGTCACTAATCTCTGTCAAGGGACTGATTTTAATCTCTTGCATCTACGACTGAATCCTGATCTCCCAGACAGGTGACTGGGGCATAGAAGCTGCTCACCAATTATTTTTGGAATGTTGAATAAATATTTGAACGTAATCACAAGAGGTGTATGCACCATCATTTTTTTCCATTTTATTGAAAAGACTGTTGACCTTGCCTGTATCTATATACAATATCTGAGTTGGATTAATAACCATTTTAGCTTTATAATATTCTTAGGTGATGACATAAAGGAGGTTTATATTGGAGACAAACTGAAAGGAAGTTTAATGTCTTTAACTAGCTAATACTCATGTAACACCTAATATGAATCTAGGCAATCTCACCACTACAAATTAAGTGCACCATAGTAGAGAAAAAAGCAATAAGAGAGTGAATATAGACATTAATTAATGCAGGAAGCAGTGCCAGTAAAACTGTTTTTATTACCTAAAAACTACACAGTAAATGAAAGAGCACCCACCACTGGTTACAAGGAATCCAAGTGGGGGGATAAAAAATAAAAACACTAAAATGCAATTTAAAGTAACATTTTTGAGGGTCTGCAGATTAGGAACAAACATTTTTCCAGGTGAAAATTCTATAAAAAGGAAAATGAAATCCTGTGACCTCACTTAGTGTATGCCGGGCACTGGGGGTTGCTGAAAACATGGCATCCTAGGAGCGAGGCACAAATGAGATTGTCTCCAGAGGGGTGAGAGAGAATATCTCTAATTAAGCTGGCTATGTCCTGTGATCTTTGCTATGGCTTTGGATGGCTTGCACTTGGAGACACAAATCAGTTATAGACTTTCAAAAGCCAAGAAAAGTAACAGTTTCTGAGAATGACTATCTCGGCCAAGACATTTATTCTTCTTTCAGAACAAGTCAAAAACGCTTTCACACCCAGGATCTCAACCTTGCAATGCCCTTTTGTGACTGTCAAGTTTAAAGAAGTAGCTTTTGTTATCCTGAATAAACTTCACATGAAGAAGGAGGCTATGAAAATCTCTTGCGAGGCTGCTGGTGGAAAAGACCACGAGTTACAAGATATGAAATTTAACAATAAAGGAAATTATTCTGTTATATTTAGCCTGATAACTATGAAGTACTGACAAAATGATTTTTAAGCACTGAAAATACATTATACATCAGTTTAGTGGATCAGCTATTGAATCAACTAAAATGAGAAAGAAAAATTCACAGAACATATCTGATTTTACTTTTGGAAGTTTGCCACTTTGTCTTTCTTGAAATGTTTTTTCACTAAAAACTTTCAAGCCATGTAAAGGTTCTTCTTTAGATACATACATTCCAATGTCAGTTTACCTTTTCCCCTTAAGGGTTATTTGTCTTGTACAAGTGTAGAGGGCAGCAGCTTGTATCGCAAGCAATGCCTGTAACATCTAATTCTTTCTGTATGCTGTATCTCTTCCATCATTTTCTTTAGCCTGGGGTCTAAATCTCTGTGTTGAATTGACCACAGGGAAAGCAGTCACATGGGCAAGAGCTCCGCCCATCACAAAAATCTCAGCAGATGAGTTGGGGTAGCGACACAGGGAAAGCTTCATCCCCCTATCCCACATTTGGTCTGGTGATAACTGAATTCAAATATTTCTGCGTGAATTAGGGTGTATGGGAAGGGAGGAAATGTTGAGGACAGAAAAATAACTTACAATTTTACCTTAAATTTTAAATTTATTTTAAAATTTTATTTTAAAATTTTAAAATTTTACTTTAAAATTTTAAGGGATGGAGGGCAATGGTGTTGGAAGGCAGGAAGGACATCTGTCTGACACAGTGTTGAAGGGCCTGTCTCCTGAGTCAGACCATCCAGGCTTGACCACAGTCTGGGCCTTCCTAGCTGTGCAGTACTAAGAAATGTGCTTACTACTCTGAGACTCAGTTTACTCATCGATAAAAGGAGAATCTTAATAGCACCAGAATCATGATGATCATGGAGTTATTATGAGGGCTAAATAAAATTAATCATCTATAGCAAAATCTGACACATGAATAGTGATAAATAAATCTTAGCCAAGTTCAAATGTTTTCTCCAGGTAACAGCAACAAAAAGTTCACAAATTTATCTTAGTTCTTTAAATAAACTGTTAGGGAGAATACAACTCTAATTATCTGTTGAGTTATGTACGTCTTTGATTTACTTCCTTTTATCATCTACTCTCAATAGTAGGAAAGTAGAGTTTTGTTTTCATCATTTTACTAAAAATGGAAAACAAGCTCTGGAGAGTTAAGTGAATTTTCCAATGTTATAGACATTCAACTCTGACAGTAATTATTTAGCTATATAAATATATTTCTTTACTTTAGAGGTATTAACCTAATTGCTAATTGTACACACACACACACACACACACACACATAACGTAGAGAAAAAAATTATATCAACATGAGTAACAAATAGTCTCTTAATTTCTAGTTCTCTATCATAATAATTAAAACATTGATATTTATCATTTTTCTTTGTTACATTCTTGCAGAATTTAACTTTTCTTCCTTTGTATTATGTTGAACCATTTGAAATGGCCATTTGTGATCATCTGTGATCTACAAAACAGCAATTTATTATGACTCAAACTAATACGTAATGTCAAGATTATGCAGAAAGCCCCAAAATAAGACATCAAGGTATGAAAGATTTCACCTACATTAGACTTCCCAGGAGGAAAGGATGAACAGAAATGTAATTTATCTTCATCTTTTCTCCCTCTTCCCTATCTACCTCAACACTGTATATGATGTATAGATCAATTTTAATGTTTAGGGATAAAGTAAAAGGCATCTCTCAGCATATATTAAAGGTCAAAATACACTGTATTACAAAATATTCACCAAACAGCAATAATGAAGCCTAATATATGAAAAATATTTTTGGCTTAAGAAATTCTCTGAAACGTAATTTCTGGATTGATCTGTCAATTTCTTCAATCAAAAGGAATCACCCACTAAAAATGGAAATGCTTTCTAAATGTATAGAGTTTTGTATAGAGTTCAGCAAGTCAAGACTCCTTGTATGACTTAACTTCAAGCTAAAAACGTGGTGGGGTGTTAAAAAGAGGCCACACGATGACCACACTGCCCTGCACACAGGGAAGCAAAAGGAAAAACTTTCCCAGGGAGTTGTTAACAGTTATTCAGACCACATGGGAAGTGCAAATTCTATAATTCAACATGAGGAGAAAAATCTTGAGATCTGTTGTAAAAGAGTACAGAAATTAGCAACACTGAACTCAAAATGCCTCTGAAAAATATAAGCCTCCAAATGTGAATTTTTATCCCTTGCAGTTATAAATACTACAGAAAACAACTGACATATAGTTGAAGAAGTCAGAGAGAGAAGGTTGCCATAGTAGCCGAAAGAATCACAAAAAAAAAAAAAAAAAAAAATGGGCAGGTGAATTCAGAAAAGTAGCAAATTGGAATGTTTGCCACTAGGTTTTCCATTTCCCCCAATTTCTCACTCCATAAATGCTGTTTGTAGACAGTCCTCAACTTGCTAAATGACCTTCATCTACAAAATAGATAGATTTTCTCATTCCCAGATGGAAAGCTCACATTTCTTTGCTAAGACACCAGGCCTAAATTGAACCTGGAGGGAGGAAGACAGGGAAATATACAAGGCACTGAAAAGCATAAATAACTTGAAAGAGCAGATGGCAATATGATAATTCACCTAATATAGCATGTCATACATTTTACAAGGTCACGTTCTTTGCTGTAGCATTAAGAAGAAAAAAATAACATACTATGACATGCTGTTTTCCTATGATTGAGCTTTATTTTTTGTTCTTATCCTGAGGGCTCTTATTATTTATACAAAGAGTTTTATCATTTATATCCCTTTTTCATAGAAAAAAATTAAAATACAAACACAATAGACATTGGCCAGAAAAGGGGACAATTGAAGATGTTCTTCCTACAATAAATATTGTTGTCACTAAGAGCAATATTTGTTCACTGCTCTGTTTCTATGCCATTACTATACATAGTAACTTCTCTTTAGCACCAAATAACAATGTAACCCTTTTTTCCAAAAGGCAATTAAACACAGTGTATATAGCTTAACTTCAACTGTAGAGACCAATATGAACAGCTAGGACCAAGATTTTCTGTGCAGATAAGAAATGATGACTATAAAATAATTGCCACATAACTAATAACAGTTAGTTATTAGTTCTTTGGATTCTCAATCCAAAGAACACGAAGGCTAAAATGTTTTTAAAAATCTCAAAATACATGGAAGCCAGGAATAACTTCAAAATACACATATATAGAGTATTAAGCAGCTCAAGAACTCTAAAGAGACCTTATGTTTTACATACTCCTAAAAAACTACTCTTGCTTTTATTCCTTCTCTGACGCAAAAAAAAAAAAAAGTACGTTTTCACTACGCTTACCAAAGCGGCTAAAATGGCTAACAATGTCAAGCAGTAGTGGGTATGCATAACAAAACAAAATCTCTCGCATATGTAGGAGGGGTGTAAAATGGTAACACTACTTGTAAAAATAATCTGAGAGTCTCATATAGTGAAACATACCCTTACTCCACGGCCTAACAAGTCTACCCCTACAAAAAATGAATGCCCAGGTCTACCCAAGAACTTGAACGTGAATGCTCATAACGGCAGCAGCATCTTCAGCCAAAACCAAGCAGCCACCAAGAAGTTAATGGAGGCCGGGCGCGGTGGCTCAGGCCTGTAATCCCAGCACTTCGGCTGAGGCAGGCGGATCACGAGGTCAGAAGATGGAGACCATGCGGGCTAACACGGTGAAACTCCAAATCTACTAAAAATACAAAAAAAAAAAAAAAAAAAAATTAGCCGGGTGTAGTGTCAGGCGCCTGTAGTCCCAGCTACTCGGGAGGCTGAGGCAGGAGAATGGCGTGAACCCGGGAGGCAGAGCTTGCAGTGAGCTGAGATCCGGCCACTGCACTCCAGCCTGGGCGACAGAAAAAAAAAAAAAAAAAAAAAAAAGAGGTTAATGGAATATTTAAACGGTGGAATTCAGAGCAACAACAGGAGGGAATGGACTATTGCTACACACACCGTGGGTAAATTTCACAGAAAATACACTGGGTGAAAGACACCAGAGATAAACAAGTATATATGATATAATGAAAGATTCAAACACAGACATATCTAATAAAACACAAGTCAGAATATCAAAATATCTGTTAGTTTTGGGGTGTCTATGTGTGTTGTATAAAATAGGAACACATAGGAGTGAATCTTACATGATCCTGGATATGCTCTGTATCTTGACGTTTGTGGTTGTTAAAACTGTGTACATTTGTGTGTACATACATAAAATCAATGAGCTACACACTTCAGATTAGCATTTGGGATGTACTGTGTCATATGTATGTTATCCCTCCATTTAAAAGTATCAACATAATTTACTCAAATTGCCTGAAAGTTTATTTTATTATTTTTTACAATTTAGGTTCAGTGGTACATATGCAAGTTTGTTATATGTAAATTTTTTGTCACTCGGGTAATAAGCATAGTATCCAATAGGTACTTACTCTGTCCTCGCCCTCCGCCCTTAATGAAAAATTAAAAACACTCTAAGCATTCAAGAGCTGGGAGGTGGGTAGGAACTGTAGCATTTCTATTCAATGGAATACTTAGTAGCCATTGAAATTATAAGGTAGAAATATTTGTGTTGGCATTTAAAATTGCCCCTTATTTAAAGAAAAATGTAAAACACTAAAGAATATTTAGAATGGTCTTGTGTATGTTGTACACATAATTGCCAAAGTCTGAGCATTCTAAATAATAAAAAAACACTTGTTATTTCTAGAGGATAAACAACAGAATACATTTTAGGGCATTTAAAATTTTAACAGTAAGCAAGAATTGTATACACTCAGCAAAAGCACAGATTATAATTCTGTTTTCAAAGCAGAAAGAGCATGAATTAAAACTTCAGAAAACAATATTCTGGGCAAATCATAAAAAGCGTATGTTGTCAATTCCCCTGACTTAACAATGGAAAGACTTTGCTGTGTCATTTAGCCAATTTTCTCTTGTAAAGGATCTAATTTAATTAGAAAATAGTGGAAGAATCTATAAAATATCTTTACAAAAATGTATTAATTTTATGAACAATCACACTGTTTACATATCTGTGTTTCTCAAAGAATTCTATATCCAATTAATAGCCACAGGCACAGATCAATGAAGACGAAAAGTGATTTTCAAGGAAAATTGGCCATGTTGAGAAACTAATAGCTCTATAATAGATGCGACCATTTTCTCCTCTCGAGTATGTGTTCCAAATTACCACATAAATCACTTATTTAAGAATTATGTATTCTATTTTCTGACATCCATCTAGAGTACTCACTGTGTCCCCAAATATTCATTCTGTATTTATCCGTTTATATTGTAGTGCTGCATATTTAATTAAAGCAAGTGACTTTCTGCTTGAAATTAAATAAATTTATAATATATTTAATATATTATAATTTATAATATATAAAAATATAACTTTATTTATATTTTTTAATGTTGGAAAAAAAAAGCAAAAAAACACACCTGCAAGCTGAAGAGAAAAAGAGGCTCTACCTGAAATTATCAACCACTCATTTTTTCTTTTTCTTTCTTTTTTTTTTTTTTTTTTGGCAACTCTGAGACCCTACTTGCTAGAGTCAGCCATTCAGATGTATCTATCATAGGCTTGGACATCAAGACAATTCAAGCTTGAAGAAAGCCAAGCAATCATCACTTGGAGCAAAATGTCCTCTAATGTGAAGGGCAAAATACAATGAAACCCTTGGGAAAAGTTCCCAGAAATGGCTAGGGTTGGATGGATGAAAGTCGGAGAGAGAATTTTCTAAGGGCATTCAAACTGCTTAAAATATAGTCTCATTCATAAACATAGCCATCCACACAAAATGAGATATTTCTCTTTTATATAGAAATTATTTAATAAAGAATAAAATTATCTCAAATGAATGTTATTGCCTATTCATACAGAGCAGGTTGACAGTCTTTAGAGTAGAAACTATTCTAGAGCTACATGTATTCATTTGACCATCACAAAGGGGAAAAGGAGGTTAAGAGGGAACTCGGAATGATCGCATGCAAAGTAGACACAAGAAGCAATATAGAAACAAACCCATAACAATTTCATGAACCTATGTCCAGACACAATGAATTGATCTCAGGTCCCTGTTCTCTTTGTTTTTGTTTTATTTTGAGAGGGAGTTAGGGACAGTAAGCCCATTGACCCAGGTTCTACTGCCTTTGAGACTGCCTCAGGAACTAAGATTGTTTTGAGCATGTTGCCACATAGGAAGGGGTAGATATCAGTCCCATCAGCATTAAAAAGCCAGGGAAAGCAATTGACACTAACAGCAATCGAATTAATATAAATTAAATATCTATTCTCTATTTCTGTCCTTTGTTATGAAAATATTTTTATGTATATGGAAAAGAGGCACTGAAGAAGACATGAAAGAAAGTCTTCAATTGCCAACATCACCGATTAGCTGGGAGTAGTTGTGTGGCATGCAGAGAGAATCTGTATGCTTGAGGGAGGGACAGCACAGTGATTGTGAGACTTTGCCTTGGTGCTTGGTGCTGCCTGTCACAGTGGAAAGCAACACCAGGAAGAATTCAGCTGGAGCCCCTTGGAAGGAGCGTTTAGAGCTCCGTGATGTCTGTAGTCGGAGGGGGCTCATTCATCCTAGTGGTAAGGACCTGATTTCTGGCAATCCTTGCCACCGAGAACCAAAGTGTTCTGGAGTCCCAGATAATCTTGAAAGGCAGTCTAGAGAACAAGAAATTTAATGCCTTGGCAAGTCCTAGAGCTGTACCAGACTGAGAGCCAGTGAACTTGGGGGGCACACAACCTAGTGATACACCAGCCAGGGAAGCCAAAGGAGTGCTTGCACCACCACTCCTGAAACCCAAGGCAGCACAGCTCACAGCTCCAGGATAGACCCCTTTCCTCTGCTTAAGGAGAGGAGACTGAAGAGTAAAGAGGACTTTGTCTTGCAACTTAGATATCCCTTCAGCCACAGTAGGATAGGGCAACAGGCTGAGTCCTGGGGACTCCATTCCGGGCCACAGCTTCTGGATGATATTACTAGACACACCCTGAGCCAAAATGTGATCTGTTGCCTTGGAGGGAAGAGCCTGGTCCTTGCAGGGTTACTTATTACTCATAACATTACCTGCTGACTAAAGAGCAATTGGGCCATGAATAAGAAGCAGCAGTAGCCAGATGGTACTGATATGGGCTTTGTGTGAGACTCAGATATGTGTTAGCTTTAGGTTAACCTGACACATTCCCAGCTATAGTAACTATGGGGAAGAACTCCTTCTGCTTGAGAAATGGAGAGGTAAGAGTAAAGGGAACTTTGTTTTGCAGCATAGGTACCAGCTTGGCCACAGTAGGATGGAGCACCAAACGGGCAATTGGAATCCTTGATTCCAGGCCTTGCCTCCTGGATAACATTTCTGAACCTACCCTGGGCCACAGGGGAGCCCACTGCCCTGAAGAGAGAGTCCCAGATATGGCAGCATTCATCACAAGATGACCGAAGAGCCCTTGGGCCATGGGTGAACATCAGTCATCTCCAAGCAGTATTTGCCACAAGCCTGGGATGGTGGTGGTCTCTTCTTGTGGAAAGGATATAGAAAATTGGGAAGGAGCTCCTTCTGTGCTTTCGGTGCCACGTCAGCCGCAATAGAACAGAAGAGCAGGTAGACTCCAAAGGTTTCCAACTCCAGGCCCTAACTCCTCCACAGCATATCTGGATCTACCCAGCACCAGGGGGAGTTTACCACTGAAGTGGAGGACACAAGCCTGGCTGGCTTCATTCACCACATGCTGACTGTAGAGCCCTAGGTTCTCAAACATAGGTGGTAGACAGCAGTGGTTAACGCAGGCCTTGGTGAGAACCAGTGCTGTGCTGGCTTCAGGCCTAACTCAAGATAGTCCCAATGGCGGTGACCACCGCAGTGTATGTGTCATCCCTCCCCCAGCTCCAGACAGCCCACCATGGAGAGAAACTCCATTTGTTTGGGAGAAAGTAAGAGAAGAGAACAAGAATCTCTGCCTGGTAATCCAGATAATTCTTCCATATCTTATCCAAGACCACCAAGGTGGTATCCCTATGAGTACGAAAGAGCCACAGCATTACTGGTCTTGGGCTTCCCCCTAAGGTAGATATGACTGCAATGACCAAAAACTTATATTACTACTCCCAAATCCCTTCAAGTATAAGTGTAAAAAGAGCCTTCTCAAGAATAAGTGCCTTCTCAAGAATAAGTGCCTTCTCAAGAATAAGTGTAAAAAGCCCAGCAGTGAAGGCTATAATAAATACCCAACTCTTCAATGCTCAGACATCAGCGAACATCCACAAGCACCAGAAACATCCAGGAAAACATGACCTCACCAAACAGGCCAAATAAGACACCAGGGACCAATCTTGGACAAACAAAGCTATGTAACCTTTCAGAGAATTCAAAATAACTGTTTTGACAAAACTCAGTAAAATTCAAGATAGCACAGAGAAGAAATTTAGAATTCTATAAGATAAATTTAACAAAGAGATTAAAATAACTGACAAGAATCAAGTATGAACTCTAGAGCTGACAAATGCAAATGATATTCTAAAAAATGCATCAGAGTCTTTTTAATGGCAGAATTGACCAAGGAAAAAAAAGTATTGGTAAATTTGAAGATAGGCTAATTGAAAATACACAGAGGATAAAAAAGAAAAAAAATTGTAAAATAATGAAACATATCTACAAAATCTAGAAAACAGCCCCAAAAGAGCAAATCTAAAAGTTATTGACCTTAAAGAGGAGGTAGAGAAAGAGATAGTGGTAAAAAGTTTATTCAAAGGGATAATAACAGAGAAGTTCTCAAACCTAGAGAAAGAGATCAATATTTAGGTACAAGAAGATTTTACAGAACACCAAGAAAAATTAACCCAAATAAGACTATCTCAAGACATTTAATAAGTAAATTCCCAAAAGTCAAGAAAAAATAAAGGATTCTAAAAGCAGCAAGAGAAAAGAAACAAATAACATACAATAGAGTTCCGGTATGTCCAGCAGCAGTCTTCTCAGTGGAAACCTTACAGTCCAGGAAAGAGGGGTATGACATATTTAAAGTGATGAAGGAAAAAAAGTCTTTCATCCTAGAAAAGTATATCCAGTGAAAATATCCTTCAAACATGAAGGAGAAATAAAGACCCCAGAGAAACAGAAGCTGAGGGATTTCATCAACACCAAAACTTTCTTACAAGAAATGCTACAAGGAGTTCTTTGATCTCAAGGAAAAGAATGTTAACGAGCAAAGAAATCATCTAAATTTATAAAGTACATGAAAAAACACAGAATATTATTATACTGTAATTGTTATGTATAAACTATGCATATATTGAGTAGAAAGACTAAAAGATGAACATATCAAAAAAATTACAACAACTTTTCAAGACATAGGCAGTATAATAAGATGTAAATAAAAACAACAAAAAGTTAAAAAGCCAGGGGACAATGTGCGAGTTTTTATTAGTTTTTTTCTTTGTGTGGTAATTTGTTTGTTTATGCAATCAGTGTTATCATAATTTTAAAATAATGGGTTATAAAATATTATTTGCAAGATTCATAGTAATATCAAATAAAAAATACAACAAACACACAAAAAATAAAAGGCAAGAAATTAAAACACACTAGTAGAGAAAATGACCTTCACTACACAGAACAGAGGAAGGAAGGAATGAAGGAAGACAGACAACAAAATAACCAGTAAACAAATAGCAAACTGGCATGAGTAACTTATTACTTATCGATTATAACATTGAGAGTAAGTGAATTAAACTCCCCAATCAAAAGACAGGTGGCTAAATGAATAAAAAACAAGACCCAACAATCTGTTGCATGCAAGAAACACACTTCAGCTATAAAGATTCACATAGACTGCAAATAAAGGATGGAAAAAGATATTCCATGTCAATGGAAACCAGAAAAAAGCAGGAGTAGTATACTTGTATCAGACAAAATAAATTTCAAGACAAAACATAAAAAGAGACAAAAAGGTCATTATATAATAATAAAGGGTTCAATTCAAAAGAGGATAAAACATCCAAATATATAACATAAATATTATTTGAACTGAAGAGAGAAATATACTCCAATACGATAATGGCTGGAGACTTCAACACCCCATTTTCAGCGTTAAACAGATGACTCAGAAAATCAACCAAGAAACATTGGACTTAATCTGCACTACAGATCAAATGGAACTGATAGATAATTAAAAAACATTTCATCCAGTGGCTACAGAATACACATTGTTCTTCTCACAAAATGGGTCATTCTCAAGGATAACTATATGTTAAGCCACATAAAAATCTTTACAAATTCAAAAGAAATTAAAATTATATCAAGTGTCTTCTCTGACCATAAAGGAATAAAACTAGAAATCAATAACAAGAGGAATTTTGGAAACTATGCAAACACATGGGAATTAAACAATACACCCGTGAATGACTACTGAGTCAATGAAGAAATTAAGCAGAAATTTAAAACATATTTTGAACCAAGTGATAATGGAAACACAACATACTGAAACCTGTGGGATACAGCAAAAGCAGTACAAAGTGGGAAGTTTATAGCTATAAGTGCATATACCGAAAAATAGAAAAACTTCAAATGAACAACCTAATGATGCATCTTAAAGAATCAGGAAAGCAAGAGCAAACTGAAACCTAAATTGGTAGAAGAAAAGAAATAATAAAAATCAGAGCAGAAATAAATGAAATTGAAATGAAGAAAACAATACAAAAGATCAAGGAACAGAGAAGTTGCTTTTTTGAAAAGATAAACAAAACTGACAAACCTGTAGCCAGACTGTTAGGTTAGTGCAAAAGTAATTGTGGTTTTTGCCATTAAATGAAAAATATAGAGAAGACCCAAATGAATAAGATCAGAGATGTAAAATGAAACATTACAACCTTTCAAAGGATCATTAGTGGCTACTATCGGTGACTATGTACCAATAAATTAGAAATCCTGGAAGAAATTGATAATTTCCTGGACACATAAAACAAGATGGAAGCATGAAAAAATCAGTAACCCAAACAGATCAATAACAAATAATGAGATTGAAGGTGTGATAAAAAATCTCCCCAAAAAGAAAAGCCCAGGACCCAATGGTTTCACTGTCAAATTCTGCCAAACATTTAGAGAAGGACTAATGCCAACCTTATGCAAACTATTCTGAAAAATAGAAGAGGGAATACTTCCAAACTCATTCTATGAAGCCAGTATTACCTGATAACAAAACCGAACAAAGACATATCCAAAAAAGAAAACTATATACCAATATTCGTGATGAAAATTGATGCAAATATTCTCATAGCAAACTAAATTCTCATGCTAGCAAACTAAATTCCACAAAACATTTAAAAACACATCTTGACCAAATGAGATTTATCCCAGGGATGCAAAGATGATCCAGCATGCACAAATAAATCTATGTGATACATCATATCAACAGAATGAAGGACAAAAATCATTTGATCATTTCAACTGAAGGCTGAGAAACCATTTGATAAAATTTAACATCCCTTCATGATAATAACCCACAAAAACCTGGTTATAGAAGGAATATACCTGAACACAACAAAAGCCATATATGACAGAACCACAGCTAGTATCATGCTGAATGAGGAAAAACTAAAAGCCTTTTTTTCTAAGATCTGGAACACAAGAATGCCCACTTTCACCGCTGTTATGCAACATAGACTGAATGCCTTTGCTACATTAATCAGACAAGAGAAAGAAATAAAAGGCATCCAAATTGGAAGACAATAAGTCAAATTATCCTTGTTTACAGATAATATGATTTTATATTTGAAAAAATCTAAAGACCCTACCAAAAAACTATTAGAACAAATGTAGTAAAGTTGCAGGATACAAAATCAACATACAAAAATTAGTAGAATTTCTATATGCCAACAGTGAACAATCTGAAGAAGAAATCAAGAAAGTAATCACTTTTAAATAGCTATAAATAAAATTAAATATCTAAGAGTTAACTGACTAAATAAAAGATCTCTACAATGAAAACTATAAAATATTGATGAAAGAAATTGAAGAGGACACACAACATGGAAAAATATCCTATATTTATGGAATGGAAGAATCAATATTGTTAAAATTTTCATACTACCCAAAGCAATCTTCAGATTGAATGCAATCCATATTAAAATACCAATGACATTCTTCACAAAAATAGGAAAACTAATCCTAAAATGTATACAAAACCACAACAGACCCAGAATAGTCAAAGCTATTGTTAGCAAAAAGATCAAAACTGGATGAATCACATACCTGACCTGAAATTATACTACAGAGCTATAGTAAACAAACCAGCATGGTACTGGTACAAAAACAGAGACATAGACCAGTGGAACAGAATAGAGAACCCAGAAACAAATCCACAGGCGTACAGTGAGACCAGTTTTAACAAAGTTGCCAAGAATCTACATTGGGAAAATGACAGTCTCCTCAATAAATCATGCTGGGAAAACTGGATATCCATGTGCAAAAGAATGATACTAAACCCCTATCTCTTGCCATATAGAAACATTAAATCAAAATGGGTTAAAGAATAAATCTAACACCTCAAACTCTAAAACTAGTAAAAGAGACCATTGGGGAAACTCTCCAAGACATTGGACTGGACAAAGATTTCTTGAGTAATACATCACAAGCACACACAACCAAAGCAAAAATGAACAGAAATAACATCATTTAAAAGCTTCTGCACAGCAAAGGAAACAATCAACAAAGTGAAGATACAATTAACAGAATGGGAGAAAATATTTGTAAACAATCCATCTGACAAGGGATTAATACCCTTGTATTAATATATCCAAGGGTATATATATATATGGATCTCAAACAACTCTATAGAAAAAAATCTAATAATCCAATTAAAACATAGGCAAAATATCTAAATAGACATTCTTTGAAAGAGGATATACAAATGACAAACAGACATATGAAAATGTGCTCAATGTCACTGATTATTAGAGAAATGAAAATTGAAACTACAATGAAATATCGTCTCACCCCAGTTTAACATGGCTTTTATCCAAAAGACACGCAATAACAAATGATGGTGAGGATATGGAGGAAAGGGAACCTGACTAAGCTGTTGGTGAATGTATAAATTAGTACAACCACTTTGCAGAACAGTTTGAAGGTTCCTCAAAGTCTAAAAATAGAACAACCATATGATACAGCAGTCCCACTCATATACCCCCAAAAGTCTGCATTCCCATTTTATTGTGGCACTATTCACAATAGCCACCATTTGGAAGCAACCCTAAGTGTCCATGAACAGAGGAATGGATAAAGAAAATGTGGTACACATACATAATGGAGTGTAATTCAGCTGTCATAAAGAATGTCATTTGCAACAACATGGATGGAACTGGAGATCACTATGTTAAATAAAATAAGCCAGGCACAGAAAGAGAAACATCGCATGGTCTCGCTTATTTGTGAGAGCTAAAACCTAAAACAATAAAACTCATGGTAATAGGAGGGCTGTTTATCAGACGCAGAGAAGGGTAATGGTGGGGAGAAGTGGAGATGGTTAATGGGTGCAAAAATATAGTTAGACCAAAATATAGTTAGAATGAATGAATAAGAACTAGTATTTGATAGCATAACAGAGTGACTACAGTTAACAATAATTTATTGTATATTTTAAATAAGAGTATAATTGTATTGTTTGTAACACAAAGGAAGAATAAATGCTAGAGATAATGAATTCCCCAGTTATCCTGATGTAATTATTATGCATTGTATTCCTGTATCAAAGTATCTAACATACCCCATAAATATATACACTTAGTATGTACCCACAAAATTTAAAAATTAAAAATATTTTGTAAAAGAAAGGTAAAGGAGCATGAGACTTGTTTCAGATTTAGGAAAACTAGATGATGAACGAATAATGAAATTTACTTACCAGGGGAACTAAGAAATAGTATTCCTAGCATGGAAAACCTATGACTGTAAACAAATTACTTCACTACCTTCTAGTTGTCTCCTCAGTAAAATAAATATAGTTTTCTTTCCTCAAAAAAGATAACGTAGCAGGATGAGCCTAAGGAAGATTTCTTTTTACTAAAAGTGAGGAAGGAGGCTGAAGCCAAAAGACATAATGAAAGTAATGCAAAACTAGAGGCAGACATCCGTGAATGGTGATCTCAGGAAGTTTGTCAGATTTTAACAGATTCGTGAAAATGGAATTTAGGAGATTATTTACAAAAGTGCCTTATATCCTACTGTTTGGATGTAAAACATAATTCAATAGAAATAAAATATAATTTGTGTTGAATAAGCCAAAATTGAATCAATTAATGTCTGTAGAGATTTCTAGGATACCTTATTGACAATAAGGTATGAAAAGGGAAATCTGAAAAATGTATCAAATTCCAGAAATTCAGTACATGATTTGAAGTTTCACAAACTAACAAAATAAATTTTATATTTTTATTTTATGGTTTGAAACAGCAGTTCTTACAGGGTATCTCAATCAAAGCACAGTGGGATGCTGAGTTAAATATAGCAATCGTCAAACATCCAAATGTTGTGTTGATATAAATTTAACTTCTCAGTATCCCAAGATATATACCATTTGTCTCATCTCATCTTCAGTCTGTAAACTACAGATCTTTTTACTCAAGTACATCCACTCTCTCGACTCACTGGACTCCTTTAAACATTCTCTCATTTGGGAAGTTAAAAGCTTCACCCAATTTTTTAATTTGTACCTAAAATTGAGGAGTAGTAACAATGGCTAGAAACGATCTTTCTAATATAACATCTAAATTCCTGCTGAGTAATGAAGGGATGATAATCAAAACACATTTGTGAATAATCGGTGCAATGAAAAAATTATTTTGAAATAATTAAACTCTTTTTTTTTTTTTTTTTGAGATGGAGTTTTGCTCTTGTTGCCCCGGCTGGAGTGCAATGGCACAATCTTGACTCACTGCAACCTCCGCCTCTTGGGTTCAAGTGATTCTCCTGCCTCAGCCTCCCGAGTAGCTGGGATTACAGGTGCCTGCCACCACGTCCAGCTAATTTTTGTATTTTTAGTAGAGACGGGGTTTCACCACATTGGCCAGGCTGTTCTTGAACTCCTAACCTCAGGTGATCCACCCATCTCGGCCTCCCAAAGTGCTGGAATTACAGGCATGAGCCACCGTGCCCAGCCTAAACTATATTTTTAGAGACGTGTATTTTCATTCTCCCAGTAATTCATGTTCTCCTAAAGATATTTCAGCATTCAGTAACCCAGAGAGAAGGGATAAGGGTTATGAGCTTTGAAAAAAAGAACATAAGATACAGTGAAGTCCCAGGCATTTAGGAATGAGAAATAAGTTCTCTCTGATTCCAAAGTAAAGAGGAAGAAAGTCAGGTGGTTCACTATGTGTTCTGACTTGCCCCTTCAGAGTGAAAATAGAGTGAGGGCTGACAGCAAAATGGTCTCATTCCCTGGCTCTCTGCACATGGGTTGCCTGCATCACAGTTTAACAATAGCCTTGTGTCTAATGGGAGGACCTGATTAAGCACCTCTGAACCTGTGAAGGTTAATTTTATGTGTCAAACTTGACTGGCCAAAGGGTGCCCAGAGTACACATTGTTTCTGGCTATGTCTGTGAGGATGTTTTCAGGTGAGATTAGCATTTGTTATTGTGGTGGTTGTTTTAATTGACAAATAATAATTGTGTATATTATGGGATACAAAGTAATGTTTTGATCTACATATACATTATAGAGTCAATGAAGCTAATTAACATATCCATAATCTCACCAGTTTAACGTTTTGGTGTTGAGAATATTAAAAATTTATTCTTTCAGCAATTTAAAAATATACAGTATATTATTAAATTAACTATGGTCACCATGCAGTGCAATCGGTCACTAATACTCATATTTTCCCTTTCCCCATCATTTCGCCTCCCATCCTGATAACCAACCGCCTTTGAGATTAGCATTAGAATGAGTAAATTCAGTAAAGTAGAATGTCTTCCTCAATGCAGTTAAGTGTCATCCAATCCTTTGAGGGCCTGAATAGAACAAAAGACAAAGAAAAGAGACATTTTTCCCTTTCTTCCTCCCTCACAGCTTTTACTAAGACAGCTCACGTCATCTTCTGCCATCAGACTGGGATTTACACCATAGTCTTCCCTGGTTTTCAAGATCAGACAATTATGACAGCTTTCCTGAGTTTCCTGCTTTCAGATGGCAGATTATAGACTATCTCAGCCTCCATAATTACATGAGTCAATTCTTTAAAATGAATCTACCTATCTATCCAACATTCTCGGTTTTTTGGGTTTTTTTGTTTTTTGAGATGGAGTGTTACTCAGGCTGGAGTGCAGTGGCTTATCTCGGCTCACTGCAACAACTGCCTCCCTAGTTCAAGCAATTATCCTGCCTCCCTGAGGTAACTGGCACTACAGGGGCACACCACCATGCCCAGCTAAATGTTTTTATTATTGGTAGAGACAGGGTTTCACCATGTTGGTAAGGCTGGTCTCGAACTCCTAACCTCAGGTAATCTGCCTGCCTCGGCCTCCCAAAGTGCTGAGATTATAAGCATGACCCAATGCGCTCGGCCCCAACGATCTATTATATACCTATCTAATGATCTATCAATTCATATCCATCTGTCTCCTATCAGTTCTGTTTGACGGAGTCTTGCTCTTGTCACCCAGTCTGGAGTGCAGTGGTGCCATCTTGGTTCACTACAAGCTGCGCCTCCCAGGTTCACGCCATTCTCCTGCTCAGCCTCCCAAGTAGCTGGGACTACAGGAGCCCACCACCATGCCTGGCTAATTTTTTGTATTTTTAGTAGAGACAGGGTTTCCCCGTGTTAGCCGGGATGGTCTCGATCTCCTGACCTCATGATCCACCTGCCTCAGCCTCCCAGAGTGCTGGAATTACAGGTGTAAGTTACCGTGCCCAGCCTGGTTCTATCTGTCTGGAAAATTCTTATGTATATGGAACCTCTCTCTACTCCTACTTCCAAGAAAGGGATGCACTTTCCTAAATAGGGCACAGGAGGACTTAATGTGTAAATCAACATACTTGCAATGTATTCATGGAGAGCTGCAATACAAACAATAAGGGAGATGTGACCTAGTCAGCAAGAAAAAGCAACCTGGCCTCAAGGCAAAGAATTCACTATATCCACTATAGACGGAGCTCTCAGAGAATACTCCTGGCCAGCTACCAGAGACAGTGACTTGTGGTAACCTGGAGGGCAGTCTGAGCATCTGTCCATGGGACTGTGGCTGCCTTCCCATCCTCTGGGCAATCAGACAATTCTTCTCACATACTTCTACTTCATGTTGGGGAAGTTGGGTGAAAATGATCCAATACTTGAGCTTGAGACACATCTATCTTGGTGTTTCTTTAGCACCTCAAACTTAATGGAAAAGAAATCTGTAATTGTTAGAATAGGTAAGTAGTCAAATATAAGAAGGGCAAGAGAGAGCCCCCCTCCCCACCCAACTCCCCACCCTGCCTCAAGGAATGTCAGGTGACCATCAGGCGATGGTCAGGTGGTTGGTTAAACTTTCTCTCCAAAATAATAATTGGTTGCAACCTGTGCCAGGGAAAGGCAGTCTCCCAATAGAAAACATCTGAAATCGGTGACCAGTAGCTTCTTGATAAGATCATAAGATCTCAGAATTTGGGTAAGCAGGCTTAAGCATGCACACTAAGAGGCAAAATGGTGGAGTTTTGACTGGTGTGTGAACTTCCTCTAGGAATGCTCAACTGGTAAGGGGAGAACATCTCAAGTGAGCATACAGGTAGCTTCAGTAAACGTACTGCACATGCAGCCTCTCCTAAGCGCTGGCATGCCACTGCACACGCAGAATGTCAATGTATAAAATCCCAAGTCAAAGGTCAAACCAGGCACTTGATTCTCTCAAGTTGCCTGCTTGGCCCTCATCCAAGTGTGCTTTACTTCCTTTAATTCCTACTCTAAAACTTTTTAATAAACTTGCATTCCTACTCTGAAACTTGTCCCAGTCTCTGCCTCTGCTTTCTGCCCCTTTGGTCAAATTCTTTCTTCTGAGAGTCAAGAATTGAGGTTGTTGCAGACCCATATGGATTTGCCACCGCTCACATAATGTCCCTCAGCAAACATCTTTTGTCATTTCCTACTTTAGTAAATAACCCAATTAAACCAGAAGTCGGATGGTCATTCTTGATATGGTCTTCTCTCTCATTTCCTGCCTGTCATATATCATCAGTTGCATTTGATTTTACCTGGAAGTTTCCTCAAGCCCATCCGCTTCTCTCCATCTCACCCCAGTCACCATCATCTCTTCTTTGAGTTGATAGCTTAGTCTTTTAAGGAAGAATGAGTCAGCATGGCTTCCATTATATTCAGGGCAAGGGTGTAGTGGATAAATACAAACTATGAAGCCAGATGGCCACAGCTCTGCCTTTTAGTAATGGGATGACTTCAGACAAGTGACTAAGTCTCTGAACCAGTTTTTCTACCAGAGAAATGGAAGATAATAAGAGTACACACCATATATAGTTGTGGCAAGAATGAAAAGTGCTAGTGTGTGAAAATGCTTAAAATAGTTCTGGCACATAGGAAGTGCAATAGCAATGTCTTTCTTTCTTTCTTTTTAATTCTAATTTTTTTATGTGGCCTGTTTCGAAGCCTGCTGCTCAGTTTAATTTTATGCCAGGCTCCGTCTCACCTACTTGTCGCCTGTCACTCTGAGTTCTTTTCACCCTCTCCTCTACTGCAAGCATCTTTCACTCACAGTACCTGTTCACTGGCCACGTGTTCTGCCCAGGAGACTTCATCCCCCACTACTGGTAAGATTGGCTGGATTTGTATTCCTATTTGCAGCTTAAAGTTCTCACAGAAAAGCTGTCTGAAACCATCCAATCTAAATTAAATTTCTCAAGTCTATCCTGTAGCTTGCATTTAAAAAAATAAGTCATTTCTTTTGGAATCATTTTAGATGTATTTAAAAGAAAGAATAAGATTGTTCCCATATAACCCTCACCATACCCATAATATATTTATCAAAAACTTTTGGTTATATAGATGAGAGTTTTCTATACTGCCCATGCTGGCCTCAAACGCCTAGCCTCACCTCCTTATGCGCCAGGACAACAGGTGTTTGCCACCACAGCTCCCTATCAAACACTTTAAAAACTTACTATCAGCGAAACTCCAGGCTTCATTGGGATTCTGTCAATTTCCCCACTGATGCCGTTTTTCTCTGTACCAGGATTCAAACCAGGTTACCATATTATATTTAGTCATTATGTTTTCTTTCCTTACTCTGAACTGTGACAGCTTTTTTTTTTTTTTTGTCTTGATTTTCACAATTTTAGCAGTTTGGAGGAGTACTGGTGACATATTTTGTGGAATGTCCCTCAATTTTAGTTTGTCTGATGTTTTTTTCATTATTAAACTGGGATCATAGATTTATTGAAAGGAGATCATAACAGGCTGAATAGAATCCTAGCAAAATTCACATTCACCCGGAACCTGTGAGTTGGATCTTTACTCGCAAATAGGGTCCTGGCAGGATCTTTGTATTCAGTTAAGATGAGGTCACACTGAATTAGAGTAGACTCTAAATTCAACAAATGGTGTTCTTATAAGTAGAGGAAAATTTAGCCATATAGATGTCCCCAAAAGGGGGAACATCATATGATGTCATACACCAGGACTGGATGATGCTGCTGCAAGCCAAGGGGCATAAGAACGACCAGCAACCACCAGAAGCTGGGAGAGGCAAGGAAGGTTTCTCCTCTAGGGCCTTCAGAGGGAGCAGGGTCCTGCGACACTGGGATTTTAGGCTTCTCGCCTCCAGAACCGTGAGAAATAACATTCCTGTTATTTCAGATGACCTAGTTTGTGATCATTTGTTATGGCAGCCCTAGGTAACTAATACAAAGACTACAACAGTATAAGCCCTTCTCCTCACAGTTTCAAAGTTGTATTGCTTCCACATTGCTGTCTATCCTATTGATTAGAAGGAAGTTATTCAAGAGTAGGAGTTTACACAAGAGCATTTATGTGAAAATGTGAGAACACTTAGGGGTCATCTAAGATCTACCAGTCACAACATTTCACCAGTCATTCTCATTTTAATCATTCTAATCACTGTGCAGTATTATTTCATTATGTTAATTTTACTTTTACTGAAGAATAATAAGTGCTTATCGGCAACTTTTATATCTTGTTTTGTGAAATTTCTGTTTGGATATTTTACCCAATTTTTAAAATTTGAAACTCAGTTTCTGACTGCTAAGAATTCTTTATTTAAAAAAAAAAATTATTTGTGTATTATGTATACAAACCCTTGGTCAGATACATGTGTAACAAATATTGTCTCCACATCTGGGGCTTCCCTGTTTGCTTTCTTAACCATAGCTCTTGAAAAACAGAAGTTTCTAATTGTGATCAAGTCTAACATATCATTTTGTTTGTTTGTTTTTCTGCTCGAGCTTTTAATGTTTTGTCACGAAATCTTTGGCCACCCTAAATTTGAAAATATAATCTTTGGAAAGTTTTATGCTTGTAAGTGTTATCTTATGTCCATGGATCATCATGAGACACATTACAAGTGAATTTTTGTGCATGCTATGAAGTAAGGGTGAAACTTTATGTTCTACCCTAAAAGATATTCAGTGGATGATCCAGCATCCCTGTATTTTGTTTATTTTAATAAACAAACATTTATTAAGAAATAAAATCATTTATTGAAAATATTACATTTTCACCATAGAATTATCTCAGCACCTTTGTCAAAAATCAGTTTACTATATAGGCATGAACCAATCTAGACAATACATTCTGTCTATCAATCTACTTGTCTATTTTATGCTAATACCACAATGATTTTGGTTTATAACAAGTCTTAGCATTATTAAGACAAGCTAATGAAGCATAAGCCTTCCTGTTTGGGTTTTTTTTTTGTTTTTTGTTTTTTTTTGAGACGGAATCTGGCTCTGTTGCCCAGGCTGGAGTGCAGTGGCCGGATCTCAGCTCACTGCAAGCTCCACCTCCCAGGTTCACGCCATTCTCCTGCCTCAGCCTCCCGAGTAGCTGGGACTACAGGTGCCTGCCACCACGCCCGGCTAATTTTTTGTATTTTTAGTAGAGACAGAGTTTCACCGTGTTGGCCAGGATGGTCTCGATCTCCTGACCTCCTCATCCACCCGTCTCGGCCTCCCAAAGTGCTGAGATTACAGGCGTGAGCCACCGCGCCTGGCGTTTGGGTTTTTTTTTTTACAAAGTTATTTCTGCTCTTCCAGGTACTTTGCATTTTCACATAAGTTTTGAATTTGTTTGTGGATTTCTATCCAGAAAATCTGTCGTAGTTTCATTGAGATTTCATTGAATTTGTCAATAATATTTTTGTTGTTGTTGTTTTAAGATAGTCCCACTTTGTCAACCAGGCTGGAACGCAGTGGCACGATCTTGGCTCACTGCAACCTCTGCCTCCCCTGGTTCAAGCAATTCTCATGCCTCAACCTCTCCAGTAGCTGGGATTACAGGTGCCCACCACCACGCCCACCTATTTTTTTGTATTTTTAGTAAAGATGGGGTTTTGCCATGTTGGCCAGGCTCATCTGAAACTCCTGACCTCATGTGATCTGCCCGTCTTGGCCTCCCAAAGTGTTAGGATTACAGGTGCAAGCCATCACCCCTGGCCCAATAATATTTTTGTACATTAAAATGTTTTCATGAGTTTTAGATTTGCTTGATACTTTACAAATACGTTTTTTTAAATTTTATTTTTTTAATTGACACATAATAATTGTACATATTTGTAGGGTACATGGTGATGTTTCCATACATATAATGTATGGTGATTAGATCAGGATAATTAGCATATCCACCATCTCAATCATTTGTCATTTGTTTGTGTTAGGAACATTAAATATCCTCCTTCTAGCTATTTAAAACAACAAATTATTGTTAACTGTACTCATCCAACAGTGGTATAGAATACTGGAACTTATTCCTTCCATCTAGTTGTAATTTTGTATCCTTTAACATATCTCCCCCTATCCTCTCCCTTCCTCCTACCCTTCCCAGCCCCTGGTATCCTCTGCTGTACTTTTCACTCCTATGAGATCAACTTGTTTGAGCTTGCACATCTGAGTGAGAACATGTAGTGTTTAATTTCTGTCCCTGGCTTATTTCACTTAACATGACATCCTCCAGTTCCATCCATGTTGCCACAAATGACAACATTTAATTACTTTTTATGGCTGAACAGTACTCCACTGTGTACATACACCACATTTTCTTTATCCAGTCATCTGCTGTTGAACACCTAGGTTCATTTCCATATCTTGGCTACTGTGAATACTGCTCCGATAAACATGGGGTGCAGATGCCTCTTAGGCACACTAGTTTCCTTTCCTTTGGATGAATGCCCAGGAGTGGGATTGCTGGACCCATATGGTAATTCTATCTGTAGTTTTCTGAGGAATGTCCATACTGTTCTCCAAATTACCCATACTAGTTTACATTCCCATCGAAAGCATATGAGTTCCCTTTTCTCCGTATTCTCACCACCATTTGTTTCTGATAATATTTTTTGCTTCTTATAATAACCGTCCTAACTGGAGTGAGCTGATACTCAGTTGTGCCTTTGACTTGCAGCTCCCTGATGTTGAGCATTTTTTCATATACGTATTGGCCGTTCACGTGTCTTCTTTTCAGAAATGTCTGTTCAGATCCTTTCTCCATTTTTTTTTTTTTTAATTCTTCAGCTAAAAGAGCGGAAGAGGTGATTTATTATAGGGTTGTTACACTCGGCCATAAATAAACACAGAAATAGTCCAGAATGTCACAAGTCCAGGGCAGAGGACCAACATGGGCAGCTTTGTTTATGAGCAAGGTGGGCCTCAGAGGCGATCGGCGATCAGAGGGCGATGAAGTTCTAGATCCATTGAGACAAGCTCTAGACAGTAGCATGCAGTCCCACAGCTTGTACCAGCATCCCCAGCGCCTGGTATTCCACGTTTCTGCTCCTGTGGCCTCCACGATGCAACAAGCTAGCGGTTTACTTGGACCTCTGCCTCATCTTTCTTCTTTTGCGCTTCAGCCTGCGCATTCGCTTCTTCCTCCACTTGGCTCTCATGGCGCAGAGATTTCCAAGAAAATGGTGCTAAGGCCGAGAGAAAGCTGAGGTTCCGTCTAGGGCTATTTAATGGAGCGCCCCTTTGTCCATTTTTCAATCACAAATGATTTTAACATTCATCTTTGAAAGCAAAACATATAAAATAGCTTCAGATTTCTAAAACAATGACTAATATAGGGAGATATTGATCCATTTATCAAAACATATTTTAATAAATTGAATTAAATAATATGGCTAATAAAGACTAATATAAGAAGACAAAAACAGAAATAAAATATAGACTAATAAAGATAAGTCTGAAATAAACACTAACAAAAATGTTTACCCCGTTCTCAAAACCCATTATAATAAAATTAAATAATAGTATACTAGTGCAAGACCTATAGAGGTAATTAATCTGGAAATATAGCAACAAATAAGTTGCTATTTAATTTTAAAATGCTGAACCAGAAAAATTAGTTGTCCAAGTAATGAAACGACTAATTGTACCTATTATTAATGCTACTCTAGATGAAAGTATGTTAATATTCCAAATTCTACATGGTGCAAATATGTTTCAAAAATGATAAACTGAGAAATATCTATCCAATCTTATCACTGGTAAAATATTAAGCACTCTCATATATATGTATTAAAAAGATCAATTCCAAAGAGAAATGTAGCCAAGGAACATGAATAAATAACTCATAAAGAAGTAAATATAACTCAATTGTCCAATAAATATTCAACATGTATTAACCACATTAATGAATCAATTCCAATAAAAGCAATAATGAAATACTTTAGCTTTGTAACTGATCATTGAATGAGAAAAAGTAACTCTGTAGTTTAGGAATTTGTTATTTCGACGTGAAAACCAGTTCTGTAGTAATTTGCAAATTTTTGCAAGCTTTAAAAAAGGCAGTTTTATAATATATGCCAATTTTAAAATGTGCATATCATTTGCTTCAGCTGCTTCTGGTCAGTGACCATATCCTAAGATGATAATGTAGAAAGGTGTGTGTGTGCTTGTATACACACAGATACATACACACATAAGGATTGTCAATGAAGAGCTGTCTATAATATCAAATAAATGTCCACATTCGAAAAGTTCATCCATAGGACATTAAAGAAATTAAGTATAGCCATACAAAGGGTGAATAGTTTACCATTTTAAAATAGTTGAATTTATATGGTAATTCATATAATAAAGGACCACATCTTATGTTCGAATAAAATAAAAGGCTCTTGAAAAATTACATGCCTAATAAGATCCTTTTTAATTTATGCAATTGCATAAAAAGGACATTTAAAATCAAGTTATAATCATTTTATCTTTCCTTGTGGGATTTGGTTTGATTTTTACCTCTTTTTTCAGTATTTTAATTGCCTAAAATTTTAAGTAATTAATTAATGATAAGTAAAACAACAGGTGAGGAATATGAAAATAAATTTACAGATTAAATACACAAGATGTGTTAATGGCCAATGCGTGTATAAAAAGATATTCAACCTCAGTATTTATAAAGAAAGTATGTATTTCAAGAAAACATGGTGTATAGTTTTCTTTCATTATTTTTCTTTCAAAAATTTTTAATGTGATGAAATTCATTATGGAACATGGTGATGGAAAGTGCATAATTTCATACATTGTTGGAAAAAGGCTTAAATAGATACTGATTTTCTTCTGGTTGGCAATGTCACATCTCTAGCAAAATCTGAGTATATGTGTCATTTGATTTAGCAAATCTCCTTCTAGGCATATATCCAAAGCAACTACTTGCAATGTGCACAACGACCTGTACAGCCACATTTCCTATGATGTTGTTTGCAATAGTAAAACCTTGGAGAGATACTAAATGGCTACTCTGAAATGAACTTAAAAGTCTACTGTACAAGCATATTGTGGACTACAAGGACAGTAGTTATAAAATAATAACTGAGTGCTACATGAATTGACAAGGAAATAGCTCTAAGTGAAATATCTACATGGAAAAGTAAGCTAAAAGAAATTAAGCAGTTTCTCATAATGTAATTAACAAAGGTAAAATATGTATTTTCTTCATTTTTATATGTTTACTAGGATACACAAAACATTGTTGAATGTTACTCTAATGTAGGAAATGCATAACAAATATTTTTAATGTGTAGCTCCCTCTCTATTTTAATGATTTTTCAAGAAAAATGTGATCCAATCTGTAAAATATGCCAATTACATAAAAAGAAAACAAATGATTGTTGGACAGAACTTTTCAAATGTCAAAAATGCTTTCACTTTCAGTGCACAATTGGATTTTTTGCAGAAGTGGATGAAGAGGCAGCTAGTCTAAGCTCCATGATAACAGAGAAAGCACTTGTCCTACTCATAGCTTTAGCTGTACTAGACAGCATTGGCAGAAAATTAAAAATATTTGCAAATTATTATACTTTCATATTTGCATGTTGCTAATAATTGTATATTGTACATTAATAAAATATTGTATAATATTAATATATAATATTATAATTTTATAGATTATATATTAATATTGGTATATAATATAAAGTATATATACTTTAATACATGTATATTAAAATTTAAAAACATTTGTAGATTATTGTAAATATCATAAGTATTTGTATATTATTATAAAGTTATTCACAAAAATGCATTGATTGGTTATGCCAGTTAACTATTTAATAAGTGGATCATTCAAGAGCCCAGTAAGAGTATTGACCTTGAGATAGCCAGCCTAGTACAAGAGGCAGAAGAAGAGTTTGTCACTGAAGGTTACATAATACTTCTGCCAGCAGGGAAATGCATTGTTTGTAGGATTTTCTCACATACTGGAATACTGTCATTTAAAATATACACTTATAGATATACATAATAATAACATCTTTTATAGTAGTGCCATACAAAGCATACTCATGAAACACTTTGATAACAGTTTTCCTCATGAAGGTTTGAGGTGTTGATACCCCTCTTTTAAAAGGTCTTAAAATGCAAAATCAATTGTTCAAAATTATGCAGATACAAACATTGGTAATAGTTTGAATCTTTTCAAAGTGTGGTAATTATAATTAGTAGCTAAAGGTTGGAAAGCAAAGACTTTTAAAAAATGTATATTACAAGTCCAATTGTTAAAATGGAACTAAGAAACTTTAACTTTTCTACAACGTAGTAGTTGAGAAAGGTTGCTTTGACAAAAGAGAGCTAAATAAAATGTTAATGAATAGTATGTTTCTAATTGTTATATAAAATACTAACTTTAAAATATGTAGGACAAATGTTATTGAATTTTAAAATTATATGTTAATAGCTAGGTATTAAACATTTATTCCTTTAATATATAGTTCAAAGTATTAATGTTGATAATAAACTAATTCCTTCATGGAACAAATTAATGTGACTTACGGAGTCCAAAGGTAAGTTTTGCCATCTCACATTCATTTCTTGGTAATGGATGGCTCAAAGATGGAAAAGAAAATGGAAAGGTCATAGGAAAATGTCTAAATAGCCCTATTTCACCACATCCTAATATCTGAACCAGTTGAAATTTAACGAATAAGAAGTCAAAATGGGGAGGAATATGTTGGTATTATTGTTCATAAAGCTTATAGTAGAGAGCATGGCTTGGCTGCAAATTAACACTAGGCTTCTTAATATTGTGCTATATTCAGCCTTTCTTGGGCACAGCTGGACAACCTAATGACCCCTAATAGTGGAAACTGCTCCTTATAAAACTGAATTCCTGGAGGAGAAAACAACTTCGCCAGCTGGTTCCCAGGGAGCTGATCTCTACCTTCATACCTTCTTCTACCAAACTCTAAGTGACTCTTCTTCCCATAGGTAAAAAGGTGCCAGAAGCCAGTATTGTTTAATAAAAATTTTATTGTATAGATATAATAAGGCTTAGAGAAAGCTAGGTCCCATTTTAACATTAGACAATATTCTTAATTATGTATAAATATGGGCTTTAACCTCTTCTATGTTTACTTGTTTTTTTTTTTTTGTATCCTCCTTGGAGAGGTAAACAGAACCATATCATGGCCATCTTGTTCTAACATTCGCAAAGCCCCACTGACCCCAAATTAACCAATTCATTCTTCTGCATCTCCCAGGAATTGCTATTTATTAATAATTATTTACTCCCAAAAGGTTCTCAAATGTATATCAATATATGTTGATGCTCTCTTCATTCAAGACAGAAAATGTGCTCTACATACTGTATCTTATGCCACATGGTTGTAGATGGCCTATCAGAGACCTGCTGCAAGGTTAAATGCTTCATAAAGATATTTTAATAAAACACAACTACATTAAAAAATGCCCAAATTTTTGATTCTATTATGTAATTATCACAGCCTCTTAAAGTGCTGAAAAATTCAAGGAAGTTAAAATCCAAAATAAAACTATCTCATTCTTATGAGGTAAACCCCAGAGTTTTAAAAAATGCATATCTTAAACAAACAATTCTGCCCCCATGCAACATGTTCTTCTTCTATTAACTCTTATCCAGCAACTCTCGTGATGCCTGAAGGGAGGTCCTGTTCCTGCAGCAACTGTAGTCTGGCCACATCTCAGTGGATGAGGGTGACTTTTTTATAATCTCAGAAGTTTTATTAGCTCAATGCCAAACCCAGATGCATTTTTCATTTTTTAAAGTGTCTAGGCTGCAGGGTGCTATGGATAGCACATTGGACTTCTAAAGTTTTAATGGGTGAACAGCGATTTCCCAATTCAGGACACAACTAACCACATTTAAAGGGTCTGACCTCCAATTCTGACAGCAGCTATCCCAAGGACTATCATAATCCCAGAACACAGCACTTAGTGTTATAAGTTGTAAGCTTATAATCTCTTGTTATGAGCTCTCTTATAGTTATAAGGGACCATAACAGAGATTTAGAGGTACTACTGATTACTGGAGGGGTAACTCAATTTGCAAAGAATTTGAAAAGTTGTTCACAATATTCCCTTGTTTTCCTTTTATGTCTGTAGTATCTGTAGAGATGTGCCCACTATCTTTATAATATTGATAATGGTTGTGCATTCTTTCCATATTCACTCAATGTATCTGGACAGAAGTTTATTAATTTTATTGATTGTTTCCAATAATCAGCCTTGGTTTCGTTTATTTTCTCTATTTTTTGTTCTGTCTTCTATTTTATAGACTTACAGTCTTTATTATTTCCTAATTTCTTCTTGTTTGGAGTTTATTTTGCTCTTCTTTCTCTAGTTCCTTAAGGTGTATCTTATTGATTTAAAACCTTTTTTGTTTTCTATTCTGAGCATTTGGCACAATAAACTTCCTTCTACAAACTGCTTATGTAGCATCCTACAAATTTTGAGTCTTTTTATTTTCATTCAGTTCAAAAAATTTCATGAGTTTCTTTCTGATGATCTAACACTTTATTCTGTGAGTTATTTAAAAATTTGTTATTTAATTTCCAAATATATGAGGGATTTTCTTTTATATTTTTCTACTCTTGATTTCTAATCAATTTCACTATAAGCAGAAAACATACACTCCATGATTTTATTTCTTTTAACTTTTCCAGGTTTGTCCTATGGTTCAGAATATGGACCTTAAATGATGAATTCTCTTTGTGCACTTAAAAAGAATGTTTATCCTAATATGTTGCTGTTCTAAAAATGTCAGTTCAGTCAAGCTATCTTCAAGTGTCATTGCAGTCTTTTATTCTCTTATGTACTTTCAACTTGTTTTGTGATTACCTGAGTGGAGTATTGAAGTCTCCAAATATAATCGTAGATTTGACTGCAGTTTTTTTCTTTCAGTGCCAGATGTATGTATCTTAAGGCTATTTTTGTTAGGTGCATACACATTATGATTGTATTCCTCCCTGGTAAATTAGCCCATTAATAGTATGGAATGATCTGTCATTTCCAATTATGTTTTTTGTTCTGAAGTCTGCTTCATCAGATACATAGCTATATCATCTTTTGATTACTGTTTGCAATGTTAATTTTCTGTTTTATATTTAAAATATATTTTTTTCTACATAATTGGGTCTTGATTTTTTTACCAAACCTAAAAATTGCTAACTTACATTGATACTTTTAGAACTTTTATATTTATGCAATTATGTTTGAAAAAGTGCTTATTAAATTTTTCATTTTTTTATTATATTTGAAAACTTGTAAATTATTATCTTTTCAAATATTTATCTTGTCCCTTTCTCTGTCTCTTATTCTTCTGAGACTTCAGAAGAATGTGTATTAAACCACTTTATATTGTCCCATAGCTCTTAGACACTCTGTTCTTGTTATCATTTTTAACTCTTTGTATCTTTGTATTTTAATTTGACATTTTCTATTGATATATCTTTAAATTCACAAGGATTCAATTGAATCAGCTGTTTACTAATTAAAGCAGTGTTGACTACAAATTCTTATAAAGCTCCCTCTCAGTTTATTTCTATCTTTACTAAGACAGGCCCATGTGTTGTTTATAGACATGTCACAGCAGTTTGCACACAAATCTTGTGCCAGGTAAAGTCTCCAGATTCCTCGGGCTATTTTATCACTACCCAGGACAGGTTTTCTGCTGCTGGCCTAAGGTTTCACATGCTCTGCCTGCTATATTTTTTAACAACCTACATATATCATCTAGACACTATAAAAACAGCCTCTTGGTTATATAAAAATAACTAATTATTTTATATTGTAACATTACAAGTTTCCTTACCCCAACATATCACTTGCTTAGATATTCTGGGTAAAAGGCAAATATTCAAATAGAAGCAACAACAAAAAAACAGCAGTGAGTATTGCACTCTATGAATGGTTATTTGAAGCCAAGGTCGAGAACTATTATGGTCTGTGTCTACACATGGAATACTGCCTACCTTGTCCACAGCAGAATCCTCAGTCTCTCTATATATATTTCATTAAAAAAAAAAAAAAAAAAACACTGTGTTGTCAATGTTGTTTGCCAACACAAAAGGTCCTAACACCTTCTGAATTGATTTTATTTTCTATAACTACAGAAACGTTTTCACAAAGTTTGTGGCATGGTCAAGAATTTCACTGTGGTGATATCAGCAGAGAGACAGAAAAGATAGCCCATTCTCATATCCTGATGCTGAAGTCATCAAGGAAGTATAATTTCCATTTTTCTCCAGAGTCCATGAGGAGCAAGTTGTGTGAAGAATTTAGGAAAAGTTTTCTTTCAGTGGAACCTGCAGAGGTAGAGGGAAGCACTCCAACTCTGTAACACAATATGAAATTCTGAAGACGGTCTCTTTTCTAGGTTTCTTCATGATAAAGAACTTCATAGATGTGACACCTGCAGTGTCCTGAGCTTCTGGCTGTCTTTGATGAAAACAAGGAAAGTGCAATGAAATGAGCTCTTGTCCAAGAGACACTGAGTTCCTTTCCCATCAGTGGACTCCCATAGTTTGAATCAGATAGGTAACAAAAGCAGGGACAGTTGACAGCCACTGCTTAAGGATGATCAGAAGACAGGACTGCAGCAGCCCCTTTACCTGACTTCAAAGGAGGAACCTCTGCTCTCATTGACTTGCTGTTTTACTTAGAAGACAGAGAGGAGTTAGTGATCAGTTAATTTATTATTGATGTTGATGGCAGAGATAGGCAGTCCAAGAATGTTCAGTGTATGAAATCTCTGATCTAATTCTAGAATAACTTTTGTTCATGTGTTTCCTGTAAAAATAATTTTATTTTCTTAATTTCTGATTATAGTAATGTCTAGATTTTGCTTCACCCTTATTCATATATGACATATAACCAACACTTTTGAACCTCATGTGTTTAAACATGGTACTTTTGTGCACATTTACCTAGTAAAGTATGTTTCGTAGTGCAGACATTAATCTTATTTAAGGTACCTTATCCTAACAATAAAAAATAAAACAATAAGAGCAAGTATCTTTATTTTGAAAGAACAAAGTCTCTTTCTAAATAAATTTATTGATCCATTCTCAACTTTGCTTTCTGTAAATTTTTGAAACTTGAAGAACTGGCTAGCCTTGATCACAATAGCTATTTTTTAAAAAGTCATTAATAAACTTCTTTTAGCTTGGAAAAAGTGATTAAGATGTATTTCTCATGATAATATTTATCCCTAGTGGTGATTATATCATTTTCCAGAAGGAAATAAATTATAGTTTCATAAAAAAATATTCATTTACAAAGGCCTTTTTTTAAAGTAGCATTTGTTTAGTTGTTTCTATGGCTATTTTTCTTACTCTCTCAGCTCTTATTTTAAAATAGGTAAAGTATTATTTATTATTTGAAGGTAATAAGCACAAACATATTTCCAAATGTAGGTAATAACACATATAACACACATACACGGACAAATCCTCAATTTTAAACAATCTAAGTGATAATATGGTAACCTATTTTCATGTAAGGAGTAGAAGAGTGAGTATAAAGAGTAAAAAATTCACAAAGTAAATGCCTTTCAGTAGCCTGGCAACATGAATTTAGGCTTGAATTAGGAGGTAGTCATGATTTTTCTAGGTCATTCACGGGAAGTGAAGGATAATCACAACGTATAGTGTTTAGAAAAAAATGCAAACTCAACAAATATTTTAGGAATGAATGCATGCAAGCAACCTGCTAATTGCTGTAGAATTTTACATAAAATTATTTTATATTTGTAATTATTTATACTATTAGAAAATCAGAGGACAAGTATATCAACCCAGCGATTAGAAACGAGATGTAGTGTTGTGTTTTTGTTATTGTTGTTGTTGTTATTGAGACAGAGTCTCTCTCTGTTGTCTAGGCTGCAGTGCAGTGGCATGATTTGGGCTCACTGCTACCCCTGCCTTCCAGGCTGAAGTGATTATCATGCCTCAGCCTCCTGAGTAGCTGGGATTACAGGCGTGCACCACCATGACAGGCTAATTTTTGTATTTTTAGTAGAGACGGGGTTTCACCACATTGGCCAGGCTGATCTTGAACTCCTGGCCTCAAGTTATCCACCCACCTCGGCCTCCCAAAGTGCAGGGATTATAAGCATGAGCCACTGCACCTGGCCAGACACATAGTAGTTTTGAGAGAATTTTTCTGGATGATGGTGAAACAACAGGGCAAAGTCGTTTACCCAATGACTTATTTATTCATGGTGACAATCAGGATCATGATTATATCCATAGACACTGGATTTAGTTTGGGTCCTGCCTTTACTACAATTGACATTAACACCTAGATCCTTCCAAGGGTAATATCAAATGACTCACAGGGTTATTATGGTCACTAGATAGTATAATCCATTACAGTTATTCAGCAATTTGTATAGCCTCTGAAAGCACAAATATGACTATCACAACTATCCACTGGACCTATCTGCCTTATCAATATAGCAGAGGCAAAAGCCAAGAAAACTGACTAGAAGCAGCCAGTATGTGCCACTCTGATGGAGAAAAGAACATAGAACATGTGGGAAGTAAATACTAGATCTTCCACTGAAACATCCAGGAGGACACAATGGGATTAATCAAGGAAACAACTCAACCCAAAGAGAGTGGAGAGGAGTGAGACAGGACGACCACCCACTCAGGAATGGCATAAAGTCAGGGGAGGCTTCCCCACCATGGGGAAATGGTGAGTGAGTAAGTGAGTGAGAGTCCCTGGGGACCCATAATTTTCCCATAGACTTTTGCAACCTTGGGTTTAGGAGATCTCTTCACTTGACCAGGGCCTTCAGACTGACATGCAGAGCTCCATGGAGTCTGGGCAGAGTCCTTGCTCAGGCACATGTGGAGTCCTTGGAGCCTTGGATGCCCTGGCATTCTGGCTTAGTGGCTACAGCTCCAGCAACAGGGGAGGTCAGGCTCCCTTGCGCACCCACAGGAAAGGGACCAAATCCAGAGGGCTGAGCAGTGATGAACTGCAGGTCCAGAGGGCTGAGCAGTGATGGACTCCAGGCAGAGGGCTGAGCAGTGATGGGCTCCAGATCCAGAGGGCTGAGCAGTGATGAGTTGCAGGTCCAGAGGGCTGAGCAGTGATGGACTCCAGAGGCAGAGGGCTGAGCAGTGATGGACTCCAGAGGCAGAGGGCTGAGCAGTGATGGGTTGCAGGTCCAGAGGGCTGAGCAGTGATGAACTGCAGGTCCAGAGGGCTGAGCAGTGATGCACTGCAGGCCTCACCTCCACTGCATCTCCCAGGTTAAGGCCCACTAGCCTAGGACTTCAGCCACCCGCTGCTGAGGCTCTCAGGCTGGTAGCAGCTCTGCACTTTCCTGGGGTGAAGCTCCCGCAGGGAGAAGAGGGCTGCCACTTTCGCTGTTTCACATACTTTTCTGATGCTGTCCTCCGTCTCCAGAGAGTGCATGGTGACTAGGGACAGGTGTGGATCCCCAACACATCACAGCCGCCCTGTGGGGAAAAAACAAGCAGATCTTTTACTTGGGCCCACAATCCTGCTTCTCACTTCGCAGGACCTCCCAACACAGGACTCTTGCCCCCACTCTGCAGGGTCTCTTGGATGAGTGGCAGCTGTGCACTTCTCTGGGATGGAGAAGCAAGCTTCATTTTGTGCTGTTTTGCAGACCTTGCTGCTGTTCCCTTCAGGCTGTGAAGACCGTGTGCTAGGACTGGGACTGGACAGATCCCCAGCACAGCACAGCTGCTCCACAGAAGAAAGCAGCCAGACTATTTTCCATGCAGGTCCCGGACCCCACTTCTCCTGACCGGGTAGGGCCTCCCAGCCTGGTACTCTAGCACAACTACCCTGCCCCCACCTGAACACTTTAGTTGAAGACAGTTCTGCAGTTCTCTGAGGAGGAAATTCCAGAGACAACCCACAGCCCCTCTGCCATTCCTGCTGCAGTGATACTGCTCTACTAATCCTCGGGTTGGAGTAGGAACAAAGGGCCTTATCACTAAACTGGAACCTCCAGCACACGGCAGCCACCATAAGGAGAAGAGTTCAGTGCCTCGTCCCTGTGCGTCTGGCTCCCACTCTTCACCAGGCAGAGCCCCTGGTTCAGGACCACAGATCAGCCACTCCACCCACAGCTGAGCACTCCCACTGGTAATGGTTCTGAGTTTCCCTACGGAGGGCTTCCAGCGGCAACTGATCCCCTCTGCTACTGCCACAGCAGTGGTTCTACCCCTGCTGCCTTTAGTATAGGGAAGAAGTAAAGATCCTGAAGGCTTCACCCATGCTCCCAGCATGCCACACTCCCCGTATGAAGAAGAGCTCAGTCTCTCCTCCTTGTGAGCCCTTGACCTCCATACTCATCAACAAGCAGAGCCGGCAGCTCAGGGCAGCAGCACAACCACCCCACTTCCTGGCTGAACATTCCCAGCAGCAGTTGCTCAGTGTTTCTCTGAGGTGGAGCACCAGGAAGTAACCAAAAGCCCCCATCCCATTGCCACTGCAGTGGCACTGCCCTTGCTGCTCTCGGACTGGGGAAGGAGCAAAGACTGGGAAGATTAACTACACCTCCAACAAGCTGCAGCTGCCCTAAGGAAAAGAGGCCAGTTTATCTGCCCTATGAACCAACCACCTCTCCTGCTTGTTACCAGGCAGAGCCCCCCAGCTTGGGTCCACAGTGCAGCCGCTCCATTCCAGGCTGATCACATCGATTGACAGTGGCTCCACATCTCTGTGGGGTGGATCCCCAAGAGACAAGTGAAAGACTGTCTGCCACAACCACTGCTAAGGTCCCTTCCCCTGCTGCCTCCAAGCTGGGGAGGGAACATAAAGCCTGAGCTCGCCCCAGAGCCTCAGTGTGCAGCCTGGGAGTGCCAAGATGAAATCTACAGCCAGCACTTGAGTGGGAGAGGAGCCCACACTCTCAGAGCACGGAGCACTAAGTGGGAGCCTGGCTGCAACGATGAGGAAATACAGAGGAGCAAAGTGGCTGAGCAAGGGCCTGCCTAGTGGCCATTATGCTTAAGTACCATGTACTGGATCACAGACCAAAACGTCAACATCAAAGACACTTTGCTAATATACCACCTGAGCACCAGAAAATCCAGAATAAGAATTCAGCTGCAAACAATGACCCAGCACAAAGCCTTGGCCCTCTGAAAACATCCAGAAAAGAGGTCTGCTGACTGTACTCAAATTATGCTACAGTTAAAGGAACACCAGCCCACACAGGTGAGAAAGAACAAGTACTAGAACTTGGGCAACTCAAAAAGCCAAAGTGGCTTCTTTTCTCCAATCAACCGCACTAGTCCCTCAGAAAGGGTGGTTAATTGGGCTGAAATGACAGAAAAAGAATTCAAAAAATGAATAATAAAGAAAAACATCAAGATCCAGGAGAGTGTCAATATCTAATCCAAGGAATCTAAGGAGTACAATAAAATCATACAGGAGCTGATGGACAAAATACCTATTATAAAAAAAAAAAACTGATCTGACAGTGCTGAAAAACACAGTACAAGAGTTTTATAAGCAAAATTGCAAGTATGAACAGCAAATAGACCAAGCTGAGTAAAATGTCTCAGAGCTTGAAGACTGATTCTCTGAAATAAGTAAGTCACAAAAAAATAAAGAAAAAGAATTAAATGGAATGAACACCCCCCCCAGAAATATGTGATTATGTAAAAAGGCCACACATACAACTCACTGACATCCCTGAAGGAGCCGAGGAGAAAGTAAGCAACTTGGGAACATATTTCCGGGTATCATCCATGAAAACTTCCTCCACCTCACTAGAGAGGTCAACATTTAAATTCAGAAAATGCAAAGAATCCTTGTGAGATACTACAGAAGAAGACCATCCCCAAGACACATAATCATCAGATTCTCCAAGGTTCAAATGAAATTAAAAATGTTAAAGGCAGCTAGAGAGAAGGGGCAGATTACCTACAACAGGAACCCCATCCGGCTAACAGCAAATCTCTCAGCGGAAGTCCTGCAAACCAGAAGAGACTAGGGACCTATATTCAACATTCTTAAAGAAAATAATTTCTAACCAAGAATTTTATATCCAGCCAAACTAAGCTTTATAAGTGAAGGAGAAATAACATTCTTTTCACACAAGCAAATGCTAAGGAAATTCATTGCCACCAGAACTGCCTTACAAGAGGTCCTGAAAGGAGTACTAAATATGAAAAGGAAAGATCATTACCAACTACTTCAAAAACATATTTAAGAACACAGACCTCAAGCCTGTAATCCCAGCACTTTGGGAGGCCAAGACGGGTGAATCACAAGGTCAGGAGATCGAGACCATCCTGGCTAACATGGAGAAACCCCGCCTCTACTAAAAAATACAAAAAACTAGCTGGGCGAGGTGGCGGGTGCCTGTAGTCCCAGCTAGTCGGGAGGCTGAGGCAGGAGAATGGTGTAAACCCGGGAGGCGGAGCTTGCAGTGAGCTGAGATCCAGCCACTGCACTCCATCTCAAAAAAAAAAAAAAAAAAAAACACAGACCAGTGATAATATAAAGCAAACACACAAACAAGTCTGCATGATAACCCAGTAACATGATGACAGGATCAAATCTGCATCTGTCAACACTAACCTTGAATGGAAACAGGCTAAACACCCTAATAAGAACACAGTGGGAAACTGGATAAACAAGTGATACCCAATGCTATGCTCTCTACAAGAGACCCATCTCACATGCAATGACATACATAGTCTCAAAATAAAAGGATTGAGAAAAATCTATCAAGAAAATGGAAAACAGTAAAATTCAGGGATTTATATTCTAAATTCAGACAAAATAGGCTTTATGCCAGCAAAGATCAAAAAAGACAAAGAAGGGTACTACATAATGGTAAAGGGTTCAATACAACAAGGCCTAACTATCCTAAATATATACACATTTAACACAGGAATACCCTGATTCATGAAGCAACTTCTTAGAGACCTATGAAGAAGAGACTTAGATTCCCAAACAATAATAAAGGGAGACTTTAACACCCCACTGGCAGTATCAGACCACTGATGCATAAAATTAACACAGATCTTTAGGACCTGAACTCGATCCTGAACCAACTGGACCTAATAGACATCTACAGAATTCTCCACACAAATAAAACAGAATACACAGTCTTCTCATCACCACATGACACATACTGTAATATCAAACACACAACTAGACATAAAACAATCCTCAGCAAATTTTTTTTAAAAAGATGAAATCATACCAAGCACACTCTTAAAGCACAGTGCAAGAAACATAGAAATCAATACTAAGAAAGTCACTAAAAACCATACAATAACATGGAAATTAAACAACCTGCCTCTGAATTACTATTGGGTAGATAATAAATTAAGGCAGAAATCAAAAATGTTTTTGAAGCTAATGAGAACAAAGATACAACATACCAGAATCTCTGGGATACAGCTAAGGCAGTGTTGAGAGAGAAATTTATGGCACTAAATACTCACATCAAAAAGAGAGAAAAATTTCAAGTTAACATCACAATCAGAGGAACTGTGGAAACAAGAAGAAACCAACCTCAAAATTAGCAGAAGACAAGAAATAACCAAAATCAGACATGAACTGAAGGAAATTCAGACAAAAAAAATGCAAAAGATTATCTAATCCATAAGTTGATTATTTGAAAAAATTAACAAGATAGACCACTAGGTATACTAATAAAGAAAAAAATAGATGACATAAAAGAAGCACAATTAGAAATGACATGGGACATTACCACTGACCTCACAGAAATAGAAAAAATAACACTCAGAGACTACTGTGAGCCCTTCTGTGCATACAAACCCGAACATCTAGAATAAGTAGATACGTTCCTGGGCACATAAAACCTCCCAAGGCTAAAACAGAAATAAAATGAATCTCTGATCAGACCAATAACTCTGATCTCTGATCATCACCAATAATCAGTGATCAGACCAAGTTTCATAATTGAATTGGTAATAAAAAGCCTACCAACAAAACAAAAGCCTAGGACCAGACGAATTCACAGCCAAATTTTACCAGATTTATAAAGAAGAACTGATACCATTCCTCTGAAACTATTCCCAAAAAATGAAACTAGGACGGGCGCAGTGGCTCATGCCTGTAATCCCAGCACTTTGGGAGGCTGAGGCAAGTGGATCACAAGGTCAGGAGTTCGAGAACAGCCTGGCCAATATGATGAAACCCCATCTCTACTAAAAATACAAAAATTAGCCGGGTGTGGTGACATGTGCCTGTAGTCCCAGCTACTCAGGAGGCTGAGGCAGGAGAATCACTTGAACCTTGGAGGCAGAGGTTGCAGTGAGCCGAGATCATGCCACTGCATCTAGCCTGGGTGACAAAGCAAGACTCCGTCAAAAAAGAAGGAAGGAAGGAAGGAAGGGAGGGAGGGAGGGGAGGGGAGGGGAAACTATTCCCCAACTCATTCTATGAGGTCAACATCATCCTGATATCAAAACCTGGAGAGACACAACAACAAAAGAAAACTTCAGGCCAATATCCTTGATGAACATTGATGCAAAAATACTCAACAAAATACAAGCAAACCAAATCCAGCAGCACATCAAAAAGTTAATCCTCCACAATCAAGTAGGCTTTATTCCTAGGAAGTAAGGTTGGTTTAATATATGCAAATCAATAAGTATGACTCATCATATAAACAGAACTAAAAATGAAAACCACATGATCATCTCAACAGATGCAGAAAACGCTTTTGATAGAATTCAACATTACTTCATGTTTAGGCATTGAAGGAACTTACTTCAGAATAATAACCATCTATCAAAAACCCACAGCCAACATTATATTGAATGGGCAAAAGCGGGACGCTTTCCCCTTTAAAACAGGAGCAAGACAAGGATGAGCTCTATCACCGCTCTTATTCAACATATAACTGGAAGTCCTGGCCAGAGCAATCAGGTAAGGGAAATGAATAAAAGACTTTTAAATAGAAAGAGATGAAGTCAAAGGATACCTCTTTGCAGATGACATAATTCTATATCTAGAAAATCCCATGGTCTCTGCCCAAAAGTTCTTTTAGCTGACAAACAGCTTTAGCAAAGTTTCAGGATACAAAATCAACTTCAAAAATTAGTAGCATTCCTATACAGCAACAATATCCAAGCTGAGAGCGAAATCAGCAATGCAATCCCATTCACAATTGCCACAAAAAGAATAAAGTAACTAGGAATACAGCTTACCAGGGAGGTGAAAGATTTCTACAATGATGATTACCAAACATTGCTCAAATAAATCAGAGATTACACAAAAATGAAAAAGTATTCCCTCTTCATGGATAGGAAGCATCAATATCATTAAAATGGCCATACTACTTAAAGCAATTTACAGATTCAAAGCTATCCCTATCAAAAAACCAATGATGTTCTTCACAGAATTAGGAAAAACTATTTAAAAATTAATATGGAACCAAAAAAAAAGACTTGTATAGCCAAGGCAATCCTAAGCAAAAAGAACAAAGCTAGAGGCATCTTGTTACCTGACTTCAAAGGATATTACAGGGCTATAGTAACCCAAACAGAATGGTAATGGTACAAAAATAGAAACATAGACCAAAGGAACAGAATAGGGAAGCCAGAAATAAGGGTGCACACCTACAGCCATCTGATCTTCAAAAAAGCCTACAAAAACAAGCAATGGAGAAAGGAATCCCTATTGAATAAGTGGTACTGGGAGAACTGTTAAGCCATAGGCAGAAGATTGAAACTGGACCCCCCCACTTTACACCATATACAAAAATCAACTCAAGATGAATTAAAGACTTAAATTTGACACCTAAAACCATGAATACATGGAAGATGACGTAGGAAATACCATTCTGGACATAGGATCTGACAAAGATTTCTTGATGAAGATGCCATAAACAATTGCAACAAAAGCAAAAATTGACATGGGACCTAACTAAGTTAAAGAGCTCCTATGTAGCAAAAGAAACCATCATCAGAGTAAACAGACATCATACACAATTGGAGACAATATTTTCAAACTGTGCACCAAAGGTCTAACACCCTGAACCTGTAGGGAACTTAAACAAATTAACAAGAAGAAAACCACAAAAGCATTAAAATGTGGGTTAAAGGACATGAACAGACACTTCTCAAAAGAGGACATACATGTGGCCAACAAGCATATGAAGAAAGCTCAACATTACTGATCAATAGAGAAATCCAAGTCAAAACCACAATGAGATATCATCTCGCACTGGTCAGAATGGCTATTATTAAAACGGGAAGCAATAACAGATGCTAGTGAGGTTGTGGAGAAAAAGAAATGCTTATACACTGCTGGTGGGACTGTACATTAGTTCAGTCATTTTGGAAAGAAGTGTGATGATTCCTCAAAGAACTTGAAACAGAACTACCATTCAACCCAGGGATTCTATTATTGGGTGTATATCCAAAGCAATATAAATTATTCTACCATAAAGACACATGCATGCTATGTTCATGGAAGCGTTATTCACAATAGCAAAGATATGGAATCAATCTAAATACCCATTAGAGTAGATTGGATAAAGAAAACATGGTACATATACACAAAGTGGACTGAGTAAAGAAATGTGGTACATATTCCACATTTGCAATACTACACAACTAGAAAATAAGAATGAGATCATGTTCTTTGCAGCAACATGGATGGAACTGGAAGCCACAATCCTAAGCAAACTAATGCAGGAACAGAAAACTCAATACTGCATGTTCTAACTTATAAATGAGAGATGATAGCTAAACAACAAGAACACATGGACACAAAGAGGGGAACGACAGACATCAGGGCATCCTTAAGAGTAGAGGGATGAAGGGAGAGGATCAGAAAAAGAAATATCTATGGGGTACTATGCTTATTACTTGGGGGATGAAATAATCTGTAACCGAACCCCCATGACATGCAGTTTACCTATATAAGAAACCTGCACATGCACCCCTGAACCTAAAGTAAAAGCTATAATACAATAAAATACACTTATGTGGCAGGCACTATGTTAGCCTCTGAGATGCAAAGTTGACTGTTCGTTTCTGCCCTCACATTTGCCACAGCCTACTAGATGAAGTAGAAATGTATAGATACCAAAGAGAAATAGTAGTTCTTTATTCTCTGTGGAGCAAGGCAGAGAATCTAGGAAGATTTAGCGACCTGAAGCTTATCTATTATCTATCTGGATTGTGTAAATAAAATTTACTAAGAACATTGACAATTCCAGGGAAGGGAATTTTCATCTAAGCTGAAACTTAACATAAGAAGAAGCCAGAACTGAGACAAATTATAGTTAAGGAATTAGTAGTAGTAGTAGTTTATATGTTTCAAGCACTATTTTATATGAGAGTCAGTAATGGGATAGGAGGCTGTAAGAATATATGTATATGCACATGTTATATATACACATAAAATACACACATATGCACGTATTTGTGTACATATGAATTTTATGTGTATATATTATATATGTGCGTATATATTATTTACAGCCTCTTGTCATACATATAATACATATATATGCCTCAGTATGCCTCAGAGGTGGGAGGCATTTGAAAATACCATGTCTCTTCAGCATTTTGAATGAAGTGGTCTAGACCAGGAAAGCAGTAATGGGAATAGAGAGGAGAAGACTGAGTCAACAGTTTGGGGCAAAACTAACTAGATTTGGTAAATGATTAGGTATACGTGTGTGAGAATTAATGCTGTGTGGGTTGACTCTAAATGTTCTCAATGTTCTCTGTAAAGTAACTGAGTGGATAGTAATCCTACCCACTAACAAAAAGTCATACTACATTAGAGAGGAAGACTAACTAAGAGCTTATTTCAATATGCTGAATTTCAGAAAGTATGTTAGATTCAGGTAAAAATGCTTAGCAGACAGAAGAAAGTCCAAGATATGCAACCCGTATCTATGCAGTTATCAGCATTTATTTTAGATCAACAGCAAAAACTGCAAATAGGTGTACCTCCAAAAATATGAAAGTGTAAATAAAAATATAATTGATTATGGAAGACATTGTGGATGACTCCAAAATACCTATCCCTCATCAGATGATCAGTCTAAGCCATGCAGAGTTTTGTCATTCATCTTGACAGTGGTGAGCAGAAATGAGCATGCTGACCTGATTCTGGCCATTGAGATGTGGAAGGAAGTCTGATAATGGAAAGTATTTTTTTTTCTTTGATAAAGACTTCATTTTTTAAATTATAATTTAAGTTCTAGGGTACATGTGCACAACGTGCATGTTTATTACATATGTATACATGTGCCATGTTGGTGTGTTGCACCCATTAACT